>NW_027526315.1:0-173803 GCF_048455015.1 Haemaphysalis longicornis
AGTAAGTTGCCTTCTTAAGACACCTGCCGTCGAAACATTAAAGCCGTTGCACTCATTGTGAAAGCTGCCCGAAGTGCAGAGCAGCTATTCGCCATAATGGGCTGGGGCGCCGTTATCCCCTCACTGTTACCACCGATCACGCTCTTCGCCGCCTTGTCTCATTCCTCCCCGGATGAATTCAACACTGGTTTGTCCAATGCATTTCAAATTGCCAGTCTTCGCATTGCTCGCGCGCCCCCTGTCTGAAACTGGGCCAGCGGGAGTTCTGTTCTTTTAAATGCAGAGCATTTCTTAGCCTCGCCTCTTCCTGCGTCGGACGGCGTCCACAGCTCCGCATTCGCAGCAGGTGCGCCTCTCCTCCTTCCCTCCTCTCTCTCAACAGCAGCTGGCGCGCGCATGCGTCGTAGTCAGCCTGTTCGCTCCGTCACGGTCTCGGCGTAACAGGTGCGTGATAGCAGCGCGGTGGGGCGTGGAAGGGCGCGCGCTGCTTGCGCATGCGCGCTCTCCCCCCCCCCCCCCCGTACTGCTCTCCCTCTACTGCGCGCGCTGCAAATATAAAGCGGATAGCGGTCGCTCGTGCTTCAGTCACTGCGTTGGTCCTTCCTTCCTTGGTTGACGCTCGCTCCACCCTAACGCGACTTTACTCTCCTCGCTCTGCGCCAAACCTAACCAACGCAACTACGACCCAACTACCCACCCTAAAGCGTGAACCGCATGGAGCGTTTTTTCACGCGATTTGCGCGCGTCTGCGTTGCGCGTGCGTTTTTTCGACGCCCGCGTCGACGATTCCGCGCCCGCGGCAGCATCTGCCTTGGCTAGATTTTGACGCGCGTCGCGCGCATCAGTGGGAAGAGCCTGGCGACTTGCGCCAATGGGGAGGCGCGCGCCTCATGGCGCCGGTTTCAAAGCACTCGAGACTGCCGGCTGGCTCCGCCGGGGATCTTTAGGCTTACCACCCCGGCAGATATTGTTTGGGCGCATTCAGTAGCGGCGCGGATGATGTTTTATAGTACCGTTTTCACCTACATTATAAGCTCCTTTACCGCTCAAGCAACTTCGTACGTGTCTTCAGCGGCATTTTAGAGAGCGCTCACAAGCGGTCGCTCGAGCTCCCGACGCCACTTCGCGGCCGAAGCCGCCGCCATGTTTCCGCCGCCTGCCGCGCCGCGCGCAGCGTCCGGGTGGCTCCGCGGCAGCGTCAGCGCGCCTGTGGCGTGCGCGGCGAGTTTTCGCGAGCAGAAAACGCTCCATGCGGTTCACGCTTAACGCGACTTTACGCGGCGTTAACGACCCCCAATGCTCTGCATTTACTCGTGTTCCCCTCGCGGGAAGGCGCGGGAATTTTTTTGTGCTTGCTTTTCTTCCCGCAGGTGCCGTCATTGCACTGCCACATTTTTTCGCTAACAGTCGTAAAACACAAACCAACGAGCGTTCCTAACGAAATCAATGCGGGCGCTGCCGGTTATTAAGGTACATTTTCCCTCAAGTGTACCTTTGCGCTAAACAACGGGGAGATGTATGACAAGCGCAAGTTGTTCACGAGTTTCGAACGCCTATGACTATACAAACCGCTTTGCTTTCGAAGCCTCTGGGTTGTGACGCGACGTTTTTTTTATCTGGCCCAAACGGTCAGAGAAAGGAGGTTCACTTGGACAGTGTTCAGCGACGCAAGGGCAACATTAAGCTTGACCCGCGGAACCACAGATGTGTGTAATACGTTGAAGAGTTTTCTGCGTGACTTACGACGGGCTGAAGTTGTGCTACGATGGTTAAAGGATGAAATTGAACAGTTTATCGCACCGACTACCTGAATAAGGAATTCACCGGCAACACTGAATATTAAGACCAGATAATTGACATTATGAGCCGGTTGTTTCATCGTTTAAAAGACGACAAAGCTGACACCAGAGAACAGTGTAAGATCATTCATATATTTAATGGATAGCAACCTTCAATGCGTTTCTGCCCTAACTAAAGCGTGCTGCGAACAATCCGATTTTAATACGCGGCTGAAGACGTTAACTTGCCGGAAACTGCAGTTCAATTACATTTTCGACCCCAAACAAAAGACTACGTCTAGTTCGTTGTCTACACTTGACGTCTAAGTTAAAGATGCCTTGTTTTCAACGCCACCTGAAGAATCATCGCAGATCCCCGGAAGTTCACAGCCTGCTCATCAAGCCCTGTAACATCTTTAGAAGCCACATACCGCAAATTTCCCAAGCATTAGAATACGAGGGCTTTACTTGAAAAAATCAAATGGTGAGATAGGACGCACATATTTGTAGTGAACGGCCTTAGGTTGAACAAAGATTCAAAGACTGCCATTTCCAGTAAGGGACGTCGCAGGTTGATGGAAACAGGTCACAGCAGGCGTTGTGGGGAGAGTAAGAATGCCTCACACATGGCCAGTAGAATTGCCGAAGCACTAGCGCGAGGAAGGCGCGAAATGAACTAAAGAATTCTTTTCAAACTGCTGAAGTATTCTCATCAAAATTCAAGACCGTTGAAGATGGACTGCGAATTTCAAACTGGATACGCCGACTCCAGCGGTACTCTCGGCGTGTGCCCAAAATACTTGCCCTCATGGCAGCTTGGACATCGGACTGCTTCAGCGGATTTGACAGGAACGATGCTAAAGCATATTTTGGTCATATCCTGTGTGGCCTATTATCTGACGAATAGACGCTCATAGGACCTAGAGGTTCAGATATTGGAGGGTGTCTGGTTATCTGCATTTATGTGTGGGGTGGGTAGGATGTTACATTCTGTTTATGGGATGAACATGAATTGCCCAGAATAACCGGTACAGGGTTGGTGAATCACAGCTGAAACCACGCCCTTCCCTCGACTGCCTTGGTCATGCGCTCTGGAACGTGTTGCTTGCATGCGTACTCCGCGGCAGCGGTGATGGTTCCAGTCCCTATACGGTTGCATATACGAATGGACATGTAGTTATATGAAAAACACACACAAAAAGAAAGCACGTAAATTAACAAAATAGAACCTTCCTGCGCTCGCAGTGCCATTTTGTAGCGTCCGTACCTCTTGCCGAGAATGAAGTTGGGTGTTTTAACAAATGCAAATATTAATTTATTAGGGGTAGTACAGGAATACTGTTTTATTTCGACGCAGGAAAAACGATCTCGCGAAATATAATTACGAGATCTCGCAAACTACCAAAATTTTTACACCATTTTCCTGTGGGGAAAACTGATGAGGATGCGAAGCATCATGGGGGTTCCATGTGGTTTCATTGTGTTGCCGTTATGTTGAGTGATCTGGTGTTTAGTAGCGCCACAGGGAATTCCGCATCCATGTCCACAACGGTCCCAAAGGCACGCAAGTACTCTTGTGTGACGGTGAGTAGGCGGTGGTTCTCGAGGCGCCGAAACTCAGACACCATGATCAGACGCTCAGACACCATAATCACATTAAACAGGCATTCATTCAAAAGTAAATACAGTGGCCGGGAAAGCTGTGAACTCATCCTGCACTCTCTGCAGCGTCGGTAGCGAAAAGTGGCGGAGACCGGACAACTGTAGCGGACAGGGTCGGTAGCGGGAATTGAAGAGGACACTGCAACCGGCGCGCACTGCACTCAAAAACCCAAGAGGCGAGTGCTGCCCTACGTGAATGAATTCAGCTAGTGCAGCCAAATAGAAGACACCTAACAACTTATCTGCTCTGGGCATTGTCCTGGGGCAATGTTCAAGTTGAGCAGACTCCGACGGAGCTTTAAAAAGTGGCACTTTATCCGGACAACTCTTGTACCCCGACCTGCAGCTGGGTACGAAGAACTTCTCGCCCAATATCGCGTCTACTCAACTTCTGGGGCGAGCTCGATTTCGCATGCGTGCCCCCGCACTGCGTCGGCTCGCTTCACGAAGTGATCTTGCACAAATATCATTGCGGCTGGCCTCAAACCGCATTAACAAAGGCTATTGACGGTGCCGACCACCACGGGGAAGCTGAAACAATGGGTGCTCCTCGTGTTTCATTTTGGCCGCAGAAAGCCCCGACAAGCAGCTTGAAGGACACAGAAAGACAACCCCACCGCGTAGACACCGTAGCTGTGCGCTCTTTTCCGCAAGCCATTGCCGCCCCCTAATTCGCAGCGCACCCGCTGCTGCGCTCAGCGCATATACTGGAGGGCGAACGCGATCTGGTCGCGTTCTTCGCTGCAGCGCACGGCAAGTGTCAACACCTAATATTCTTTCACCGTGGGTTATAACCTGAGAGAGGAAAATATTTGTCTTCCAGTGCTCCTCAAAACGAAAACTACTTTCCAGAAGCCTGCCATCCTGTATCAAAATCCCGAACTCTTGGACCTTGAACCTTGGGAGATGGCATTCAAAAGTTGCGCTGAAACCATTTGCTGGTGAATCAACACCAGCGTTGCGACCCGACATGAATTTCCTCAAAACATGCGCTTGATAGGGACTTCCACGGGGAATATCAATCTCTTTAAGCCACCGCAGTGACTGAACGCCTAAGGGGTGGTACTGCTGAGCCCAATGACGCGAGTTCAGTTCTGGCCGCGGTGGCTGGTCTTTATATGGAGCCCATGCGTGAAGATTTCGGGCCACGCAACAGGTCCCCGGGTAGTGAGAATTATTGTGCAGCCCTCTACTATGGCGCACAGCTTACCTTAAGCGTTTCTTCTGCGAGTAAAGTACCCAAACCTCTTTGTATTTTTTTAAATAAGTTTACAAATTCCTTGCCCTCACCTTACAGCGTCCCCTTACTCCGAATCCTCAAAGTTATGTGCCTACTCTAGCCTATCTGCACCAAAAACTGTTCTCCTTCACTCCCTAATAAAAATGCAGCCTTGTTCACCGGAACAAGTTTTGCGTGTCCTGGGCCGCATGCATCTTGGGCTTGAGGCAAGTAGAAAAACACTATACCACTGCTAAGCACGCACTATGATTTAGATAACGTGGAAGGATTGGTGTTGAATATTGGAACGAATATACCGGCACTGTGGACGTCCCACCCTTCACAACTGCTGTAGATGTATGCTGTTCATGGACTGTCGCCGTATACGCTGCAACGATGAACTATGTGCAATTGTCGCGGAATAGGGCGCACGTTTGTATTATTTTCGTTAATGTAGATCTGTCTCTAATTTAAACGTGTCCCCCTTTGTACATCCTCATAACTCAAAGAATATGCAGGCGGCAAAGCCGCAGTCAACAAAATGACGTCCGCAGCCGCGAGTATTGGCGAATCCATACCCAGGGTGTCTGCTCTGCGGTCATTAGTCTTTGGGCGCGGGTGTTTCTGGACCCGACGAATTACATCAAGAACACTGTAGATAAAAGCAGCCTATTCTAGGCTACTGCCATTAGGGCGAAACATTCTCCCTATCAAATGAGATACTCTCGCGAAGCTTGATTCTCACCGCCTTCAGTGAATATGCTGCTCGTGACGTCTACACTGCTGTAGAGAGTGACTAAAGGTTGGTATTCGACCGCAGTGCCTCTGTCCCAAGAGGCATTGCGCACTTTAGGAAACGCCAATCGCATGTTTCGGTCCCTAATTTCCCCGAGGAGTACTAGCATTTAAACAAGGGCGCCGCAAGGGCGCTCGAAGAAAGAACCGAGTGACGTGATAGTGATCGCCGACTTTGAACCCGCACGCGAAGATGCCTTAAGCTTCTGCATACCTTCGACGTGTATCCAGCGCTACAGTAATTGAAACGGAACAAATTATTCACTTCGCTGTGTCGGTACAGCCGGTGTTTTTCGTCGAACTTCGAAGTACATCAGGAGCCTCTGGCGAAGCACCGATTAATAACCGAAGCTGGAGCCCGACCTACCCGACGGTCACCGTACCGCGTGTCTTCGCAAGATCGGGAAGCCATCCGGGCTCAAGTCGACACCATGCTAAGCGATGACATTATACAGCCATCGAAAAGCCCCTGGACTGCGCCGGTCGTACTCGTGAAGAAAAAAGACGGATAAATGATGGTTCGGCGTTGACTACCGGAGACTGAAGAAAATCACCAAAAAGGACGTGTACCCTCTGCCACTAATCGACAACGCCCTCGACCACCTCTGCCACGCGAAGTACGTCTCGTCGATGGATCTAAAGATCGGCTACTAGCAAATCGAAAAGGACCAGAGAGACTGAAAGAAGACTGCATTTATAACCCCTGACGGCCTATACGAGTTCAAGGTGACGC
Organism: Haemaphysalis longicornis; assembly: GCF_048455015.1. Taxonomy (NCBI): domain Eukaryota; kingdom Metazoa; phylum Arthropoda; class Arachnida; order Ixodida; family Ixodidae; genus Haemaphysalis; species Haemaphysalis longicornis. Next base: position 6,188 of record NW_027526315.1, read on the forward strand.
CGTTTGGGCTCCTCACGGCAACAAAAACATTTCAAAGAGTCATGGACACTGTGCTAGCTGGCCTGAAGGGGCACAGCTGTGTCGTATACTTTGACGACGTTGTGGTTTTCAACCGGACTTTCGTCCAACATCTTGCAAGATTGAAGCCTGTACTCGAAACCATTCGTACGCCGGGGTTAACGCTGACGCCTGAAAAGTGTCTTTTCTTGTACTTGGAATTCAAGTTTCTGGGCCACGTCGTCAACGCCGCAGGATTCCTGCCTGCCCCACCAAAAACTTAAGCCATAGTGAACTTCCCAAGACAGAAAAACAACCGACCACCATGCGCTCTGTTGGCTCGCTAATTTGAAGGGTCCCTCTTGCCGTCTTGGGCGGTGGAGCTTGAGCCTACAGAAATTCGACGTTAGAATCGTCTATAAATTTGGGAAAGACACTCCGACGCCGACTGCCTGTCCCGAGCCCCCGTTGACCCACCACCACAAGGCTCAGTTGAAGACAGCTCGTTGTTTGGTATTGCGACGGAGAGCGACCTAGCCCCCCAGCAGCGTGCTGACCCCGAATTACGTGCCATGATCGACTACCTCGAAGGACGTAATGTCGCGGTGCCTTGGGACTTCAAACGCAACTTACCCGCATTCAGCCTGAACTACTCCTTCCTCGTGAAGAACGAGAACGAATTATTTTCTTGCCATCCCTGCCGACCTTCCTGACGAAATTTTGGAAGCGTGTCACGACAACCCGTCATGCGGTATGTCGGCACAGCTCCCACAATTGGAAAAATGAAGGCGAAGTACTACTGGCCACGCCATACACCCGACGTCATCCACTACGTTCGCAGCTTCGGTGACTGCCAGTGACGAAAAAACTCCGCCGGACAAGACCCGCAGGACTTCTGCAGCCGATCGCCGTCCCATCAAGGCCCTTTAAGCAGTTTGAAATGAACCCTCTGGGCCCGTTTCCTAGGTGATGATCAGAGAACAAGTGTATTGTTGCAGCGATAGACTACGCGACGCGCTATGCAGAGACCACCGGACTTCCGAAGGGGACTGAACAACAAGTCGCGAAGTTCTTCATAAACCAAGTTGTGCTACGACACGGAGCCCCTGATGTCTAATCACGGACTGCGGAACGGCATTTACTGGGGAGCTTATGCAAGGAATTTCACGCAACATAGATCAACGAAGAACGACGGCGTAGCACCCCCAAACGAATGGACTAACGGAACATCTGAACAAGACGACCGCGAATGTGCTGTCTATTTAGGTCGACGTTGAACGTGAGACTTAGGACGAAGTCCTTCCGTATGTGACGTTTGCGTGCAACACGACTATCCAGGAAACTACGCAGATGGCACCGTGCTAGCTTGTCTACGGAAGACGGCCGATTAGATGCTCGACGCCATACTTCCGCACGCAGCACATGATGACCTCAACCCCTATGTCCAAGAATACCTTCAGCATGCGGAGGAAGCTCGCCAGCTCGCCCGAGTTTGTACAACACACCTCCAGCTGGTGGATGCTGGACGCTGCAACCTCCTACTCCGAGACGCCGAGTACCACCCAGGGGATCGTGTGTGGGTTTGGACTCCCATGTGACACCGTGCACTCAGTTACAAACTTTTGGGACGGTGTTTGGGACGTTACCGGATTTACAACGTGTGGGCCAACTTACCTATGAGGTGATCCCCGATTGTGATTCCGGATAATCACGACGACGCCCGCGGCCCGAGTTTGTTCACGTGGTTTGCCTGAAACCTCACTATGCAAGATGAGAGACCTTGTTTTTTGTTTGTTCGGACATTCCTTTTATTTTAGCACCAGTCGATGCACTCTTAAGGTGGGAGTTAATTCCGTGAACCATGCATTGGGTTTATGTTTTTTGCTTTTTACCGACCGGCTGTGCCGGGCTGTGTTATCTGTGTCCCGAGTGGACCGCATGTTCCATACTTTCTTTTTTATGCCGTATGAATTACCTCATTTGAGAGGGACAATGTTTCGCACTAACGCCACTATCCTACACTAGTCTTCTTTTATCTACAGTGTTCTCGATGTAACTCGACGGTTCCAGAAACACCCGCGTCCAAAGATAAATGGCCGCAGAGCAGACGCCGCGGCAATCGATTGGCCGACACTCGCCTGCGGACGTCACTTTGTTGACTGCTGCTTCGCCGCCCGTGTATTCTTTGAGTTGCTAGGGGAACACAAGTTCGCTGCAATAAACTTGTTTTTTCCTTAAAAAAAACTCGTCGTCTTTGGCTTCGTGACAGTGCTAACAATGGATGAAAATTTACGATAGGTGGGGGGCATACTTTAGGTTGTAGTTTAACCGTGACAGAGCATAAGCAGGTTTTATTGCCATTTGTTTGTAATTTTTGCGAATAAACCCTTCTAAATGTTTATTGCATGAAAACCCCAAAGTGCGTATTTCACCAGCATTTTTATTCCTGTAAAAGTTTGTAGAGATATTGGAGTGCGGTATGAATTCAAAAAGATAAAAAAGGAGCCCTTTACGCGTTCAGTGGCAAAATATTCCTAATCAAGCCCAGTGTTGTTGTTTTCACTCAAAATTTTCGAGGCATGAATTGTTTCAGCCCGAATATCTTTCCATAGCTCCATGAAGGACGACTTTTTTTCAGCTTCTCTAATTCTAAACTCCATTCGAAGGAGAAGCTCTGACGTGAAATGCTCCCTCCACCTACCTACCGTGGCAGCTCGCACGATTTGGACCTTCTTTTCCTTTCCATCGTGGCCATCTTTGCGCGTGAGTTTATTGCGCGAGAGCGACTCTTGCCATTCTCTGTTCCAATCTCCGTTGACGTCTATGACCAATATATTTTTCATTGATGTGGCCGTGGATCTCTGGAGCAACTGTTTAAGCAACTCATCGTTGTCTTCTAGGGCTTTCCCATACCCTTCGCCAAGGAGTCGACAGCCTCAGAACCACGCTTAGGATTAGGATTAGGAAAAACTTTATTTGTGCATGCAAAACGACTAAGCGCCGCGACGCGGGCCTGGCGTCGTCCTAGGGATTGCCGTTACTAGGCGCAGCGCCAACGCTTCCCGTCACCGGGTCGCCTGGTCTGTGCTTTTCGAGCGCACCCCGGACTTGCTGGACGGCCCAGAGCTGAGTGTCCTTGTCGCTACTGCGTACAGCGTCCTGGAGCTGCGGCGGATAAGTTCTTGATTGAGCTTCGTTTGGAAACCGGGCACAGTCCCAGAAGATGTGCCACTGGTCTGCCAGACCCACACCACACACTTTACACACGTCCGTCGAATAAAGTTCTGGATGAAACCTGTGCAGCGTTGCCGGGGCGAGGATGGACCCGGTCTGGAGCTGTCGTAGTAGAACTGCTTCCTCCCGGCTCAGGCCCTGGTGGGGGGGTGGCATGACCCGTCGAGCCAGGCGGTAAGCCTTGGTGATCTCGTTGTAGCTCACGAGGCGATCTTTGTTCGCGAACCACCACGGACGGTCGGTCTCGGAGGAGCGGAGGGTAAGTGCTCGCGCCTCCGAGTGTGCCGTCTCGTTGTGGTTGGGTGCGGTTGCGCATTCGCCCACGTGCGCCGGAAACCACTTGACACGAACTTCTCTGCCCTGGAGCCTTGCCTTGCCGATGATGGCGGCCGCCTTGGCGCAAACGCGACCTTTCGCGTAGTTGCGTACGGCCATTCTCGAGTCACAGAGCACTGTGCGGCACTCAACCTCAGAGATGGCCAGGGCGATGGCGACCTCCTCGGCGTCCGTGGCTTCGGTGCACCGTACACTCGCAGTCGTCGTCTTAGTGCCCGTGGGGGCCTTAACGGCGACCGCGACGTAGCCTTCGTGCTGGTACGCTGCTGCGTCGACGTAACGCGCGTGCCCGTCTTTGGCATGCATCTTGATGAGGGCTTTGGCCCGCGCTGCACGCCTCTCCTTGTTGTGCTCCGGGTGCACGTTTCTAGGTATTGGGTCAACGCATATGTGTGCCATCGCTTCCTCGTTTATGTCGCGCTGTTGCCGGTCCGGCGTGCGAGGGTTGTAGCCAAGGTTCTCGAGGATTTGGCGTCCCGTCTTTGTCATGGAGAGACGTTCCAGCTGTGCCGCCAACTGAGCCTCCGTGATTTCTTCCAGGGTATTGTGCACTCCTAGCTGTAGTAAGCGCGCAGTGCTCGTGGTTTCCATAAGGCCCAGTGCCGATTTGTAAGCCTTACGTATGAGTGTATTGATCTTGGCCCGTTCCATGACCTTCCAGTTATGGTACGCGGCCACGTACGTAATGTGGCTGATCACGAAGGACTGGACTAGTCTCACGAGGTTGTCCTCCTTCATGCCCGTTCTTCTCGAAGAAATGCGGCGAATGAGGCGAATTGCCTCGGCCGTCTTGCTGTTGAGCTTGGCAAGGGTTTCACCATTGCTGTTGTTCTTGTCAATGATCATGCCCAAAACCTTGAGTCTTGTTACTTCGGGGATGCGTTGCCCCGATGCGGTGACTATTTTGATACGGTTGGCTTCGCGCTGCGGCGTATTGCCCCTGCGTTTCGGTGCGAGCACGAGTAGTTCAGACTTGCTAGGCGAACAGAGCAGGCCGGTACCAACGAGATGCTGCTCGATGGCGGTGACTGCCGCTTGCAGTTGACTCTCGATGTATGCGTCGCTGCCGCCGGCGACCCAGAGCGTGATGTCGTCGGCGTATATAGTATGCCGGACGCCCGTTCGCGCTAGCGCCTCCGCAACCCCAATCATGACGAGGTTGAAGAGGAACGGTGAGACGACCGATCCTTGCGGTGTGCCTGTGCTTCCGAGCATCTTCTTTTTAAGCTGTAGGTCCCCCGCGTGGAGTTCTACCATCCGATCCGTAAGGAAGTCCTTGATATAGTTATAGCTGGTTTCGCCCATGTTCAACTTGGAAACTTGTGCCAAGATCGCCGAATGCTTTACCTTGTCGAAAGCACTCTGGAGATCCAGCCCAAGGATTACTCTGTTATCTCTCGTGCCTTCCTTGTCGATTATTTCCGCCTTAAGCTGGAGCATGGCGTCTTGCGTGCTCAGCTTGTGTCGAAACCCTATCATGGAGTCTGGATATAGGCCTTCCTTTTCGAGGTACTCTTGCCATCTGCGCGCGAGCACGCGCTCCAGCACCTTGCCCACGCAGGACGTGAGCGCGATTGGACGGAGGTTGTTGGTGTCTGGCGGCTTGCCCGGTTTAGGGATCAGGATGGTCTTGGCACATTTCCACTGGCACGGCAGCCTGCCCGATCGCCAGCACTCATTGTAGTATTGGGTAAGGGCCTCTATCGATGGGTCGTCTAGGTTTTTAAGCATCTTGTTCGTGACCAGGTCCGGGCCGGCTGCCGAGCGGGTGTTTAGCTCGTGCAGCGCAGCTCGCACCTCCGCCATCGTGATGTCCCGGTCTAGCCACGCATTGGGTGACCCTGCGTACGGTGGGTGGCGCTCCGTGGGGTTAGCAGGTAGGTATTTGTCCTCCAGCTTCTTGAGCACAGCGTCTTTACCTTCCTGCTGCACCGCTGTGTGCATGAGCCTAGCGAGGCGGTCTCGTTGGTGTGACTTGGTTTTAGCCTCGTCAAGCAGGTGTCGTAGGAGGTTCCACGTTCTGCCACGATGTAATTGTCCATCGGCTTTGTTACAGATCTCGTTCCACTGCTGTTTGCAGAGGAGTTTGCAGTGGATCTCGATGGCCCGATTTAACTCGGCCACTTTCTTGCGCAGTTTACGGTTCAGTCTCTGTTTCTTCCAGCGTTCCATGATTGAGTGTTTGGCCTCGATGAGGTGGGCAAGGCGGCTATCCACGCTTACTATGTCTTCGTCGGTCTCCACGGTTTTGGTGGCTGATCGCACGGCTTTGCGAAGCGCGGCGGACCACTCACCTATGTCTCGGATGACCGGACAATCCTTGGGTTGGTTCTGTCGGAAACAGTCCCAATCTGTCCATTTGTGCAGCACGGTGTTACCCCCGATCGGGCTGGGTATCGTGATCTCGAGGATGTAGTGGTCACTGCCAAGATCAACTCCGGTGTTTGCCCACGCAATCTTGCCCGTTCGATCGTTCTTGACAAAAGTGAGGTCTGGTGTAGTGTCCCTTGCCACGGAGTTGCCTATCCTGGTGGGGTTGGTGGGGTCCGTGATGAGTACGTAGTCGTTGTCCAGGGCGCTTTGCAGCAGGTCTCTGCCCTTGATCGTGTCTCGGAGGTAGCCCCATGCTGTGTGCGACGCGTTAAAGTCGCCACCGATCACGAGCGTGCTGCCCCTGGCCTTTGTGCTGGCCTGGTGGAGGACGGAGCGGAATTTCTGGTGTATGTGCTTGGGGTTGCTGTAAACGTTGAGCAGGAACAGGCTGCCCTTGCGTTGCTTGCTCGGTATGATCTCCGTAAAGGTGTACTGAATCTTGATGTTTCCTTGCTTCATCGTGTGCTCCACAAAGGTGAGACCCTTGCGGACGAAAGTACACACGCCACGGCCTTGGTCGGGGCTAACGTGTGCTTTGTACCCGGGGAGGGACGGGGCCGCCGAGACCGTCTCTTGGAGCATGATCACGTCTGGTTTCCTGTTAACCATCGCTATGTGCTGTTGTATTACCGCCTTCTTGTGATCAAAGCTGTGGCAATTCCACTGCCAGATCGTGAGATCCGACCGTGGTTTTACTGCTGCTGTTGGGTTGGCGGCCATGATTGCGTTAGGGTGAAGGGTTGTTGTTGCTCTTGATTATAAGGGTGGTTCACGAACATTGGTGCAAAGGTCGGGTGGCGTACGATTGGGCGTAAGGTCTGCTCGATGAACTCGAACTTTGCTTCGATTTTCTTGAAAGACGTGATAATGAGCTCCTCCAGCTTGTTGAATCTTGCGTCAAACTTGGCTTCTAGCTTGGCCTCAAGCGTTGCTTCGAGCTGTTCCGCTTTTTTGCGGGATCTCCGCGACTCGAGCGCGCGTTTCTTGGTTACGGGCTCAGTCTCCATTTTATCGTGGGGTTCGGTCGTTGACATTTCCTCCTCGGGCATAATCTGCGGTCTTGACTCTGTAACCGGTGTTGGGGTTGGTGGCGAGTGAGTCGGGGATGGCGACGGTGCAGGGGTGGGGTTCGTAGCGGCGGGTTTCGATATACGCAGTAACTTGCGTATCTCGGCGCTTTCCTTGGTCAGGTTGTTAACTGAGGCTTCCAGTTCGATGTTTCGTTTTCGTAGCGAGTCATTTGCTGCCTTGAGACGGTCCATTGCTTCGTCATTTCGCCTCGGTGGCGGCGTGGTCGGCGTGCTTCTGCCGCTGTCGCTCTTAGTTACGTCGGCCCAACTCACGCGATCGCGTGACGGTGACCTGTTGCGGCTGAGGCTCCGTTTGTTTTTGTCGCAGCTGCTGTTTCTTCGTGACGATGCGCGACTCCTGGAAGGAGCCCTTGACTTGCTTGGGGAACGTGACCCTTCCAGGCGCGGGAACGAGCTTGCCGAGAGCTGCTGCTGTTGCTGCTGCTGCTCGGCGGCGCGACGCTCCCACTGCCGGCGCCGGACGACGTACGGCGTCTTGAATTTGCCCTTGCAAAATCGGTCGCCCGTTGGGTGAGCGCCTCCGCACAGTTTACACTTGGGGGTACATGTGTGGTCCTCCGTGGGGTTGGTCGCGCCGCACGCAAGACACGCGCGGATGGTCGGTGTGGGGCATACGTCGCGCCGGTGGCCGACTTTGCCGCACTGCTGACACACGTCTATTTGCTTGCGATACAAGCTGCACGGGATTAGGGTTACGCCGTAACGAACGAAGTTCGGTACTCTGTGACCTTGAAACGCGATGATAACTGTGGTCGTGTTTCCGATGCGCTTGGCTCCGACCGCGAGGGGGTTGCGGTCGTTCACGATGTTCCTGTCTATTTCGGCGGCACCGTCGTCCGTCGGGATGCCGCGTATGACGCCCTTGACGGTGTCGTGGGGCGCCGTGCGATAAGCGCCAACTTGGTGGAGCTTGCCTTGTACTTGTATCGCTTGAATTCTGGAGTATTTTGCTGCATTTTCCTCGCTGGGAGTGCTCACTACCATGATGTTTTGCTGGACGTTGGGGCATATAGTGTCCCTGGTCCCCGCCGCGCTCTCGATGCCTGCCGCTGCCAAAATCGCCGCGGCCACGTTGGTGGTGCCGGTCTTGAGAATGTCGAGGCCGCCCCTTGGCCTCACCACTATCTTGATTTCCTCCGTAGGCATGGCGGGCATGCGTGCCGCACGAATCGCCGATACACGGGCGCTGGTGGAGAACTTCGATTTCGAGCTCGCATTGCCGTCTCGACGGTTAGGCTTACCGTTCGAAGCGCGTTGCCGAAGTCTTGACATGCGATCGCAGGCCTGGGTCCAGCCAGCTTCATCGTGGTATTCTTCGGGCGAAATATCCTCGCCCTGCACTTGCACGCACATTTTGGAGTCCGAAGGCCCCGCTAATTGAGCGGAAGTCTCCATGTCGTTGGCGAAGAGTACGGGCTAGGCCAAGCGAGCCCTGGGTTCGCTTAGGCTTAGCGAGTCCATGTGGCGCCGGAGTAGGTAAAGTTCGATAAACTGGCGAAAGACGCACCTTTCGATAAAAATTGGTATCGTTCGAAGCCAATCACTTTCGCGCACACATTGATAATACGAAAACCGAAGTTTGATCCAAATAGCACTGCGTAATTAGGTATGAAAGACAGAGCCGATGTGAAAACGACTGCTCACCTCGGCGATCGCAGCGCCCTCCTTCAGAACCACGCTTCTTTTTTGCTTCTGAAGTTGTTCGTATGTGACAAAAAATGCATTCGCTTTGTTTCTTAGAGCATAACCAGATGCCACGTGTTCACAATAGTCATCGTATTCAAAGTTTCCACCCACAAATGCATCAAGTAATTCCTTAAATGTCCCGTCGCTGAACCCGTAGACTTTAGCTTTGGGGACCAAATGGTAGAAGGAAACACACGCGTCCGAAGGGTTCCGAGCCACGTACACGTACTTTCCTTTGGCACTCATCAGGTCACTGGACCGAGGCAGATGCGAGAAGAATGTTCTCAGGGGCAGAGTTGGTGTCCAGTCTTGGCATCTCGAGTACTCTAGTAAGCGCATGTTGTCGGTGAATTCTCTGTGAGTAGTGATCGGTTCGCCTTCCTTGAGGATCAGTTGAATGATAAACTGTACCCAGTGTAATCCACTCTTGGGGAACGTAGACTCGACAATATCTCCGGCTTGGCTACAAACTTAACGTTTTCTTTAAGTATATCCGGAACAAGTAATCCGCATTGAGGCACGCCGTCGATGATCTGATGCTTCGGTTGCCTGAGTTTCATCGGGGTAAAATCTGAAATTAAGTGACACTGTATGAGCACGGGACGGATGAAGTTGTACATATTCCATTCAAGCATACCTGCATAGGGCTTAGTTAAAACATATAAAAGGCAGCACATTTCTATTGCTCATATCTAAAATAAAAATCAGACGTGTTTTTTCCTAATGCAGTCTATAGTAACAAATGGCAATGAAAGTAGCTGCGTAAACTGCCGGCTAAAATTAATACCGTACTCTAAAATTACAAACAAACATGCCATTTTCTTGAACCAGCCACAAAACTCCTTGGGTACTGCACACCCTATTCTTCGAATCGATGAACAATTTGAGAGTAAACACGGATGTTCTCATTTGGGCTCATGGCGCCCTAATACAATCACGGCTTTACTGTACATGTTAATACGGAACGCGCCTGCAATAACACAAGTGGTTCTCCTTAATTTATTGAACCCGGGTCCTCATTTAGACTTAAGGAATAAAACTCATGAATCTCGTATCACACAAAAATGCATAAATGCATCAAAATTGTAATTTGCTGTGGAACATATATATATAAGATACAGCCGATGTATATTTCAAACATAAAGATTTGCTGCTTGTGCTATGACGAACAAAGTCTGGCCGTTTGTTTGTTAGCAAATTTATAGTGTTCCGTGCAAAAGACACACTATTAAATAGTTCTGAAGGCAAATGGAGCGACAGGCTCTAAATACAAATTGAGAAGTGAAGACATATTCATAATAATACGGTGGCGGTTTTAAAAAGCCGTTCGCTCATGCTGAACCAAATATTTGGCGGGAGCCTTCTACGAGCTTCTGTGCAGGGTTAAATGGGCTACTAGTGGATTGCTCCAAGCTCCGTATCAAGGATGGCTCAAACGAATAAAGAAGAAAGTTTGTCCTTGAGGAACGAATGGAAGAGGGAATGCAGCCCAGCAATTACCAATGACAGAACTAATCCTCAGTCGTGTTTAACAAAACAGTAATCAGGAAAAGACTCGCTATGTGCACTCAAAAAAACACGAAAAGCGTTGTTTCGTCTAGACGATGTCGAGCGATTGTGATAGAAAGCAACACAAATGACCCTATGTAGCTCATTTATTAATTTTTAACCGAGATATTTTGTGCGTTCCACAACTATATCTCGTATAAGCTGAATAAACTGCGACAAACATGCCTCTTGCCGCATTTTAATCGTGCCCTCAATTAAGCCATAAGTCAATGTGTATAAAAAGGCACTGAATAAAGATTATAAGCTTGTCTAAACTTAGTAGGCCTGACTACTTAATCAATACTTACGTAAGTCAGCGTTCACTAGCCCCTGACTAACCGAAACGGTATTCACGTCACCAACGAAGTGTGTTGACTAAGTTGTCAAGGAGTAGTCGCGACTGTGACGTATACACCCAACGCTGCGCATGCGCCTTAGATATTTTCCCCTAGCAACAGGGCTGCGGCTGTGGCTGCTGCTAAATTACGGCCGCCGCCCGGCCTCTTTTTGTTCTGGTTTTGCTACGCGCGGTATCCTCTGCTTCCCCGCCAGTTTCTCCGCGCATTTCTCGGTCGTCTGCACAACAGTTCCCATTTGTTTACAATATATGCGTCTCCGATTTTACCGTGCAGATTACCAATATACTTTCATTTTACGCTCTGCATTTGTATTACTTTTCACTTTTTGAGTAGTTTTTCTGTCGTCTGCGAAGGCTTTTTTCGGATCGTCTGCAGTTTATGTTTCCGCTCGTTCCGATCGGGTGTAACAAGGCAGATTTGTTGTGCGTCAACTGTGTTCGTGTTGTGCGAGCCGCGTAAGTGATCCCTTTTTGGTTGTGAACGTGGTGCTCAGTACGGTCTTCCCTTTATTTCTTATTTGAATTTCGTCAGGTGTCATTTATTATTCTTTGTGCGGGTGGTAATTCTCTAATGGCACCTCAGAAAACAAAGGCTGCGGCGAGAGAACTGGGAGGAACACGAACGCCTTGCGCTGTTAGACGCCATTCTTCCCAGAGTTTCAGTTTTAGAAGACACGTCTAACGAGCATGCTGTCTACTCAAGAAAAAAAACAAGCTGGCAGCTTGTTTACCAGGAATATAGCGCTGCTGTGCCAGCGAAGGACCGCGACCTGATTCGGATGAAGGAGCAGTGGCGCGAGATGAAAGTCACGGCAAAAAACAACTGGCGAAAATATCAGGCCGCCCGTTCTTCCACTGCGGAAGGTCCACCTCCAAGACCTGCCTCTGCAGTGTATACTGCTATCAAGGATGCCTTGCCAGCAGAAATTGAACGCGACACCAGATCGTATGACGACGACAGTGTGCTGGATACAGATGGGTAAATATTGTATTTACGCAGTTTTCATCTGTGTTAGTGCCGCGTAAAAAGCAAAAACAGTCATTTTAACGTATAAAGGAGACAATAGGTACTCGAATCACCTGTGGGATATTCAAATCACCTTTGCTTAACCGGCACATTGCTGAAACATGCAGGCCGGCCGTGGGCCAGCAGCGTGTGGTCACTTCTGCATGCAGAATATTCGAAATATTCGAAGAAATCACCCGGAATGCGTGAAGGTGACCTAAACCGGCGCAGTGCTGGTGCTGAGATTACTACTTTTCTACGCGCAGTGTTTATTTACGCTAGAACCGTTTCTCTGGCATTAATTTTTTTAGCGGGGACGAGGACTTGCTCTGCAATCTATTTGCTTCAATTTCGAGTTTTATGGAGCCTACACGTGGTCGTGAAAGGTAGCCAGATTCCATTGGCCAGATTACACAGAGGCTGAACAATAAAATTCGTTTTCATGCAGCACACGGGCCAGCAGAAGCAGAAGCAGCTGAAGACAGTGCAACTCATCCTACAACCACAGGCACCCACGAAGGGTGGCAACAGAGTGACCCTCTCGCAGCCTCCTCAGCCACACCAAGCCGTCTACGGTGGCGTGACGTCAGCGAGCCGTCGAAATCGGTAATTACACGGACGGGGAAGTTGGGAGTTCTCGGGTAGTTTTTAATATTGCTATTCCATCCCCGATCTATTGTAGTTGTCTTATATCAAATTGTTTTGGAGGGTACTCTGCAGTAATCAAAATAGCACTCTCCCATTTCTTACCAAACATTATTTCGGAAGAATGCAATTGTGAGTTTATCATTAAGCGAGTGATCTTGCGTAATGATTGCTTCAGGGAGGAGAGCAAGCTGGCGGCAAGAACAGAGAAGAGCAAATACGCGTGGTAACTACAAAAATAGTACAGACATATGCTCAAAAAATGCAATCCTTAAAGGCGATGTTGAGGTAAATCATTAGGGTGCGTATAGTGAAAATTTCTATAAACATGCGCGGCCGTTAAAAAAAAGCGGGAACAATATTCCTTACCCGCATGCACATAACAATGGAGCTGCTCTGAATTCTTCTTTTGAGGATTATTGTTCTAAGTGATGCGATTCCAGCAGGCGCGCCAACTTTGAATTTTGCAGCGCGGGAAGAGGGGGGGGGGCGAGGGGGCTAACAAAAATTTAGCGTATCTCGTATAACGAAACCCACCTTACGTTATTACTGTTTCCAATGATTTTATGGGCCAGAAAACGTAGTGTTACTCTAACACATCTATGAGAAAAACTCCAACGCGTTCAGCAATGTAAAGCAGCACCACCACTCGTTTTTTGTTGTACTAATTTTTATTGGATCTCCACTCAAACATTTCTTCCAGGCCCCAAGGGACTCCAAGGTCAGCGCAGTCCACGGTGGTAGCCGAGTGCTACGAAAACAGACTGCGTATGCAGATGACGTACAAGCGACAGCAGCACGAACTGCAAGTCAAACTCCAGTAGCACCAACTGGAGCAGGAGGACGCCAAGCGGAGGCACCTGGACGAGGAGCACGAAATGAAGATGGCCATTTTGAGGCAAGAGCCCAAGTATTGGGAAAAGAAAAACAGTAGCATTATGTAGTTATCGCTAAAGTGTGTTACCCACTCCTCCCTCAACATTGTAACCTATCCTTTGGACATATATGCTTGTTGGGTTTTTATGAGTATTTCTTTTTCGTTTTTATTCTCTGTAAACTCTATTAAAGACGTGTTACTCTAGATAACAAGTTGTCCATTTCGCTTTCGCTTATTTATACCTGCCATTCTAAAAATATGGAGAAAATTTTAGTGCGTTGCTGATCTTTCAATTTCGACTAGTCCTCAAATCATTCTGGAAAAAAAATTGGCCGCGCATCTGATCCTTTCGTTGCAAATGTCGTTAAAAGATGATAGTCTTTGTAGACATTTGCCAAGTAAATGCCCCCCTTTGCTCTACCACTGACCTTTCATGCTGTTTCTGTAACGTCGCGCTCATCCCAAGGTAAACACACTAAAGGTTTGCGCAAGGCGATTTGAATTTACCGCGTTCCACTGCTACAGGCCGGGTTACTCGATGCCAGCGCTGCAGTACGGCGGAGAGGCGCGTGAATGGAGGCGGCGACTACAAGGTTTATAGAACCGCGTGGCCGTGCTTCACGTGCGTTCCAAGCAGAACGTGGAACCTAGCTAGTGGAACCTTTCGTTGCTGTTGCCACGTGATTTTTCATATGCCACCAGGAGGCGGCGGTTTTCTTCAGTAGATGTAGAATATCAGTTTTTATCGAAAAACCAAGCATCCATAAATTTTTTAATAAAGGAACACTGTGAATACCCCTTGTGTATTATTTTCCTGTCTTATATTTGCGTAATGTCTTGTAATTGTTCAACAAGGTTGACAAGTATGAACATATAAACCAGGCTTAGACGTTTACATTTGGCTATGAGTATATAAGACCGAGGACTTGCTTATTGTCAGCACAGTAAGCAGTTTACTTTGGCCGGGTGGATGAATCGAGTTACAGACAGACAGACAGACAGAACAAAATTTCTGGGTTTATGTAGCCCAAGAAAGACTATCGTCTTTAATAAACGTTTACAGTTTTCCTGAACGACGACAGTGTCCGCAGGATATAGTAGACCTATGCGTCCCTCATTAGTTCGCACGATGGCGTCCATTCATCGCAAAATTGTTTCGCTGCACAATGAATAGAGTGTAGGACAAGGTAGTATTGTGGGAAAAAGACGTTTGAAGAATAAACCACACTACCACCCGCAAAGTGGGTCCTTATGTATAGCGCCCTGAGAGCTGCTCCACTCGGGTAGTCTGCCAGCACATCGGAGCTACCGTCGTCGTAGTCACTTCCTCCTGGTGCCTGTCTGACATCCATCTCCTCGTCGGAGTCCTCCGAACTCTCATAGTCATCTTAAAAGGGAAAAAACGAATTATCACAGGCAAATTTTGTCAGAGTGAACAAGCATCTGCATTGTCGCATTACCGTTCCGCAATTTGGCGATGTTATGCAGAATGCTCATAGCTACGATCACAGCTTTGGATGTGTCGAGGCAAACCTCCATTTTCTTTATCAGGCACCGGAACCGCTTCTTCAGCTGCCCATTCACGCGTTCGATGACATTTCGGGTGGACTTGTGTGCCCTGTTGTACGCATCTTCGGGAGTGCGCGCCTCGGCTGAAAGGACGGGGGTGAGAAGGTGCTGGCTTCAGGCGTATCCGTTGTCGCCCATAAGAACACCGTTCACTTCCTGCAAGGCAGTTCGCTTGACTATTACTATTCCAATGAAATGTGCTTTACATGCACAGCGCGAATCTGGCTAGAACGTCCCAAACACTACGCAATGAAAGCTATTTAGCGGAGGTGCCGCGCTGAGTGAAAATAATACGTTATAACCCAGCACATATTCTATTGGCAGTTTTTGTTCCACTCGGAGCAAGCAAGCAAGCAAGCAATTTGATAATTGCGGAGGGGAAGGTGGGGAGAGAAAGGGTTCAAAGGAGTATGGCGTTGGGACCCGCCACCTTACCAAGCCCACTGGTGCTACGGGGATAGAGGCGTAAATCAAACCTGGCTCGTGGGACCAGCAGGTAAGATTTACAAAGAGAAAAATAAAACATATGCATGGCGGCAGCTCGTTGCGAGCGCTAGCATGTGTCAGCCGTGCGAAAGGAGGGAAAAGTTGAGCGAGGGGCACTGCAACAGCCACGACAGAGAAAGGGGAAACAAGAGGGGAATAGAAAGGTTGGGGCAGACGTTCTCCACCAGCGACGAAGGGGCTGGAGATATATGGTGGCCCGTCCGGGAGGAATGTTTGAAAATGTTTGACGGGGCGCTAGCTACCGCCAGAACTGTGCTAGCTACGGCTAGTGTGCAATCAAATACAAAAGAAATTGTAAAAAGAAGGCTCAGGAGATCAGAATATACTCTGTGTGTTCATGGGTGGCCCAAAATGCGGTAGGGAGCTAATTACTGATTTACAGGACATATGTGAGGCAGTGCAGGTGATTAGTGGTGACGTGTTGTGATTTTGCAGAGGGCGTCTTGTGCGAAACATGTTTACTGAGAAGAAGAATGAACTTTTCCTGGGCAAAAGAAAGCCAGTGCCCGCATTCTAAGATTCCAGTTGGCCGGGCCGCCTCGCCCCGCTGTTAACCAGAAGCTAAGTGGACAGGAGAGGACCCGGCCAATATTCCAACTCTCCCACTCCCCTACGGCTGCTAATAAGACGCTTGAGGTATCTTCGAGAATGAAGTTGGATTAATGGCACCATTGATTATGTGGCATAAGGTGCCTGGGCTTCGCAGAAGCACACACGGGCGAGTAGCGTGTAGGTGACAGCATGATGATTGGTTGAGGGGCGGGTGTGGGAGCATCGCCCGCTGCTATGCTTTTGCTAGGGAGAGCGCAATCTGTCGAGTTTCGCTCAGGTTCGACAGACAGGCTCGGCGTCAGAGGTCACACAGGAGCTGGCCGCTCAATGGTGATGGAGACCGAGAATGCTGAACGCACTTGAATAATTTCCCCACTGGTGACTGCATGGGGCAGGTATGTCGCAGAATGTAGCGCAGCGGGGTGGTCAAAGGTTCACAACTGTTCTACTTTTTTTATTCTAATAGCTAGTGCTCCCATCGCTTCGCCACTGGCAAAGGTTGCGAGAAAGCATGGAAGTACAAAGTGAAATACAAAAAAGAGACGAGAGAGGAGGCACACCCGCCGTTTTATTTCAATTTTCTTTCTTTTCTTCTCCCGCGGACCGCGCCGTCCCGTGATATTTGGCTGAGGGCAGCGACCCCGCCACAGAAAAGAAAGAGCAGGAGTGGACAGCAGTCTGGCGAATTGGGCCAACCACTGCCCCAGTAAAATGTCACGGGACTGTGCGGGCGAGTCCACTCCGCTACGAGGGGAGACTCATCTATCCGTAGAGGAGCGCGCATAGAATATTTTGCGCACGCTGTCATGGTTGACACTGGTGGCTACTTTTCGCCAAATTGGCGACTTTGAGAGGCCCGTGCTGACCTAAAATCGTGAATGCCGACATGGCGAACTTCTGGCGAATTTCGGCTGAGGACTCTCCCCCTGAAGACTGTCCCTCATCCGCTCCTCCTTTCTCCATCTGTCTCGGCGGCAGTGCAAAGATTTGCCGTCGGGCCGGTCGGAGAAAGCGGCGTTCGAGGGGATGTCCGTCTCATTTCGCCCGAGGCGTGCGCATGTCTAGGCGGGGGCACGGGGGCAGGCATCGGGGAGCGGAAAGCGGGACGTACGCAGCTGTCACGGCTCCCGTGAAAATCGTTAGCCGAAGCGGCTGGGGCACCGCGCAGGTAGGTAACTTTCACCGCACTTTTGGGTACTTATCTGTTCAAGCCCAGCAGCCACCTTTTTTTTTCTGCGTTTGCGAGCTACCGATCACATGCTACGTCGGTGGAAAAGACCCTTCATCGGCAAGCCATAGCCTCCGGTATAACGCTATGGCTGAAGGTAAAGGTGGCGCCTGGGTGTGGTTATTTCAATGTTTATTATTATTATTCATTAAGCCTTGCCTGCAACTGTCGCTACGTTACCCCACACCCCGCAATACTATAATTCCCAGTAACAAAAGAAAAAAAAGTTAGGAGAGACTTTGGCTAAAAGCAAGGAAGGAACTTTAGTTGATGATGATAACTGATGATGATGATGATTAATGGCCTCCCCTTTGAATCGGGGTGACGGCGTGCGCAATCTAGCTTATATTTACAATTTAAATTTAGTCAACCCTCAACTCGTATTTAGTTGGAATTCGGCCCTGCCGCTACCCCTGGCTGGGATGACACGTTATCGACTCCCTTGCTGTTTTTTTCACCAGTACTCTAGCCGCTGCTTAGTAGTACCTACTGCTGACCAGTTAATGCTGCCATCAACTGGGAAGCCCAGTTTCTCAGGAAGTCGGACTTTCCCCCCAATTTTAGCCGGCTGAATCTTTTGGCATTCTGTTACTATGTGGTCGATTGTTTAATTCTTTATACCAGCCACATCCGACACATGTCTCATCCTGGGACCAATATTTGCTCATGTAAGTTGGAGTTCTCAATCAGCCAGCCCGCGCCTGAAAGAGCAACGCACTACCTTTATTGTTGTCATAAAAGCTTTCTTTCGGGATCTCTTGTTTGCTTGCTTTATAGATTCCCAGTGATCCCTTCTTTTCCATCCTCTCTGTCCACATGAGCGTCTCCGTTTCCTTCACTTGCTTTTTATTGTTTATTGCTTATTGCTTATTGTTATTGTTTATTGCCCCATTGTTTATTCGCCGCCGTCAAGTTATATTTAGTCACCAGCTTTCCCGTCCTCCTCCGCCATTGCGTGTCCACACTTTTAGGGTACGGGTGCCTGTGCACTCTGGCTGCCCAGCTCTTCTCATATAAATGTCTAAGCTGCTGCTCAAAACGTATTTTTCTTTGCGCTTCCCTCGCCTCAAATGAAGCCCAACCCATATCGCCTTATACCGCCTCATTTGTAGTCTTACTGTGAGCTCTCAGTGCTAATCTGCAAACTTCCTTTTGGTTAACCTCCAGCCCCGACAGGATATCTGACTTTAAGCATAAAACCTTAACTGGCCTAGCCTGGCGGCGCCATCTAAATGCTAGTCGAAGAACCGGGAATTTTGAAGCTCACGATGCGACCGGCGTTGGAAAACGTCAATACAATGTAAGTGTTTTGAACAGTGCGGATTTTTAAGGGATTATACAAAATTAGAAGCTTTATTTTTAGGTGCTACCGCAGATATGAAGTGTCGCGACATTTTTGGCGAAATATTAAGAAAAAATGGCTAGTTTGGCGACTTCTTGCTCATCGTGTGGCGAAATTCACTCCAAACTTAGTGGCAACCCTGCAAACAGTGTGTACGTCAAAGCTGTGATGATCGTCGTTCCGGTTTGTGACCCGTGGAAGCGTTTTTGGTGGCCCTTCAAACGTCTCTACGGCGTTTCTGTATACTGTTTGTGTGGGCCAAAGCAACGCAGGAATTTGTACGTGAAATCTGTTGCCGCTATCACCGGACATCTCAGCGGCATGCGCTGATTTCGTCTCCCTAGGCTTCGTTCGTGGCGTTTTATAAGTGGTGTGCTGAAACGGATACATATACTAGGCTCTGTTCGTCTCGGGTGTTTCTTCCCGAGTTTGAAAACACAGGTTGATAAAAGGTAACCTTGCAAGCACGTAAAATGTTCTTTGAGCGAGTTTTTATCCCTCTTGGCGTACGCTGCGCGTGAAATAATCTAGTTTGTTCCCAAAAAGTCCTTCTTTGACTGCTTTTATTGCTCTCCGTTTTCAAGTTGTTCAGGTAGAATGTTTTGATGCGTACAGCGTTTTTTTTTTGTTCAGCTTTCGACAGTGCCTCGCACTTCATTACAGCGGTGTTGCGTTTCTCCCTAGCCGCCCTTCGTGTTCAGTGGTACAAGCTTAGAGAGCCTTGTATTTTAGGTCAACGTACGCATTGTGAGAACGTGCAAAGTTGGTTACTTACGTTGGCAACAAACTTCCCAGATACAGTTGTCGTGCGCGCTACCCTGCCGCCGCGCAATGACGTTTGCGATCTCGTCTGTGTCGCTGACTAGCTGAAATAAAAACTCGCCTGTGATGTATTGCGTTTAAGCCTAGCTTAGTAGGTTCGGTCACTTGAACGTTCGAGGAGTGGAAGTTCTTGCGGCAGATGTAGAGGGCCTGTGTGTTTCCTCCAGGGTTCTTTATCGGAAAGTGTGTGCCGTCGATAGCGCCGACAACATCGGCGAAACCGAACCTATCGAAGAATACTAGGGCGGTCTCTCTCTGTTCTTGCCGGCTGGTTGGGAAGTGGACGAATTGCGATCGCCGCTCACACAGTGCCTGCGAAACTTTCCGCACGATTCTTGACTGTGTCGGCTGGCGTATGCCGTGAATGTGCGCCACTTCGTCTTGGTAACGGCCCTTCGCAAAGTAGCGCAGTGCACAGATCAGTTGTAGAAGGGGCGGTACGGCGTCGCAGGTCACGGTTTTCAGTTCTATAGGCTTCCGCTTAGCATGTCCGTCAAGCGCACGACGGTCTGCTTACGCAGCCGGTAGCGTCGCCGAAACGCTTCCTCGCTCCACGTTTCGAGCGGGTTGAGGCGATCCCGCAAGAGTCACGGCGCCGTTGGAGGAGGAAATTCATCGCAAAATTCATTAAACTGGCGGAGCTCATTTAGGTGGCGTAGGTCGGCCATATTTAGTCACTTCGAAAACAAGCCCCGAGCACACCTAAAATTTTCCTAGTCGCGCGCTAGTTAGTCACGGCTACTATAGTTGTTAGTCACGGCTACTATAGTAGCCGTGACTAACAACTAGCTAGTTAGACAACTAGCTAGTTAGTCACGGCTACTATAGCTCCGCCCATGGGCATGAGGCGGTCACCTTGGGGGACTTCCGCGATTTAGTATGTAGTTCCGCAATGACAATGTTGTTTTGCATGTAAATGATCACTACAAAGAAGGGAATTATATCAATATCGAATAATTTTTACGGCACGAAGAACAATTAAGTTAGAAAGTACGCACAAACAACTTTAAAAAAACATTATAGAAAACTTGGTGCGCCAGAAAAAAAAATGCGAACCTGCCAAAAAAAAGAAAATAGAGTGAAGAAGAATGTATGTAATTGTTTTAATTTTTTAAATTGACATTGCTCCATAACACAATGTTTTTAGCCGTTTTCCTTTAAAAACATTCCAGGTAAGTTACGCGCGCATTAGTTCCTACGTCAGGTTTTGACGCATTCGCACATGCATAGTGTGCCGCCAACACCACTCGCACCGCGCGTCCCCTCATCTGCTCTCTGTGCGTTGTGTGGCTTTTCTTTCGTGATGGATCCCCGCGTGGTAACATCGGCGTGCGATTCTTCCTGGCCTGGTGAGTCTGGTGGAGCTTCAACCGCTACAACCAGGACCCTAAGCAAGAACAAGAGCGGCAATGTGCTCAACAGCACTGCGCGGAAAATGATCTTTCACTGCTACGAGTTCTGGCGGGCCAGGGAGCCGAAATGCACCGTGGAAGATACTGCCGCATTTGTCGCCGATATGCTCGGAATAGGCGCGCGGACCGTGTTTGCGGTCAAGGAGGCACAAGCCACTGGTGGAGTGTTGTCAACGCCGTCTCGCAAACGCCCGCGGAATTTCGAGAAGAAGCGACGCAGTGCCTTGTACGACAGCTTCACGTTGAACGCGCTTAGGTCCTGCGTGCACGACTTTTTTTGTTGCAACGAGATACCGACGGTGGCAAAGATAACAAAGGAATTCTCGGAGCGTACAGGTGACCCGCCGCTGAAGCCATGGCCTGTTCGTCGTCTACTTCGAGAGATCGAGTTCAAGCGGGAGAAGAGAAGCCGGAACTCTTTGCTGCTTGATCGGGAAGACATTCTCGCATGGCAGCACGAGTACCTGCGTGACATTCGGCGGTGCCGAGCGGAAACTCGGCAGATTTTCTACTTGGACGAGACCTGGGTAACGGCAGGACACGCGACCTCGACTGTGTGGACTGACACCACTGTGAAGTCCAGTGCAGACGCTTTCAGGCGCGTCCTGACGACGGGAGTGAAGCAGCCGTCAGGTACAGGTCAGCGGGTCATTGTCACCCACATAGGCAGCAAAGATGGCTTCGTTGATGGATGTCTCGACTTGTTCCGTGGCAAAAAGACAGGGGACTACCACGAAGAAATGGATGGCCCCCGCTTCGAAGGCTGGTTTGACGGTGTGCTGCAGAGGCTCCCGAGTGGTAGCGTCATAGTGATGGACAATGCCTCCTACCACTCACGGTGGAACGAGGCAGTGCCAACGAAGAATTCCCTCAAGGGAATGATCACAGAGTCGTTGGACAGCAAAGGCGTCCAGTACGGCGCTGTTCTGACCACGAAGCAGCTGCTGGAAATAGTTGCTCGTGTGAAGCCACGCTTCCTCAGCTACCGAGTTGACACGGCTGCACAGAAGGCAGGCTTTATCGTGGTAAGGCGACTGCGAGTTCAATCCTATTTAACTGATCTGGGCGCAAGTTAAGAACGCTGTGGCAGCAGCCAACACGACGTTCAACATTGCGCATGTGGAACAGCTGCTAAAGGATAAGGTCGCAGAAGTCACAGCCGAACATTGGCGGGAGTCTGTGAGGCATGTGCAAACACTCGAGGAAAAGTTGCAGCAAGTGACGTGCAGTAGTGAACACATTGACCCAATCATCATCACGCTTGAGGAAGACGACGAAAGTACTTCCGACGACGCCACTGCTTCTGACAGCGACATCTCAGGTGTTTGGCCTGTTGATGAGCTTTGAAAACGATGACGACAGCACTTCCAATGGCACAGCTGCTTCCTACAGCACCAACCGCTTTGGTTGGAGGCGTTAAACACGCCGAAGCTACACCAGGGCTATGAGGCCCACTGTAGTGGAGAGCTCTGGATTAATTTCGACCACCTGGGGATCTTTAACGTGCACCGAAATCTTGACACACGGACGTTTTTGCTTTTCGCCTCCATCAGAAAGCAGCCACCATGGCTGCGATTGACCCCGCATCCTTGGACTGCAGCGGGTCGACATCGTCTCTGGTGTCTGCCACCATCAGCACTTGACCGTCTCCACCATCACCATGATGAAATAGAATTTTTAAAGGCTACCAAAATGATGTTTGGCGGAATTGGGCCTTGGTGACACCCATCCCTGTCTGCTCTCAAAGATCTAGGACTAAACAATGGCACGAAAATCAGTGTATTATGAAATAACAACAGATTACTTTGATATGTTTGAACACCACAGAAATATAATCATGCCACTCGTTGAAGAAAAGATTGTAATACCTGCACATCTAACTATTGCACCAGTAGCAGCTATGCCAGTGGTTTTGACTCTGATGGCGGAAAACACAATGCCATAAATGTGTACTGAAGTGTAAAAGCAAGTTGGCCTGTATAAGTAGTAGCACAGTGTCGTGAATACAAAGATACCACTCACAGCAGCAGCAGAGTCTTTTCATTTCAGAAAAAGCAAAAAGCATGAAAACCGGTATCCCTGCCCTAAACACTTTCCCACGCTAGATTTTGTGACATCAGAAGTCTTGAAGGGTGAATCACAGGATTGGTGGAGCTTGCCGAAACATTTTTCTGAAGCTAACACTTGGTCAGGCACATGAAAACGTAAATTAATGGACGTGGGAACTTACTCGTGCGCTTTCTTTTAAGAGTGGAAAGCTCAGCTACCCAACATAAAGCAGGATGACTCAGCCCAAGCGGCTAGCGTTGTTTCAAATTTTGTTGAAACACTTCGCCTTGCTTGTTCAAGCACAGCCAAAAGATGCATGCATGCGGGTCAGCATCAGAGCCTACTGTACCTGCTTACCACTGGTGCATACATGCAACAGAAACGGGCAAAATAAAACTGAGTGCAATCACATTGAAAAAATGGACGGGATATAGTAGACGGAAATGTCAGGTTCAATTCTTAGAAAACAAGTCATTGTTAGTGATAAATAAATCTGCGAGAGCTATGAAACGTGATATTTAAGTTAAAACACAAAATTATTTTGCCTGTAGTGCTCCTTGAAAGACAATCAATTGCAGTATCAGTGGGCTGTGCATCTTCGAGTTAGCAAAATCGCCTTCAGTTGCAAGGAAACAAGTGGTCCACTCTCACACTATTGTGTAATAAAGTTGTCTCTCTCTCATTTGCCAGTCCAGAATAGTTCTGAGCAGTTTGCGGCCAGGCCTGATGGCTGATCTCGCAGTAGACATTCCATGGGCAGAAATAAAGTATGGAGCTACTCTTTTTCAACTCTCACCGCTGTTTCTTGGCCAGAAGCAAAGGTGTGTGCATGAGAAGCAGCAACTTAACAGCATGAAGGCCTGAATTCATTTTAACGTATTACACGAGTGTCTTCAACTCTCACCGCAGCTTCACGGCCAGAAGCAACAGTGTGCGCATGAAAAGCAGCGACGTCAGAGCATGAAGGGCTGAATTCATTTTGACGTATAAGAGCCTTTCATTCTTGCGTAGCTTCCTAGCCAGAAGCAACAACCCTCCCTTGCGAAGGACTGACACAGCACGCACCTTATAGTCGTAATATCTAAACGTTGCAACCTGCTAAGCAAACGTTTCCAATTTTTACATCCAGGAACAAAAGTGTGTGTTTGAAAAGCAGCACCATGACACTCCGAAGGGTTGAAGTTAAACCATCTTGATATGCTGCATTGTTGTTTTCTATTCTTACCACAGCTGTATAACCAGAAGCAACAGTGTGTGCTTAAAAATCAGTGACATGGTACTCTTAAGGGGTAACAAACCATTTCTATCTGCTACAGAAGTGTCGGCAATTATACTACAGCTCTTCAACCTAAACAACCTTGTCACCATTGCTGAAGGAATAACAACATTCCCTGTGGTACTGTGGTTTTCTTTTCCCCCTCTCTCTCTCTCTTTGCGATTGCGATTTATCAATCAACCATTCGAGTTCAAGACAGCCTTGTCGAACGAAATAAAGGATAGTTGCGGCAACATGATAGGCGATATCGTGCATGTATATAGAAATATGTAAATGTGGGAAAGAGGTGTTGAATCAATATGAACTAAAGCGCTAGGCAAGTCTCTCAAACATTTGCCCCACCCTATAGAATAAGAATGGTTTATCTGCCATTATTGTAAATCCTTTTAACTTGAATGTAAACTATGTTGTAAAACTCCGTAAAATATTCACTGAAGAAGCACAAGAATGTAAGCATTAAACCACAGCCACCACTATAAAACAGAACTGCAATTAACAAATTTTTATTAGTGGTGACGGCCATCACACAAACTCTGCTGAAAGACAATGGCAAGATAAACTGTTGGTTTAGTCCTCTGAAATCCGAAATACATGGAGCTATATTAAAACAAGTTTAATAGCTTGCACTTCTGAGAAATTCCTACACTGCAGACACAATACAAGGCAATTTGAGCTCAGTCCACGCATTCAGTTTCTTTCATGCCGCTTCGATTAGCAACGGACACACATATATATATATATATACAAACCAACACCTATACAACGCAGCGCACATGAGCAGTTTTCGCAATGTATCGAAAACACGTGAAGTCCTGCCGCGGGGCCACACACTTCGTGCTTTCCGCAATGACTGAGTTCAATATCAAGCAATATCACACTGCGACTGTTTAGTTACCCTCTTACAAGCAGCCACAATCTAGTCACTGCATTTGATTACGTGATCAATATTCGCGCTCGTTCATACTTTTTTTTTGCTGTAAAGCTACGCAGTCGCAGACGACTGTGCGCGAACGTTTCGTTCTTCTCACGTCTCCCCAATAATGCTGTAATCATGCTTGCTTACGTCAGGAAAAAAAAACATCGTTGCTCCGGCTGTACCTCGAGCAGGCAGAGCAACATGCGCTGCCGATGCCAGTTCGTATTGAACGGTTCCGTCCGCTGTTATAAGTCAAGTATAACCCGATACTTAATGCCGCTTAAAGTTGTACGGCCAGCCGCCCGTATGCGACAAACACAACACGCCGCACACGCGAGCACAACCCTGCATGGCTCCAGGCCAGACGGGAACAAACTACGTAGGCATAGCGCTCAGCACCGGGCGCAGCTTACGTTCACAGGACGAAAAAATAACCCTTTCAACTGGTCACCGCTACTGTCGTAGCTAAAAGCCACTTATATTATTCCCACAGAGAGGTTGCGTTACGCAAAAACACTCTCCACAATCACTCCAGCAATAGTGCAGCCTGGATGTTTTCGGTTGATTGGTGAACACGGTGCGCACAAAAACAGACCACCACAATTTCCTGATGTACAAATAACTACAAAGACGTACACGAAACAAGCAACGGTCACAAAACAAACGCTTTCTTGATGCACTACAGCACAATCGCAACCCGCGTACAGCGCTTCGGTCCCGGCAAGGTCGTTGACGCTTGACGACGCGACGGCGGAACGGCGGTCGGCAAGCGAGCGCGGCCATATTAGAAGTAGTTCTCCTTTCAAACGTTCGTCAGTGACGTCACGCTAACGGCGAGACGCCATTGGTTGCGGATGGGCACAACTTCCCTTTGATGTGAGAGATGCCGCTGCAGAGTTAAGCTGTCACTGACTATACACCCTTATCATGACCTCTGAATACGACCAACAATAGTAGAGGCTACTTATGTGGTCACGTCTCATATTTAGTCAGTGACGTAGAATAGTCGGGCGCTAGTCAGGCGTTAGTCACGAGACGTGAATTTGGGCCTAAAGCAACTGAAACCGTATATACCTGTTCATTGACATCTTGAAAAATCCTCGCTATTACGAACTGGTAAAAGAAGAGCTTCTGCCAATGTGTTTATTTGTGACGAAAACACTATACTCGGATGCAGAAGCATAATGAGCACATTTGTAAGCCGTTTTCAATCCCAAAATGTTGCAGCTTTTTTTGCACCCACCATTTTAGCAGCGGAGGGCCTCAGCCGTTTGAAATGCTGCAGGCTACTCAAGAAGTATCGGTCTGAGTTGCATATAACAACCATCACAAGTAAGATTTGTAGCAGCCATATCTTTGTCAACCTCAAGCACCATTTATTATCATCATGAGACGCAGCTCCAGCATCGGCGGCGGGTTTCTTCCGAGCGCAAGACAAGCCACCCACCAGAGAACACTGCTCTGCCTGGTCGCAACCTACGGGCACTCCCTGGTCCTCTTGCTCATGTTGCCTTTGAGGTGCAAGTGCAGTTACATGTAGGCGGGGCCGCGCTGCCTAATCGGCCACCTATACAAAAAAAAAACAATGAAGGTACCCAACCTATTTCCATATCTAAGCAAGCCAAAAATTATATTTCTGCAGCAGGCTGCTTCCACGACAGATCGCACATGCCTGTACACGCGCATTTTTTTTCGTTTGCCATAATTATAAGAGTTATGCGCAATGCTGAGAATGGCCCAAAAATAAAATTCGCCTTTTTTTCTAGCATGCATCCTTCGCGAGATAAAAATTTGCAAAATCTGCACTGGTGACGTGCGGTTTCAGCGGCTGCACTTTTTCTCATATTTGGAGGCTTTCGCATGGCAAGTTGCAAGTGTTAGGAACAAAATTTGCTTGAAAACGGACGCAACACCAAAATGACAAACAGTTCAAAACAAATTTTGCGTTTTGCCGCGAAAAAAATTTAAAAAAAAGTTATGAATAATTCGGACCAGATGCTGGATTGTCGCTTAGTTTGAGGCCCCCTATCTCCGTATCTGGAATTGTGAACAACTTATAAGTGAGAGTTAACGTTGGCTACATATTTCTAAACATATCTCTAAAGAGTTCCTCGTATATATAAAATTACAAATATATGCAAAAATAGATTGACCGCCATGTCTTTTCTAAAAATGAGTAAAAAAAATAAAAACAGAAAAGTCGGTGTTGATATTACTCGGAAAATGGGGAGACAAGACTCCTTCATCAGATCAACCACACTGCTGAAAAACAGGTTGCATCGCTTTTTTTGTATTGAAGTTATAAGCGGTTCAAATCCCGCGTTGGAGACGCGTCTCCTTGCCGCGTTCACGGCTAGTGGTGCTTCATTTCTGGCTTCGCGCTTCGATAAAAAAATTGACTCTTCGCATTCCGCAGCCTCACCAGAGGCTTGTCAACCTTAATTATTATGCGGGCTTCTAAAGGACAAATCCGCGTTTCAATGGTTATTTGCGATGATTCACTGAATTAGTGATAGCACAGCCACGCCTGTGACGAAGACCCGTAAAAAGGCGCGCCTTTGCGGGCGCAACTTTCCGCTTGGCAAAAACCTAGAGCAGGGTAACAAAAAAGCGAGTTTTGTTGATGTTACGACTGCCGTACCTGACTCAGTGCCGGATGGGTACAACAGAGAGTTGGGATTGACCCTCTAATTTTAAGTATTGTGCAAAACCCCACTGCCTCTCCTAGACAGGCGCATTTCAGCTGGCTACGCATGTTGGGCGCGCTCCAGCAAAGACATTAGATATGTCTACGCGGAGGCTACAGATATACGGACCATCGAAATACGCTATCAGGTAGAGAGCTTGTGCGCATGGAGATCAAATCTGGCAGCAGCGGCTGTGCCAGGCCCGTCCTTGAGAGTCGAGCTCGCGAACTTATCGTTGGGCTGGAAAAAAGTTTGTTCTAAGCAAGCACCGAACAGGTTGCGCTGTAGTCTTTACGAAGCAGTCGTATCAATTGTTCGATTATATATCACAGCAGCAATGAAGACCTTTCATTTGCCCCTTAAGCGGTATTCACACGACAGAGCGTTTCAGCGGAGAAACCCGAGGGAGGTCGTGACGTCACCGCTGGCGGACCTCCGCTCGGCCAGCTCCTTCGCTCACACGGAGGATACGTCTGTCGGACGGACATCAGTGTTTGCAGTTGCCAATCTCTAAAGCAGAGCTGCAATTTCTGCTAATGCTATTTCTGCAATTTCGGAACGACGGTAATTTCTGCTAAGGCCCCTACGTACTGATCTTGTCAGACCCCCGAAAATTGGCCGTGGACGCAATGCAAGCGCTGCCTACAGGCCCGCATGCAGATGTTAGGCTTTACACCGCGGCGAATATTCGATTGCCGCTCTCGCAAGGAGAGCAGATGACAATTTTTAATGCAATTTCGCTTCGCATCATTACCCCCTTTCTCGTTTGTGCAGCTTTGTTCGCGCCTTGCGGAGCGATAACAAGCATGTAGCTCGAGCTACCTGCGCCGGCCTGCGCCACTTCGCGGTCGCAGCCGCCGCTCGCCCAGTGACCGTGCTGGTGGGATACGCGGCTCCCTCAGTGCACCTGTCGTGTGCGCGGCGTATTTTCGCGCCCAATGTAATAAGAAGCAATAAAAATAGAGTGCCTGCAACCGCTCTAGAACTTGAGTCGCGGCCAGCTGCCCGACGAGCAGACGAAATCCCTCCGCCTCCGCCGCCAAGCATCGGATCGTTTGTAGCTCGCGATCACAAGCTCCGACCTCCGATCAGAGAGGAGCGCCGGAGAGAAATGGTGACCTGTTTTCAGTCTGACGATGAACCAACACGCCCAAACCTTTTCCCTTCCGTGACTAAGGGGTCACGTGGAGCACACTCCTATGAGCCAAACGGCGGTCTTCTCCGTCATGTGAATACCCCAATACAAGAGATTTCGTGTACTGTATTTTTATGTGCGAACGCCCAATTTGTAAAAAAAAAAATTGAATTAATATTTCTCTTTATTTTATCGTTATGATAATGACTCACGAGAGGCTTAAACATAAAATAAATGCTTTTCAGAGTGACCAACCTTTTCAAGCCAATTACCAGGCGTCCGCTTTCAATAGCTATAATAAATGCCTCTACCGAAACGCTCACACCTACGACTTTTTTTTTTTTTTTTGCAACTTTGCTCGTTCCCTGATTGAAACTAAGTCACAATTATATTTCACGGTGGGATTTTCCACGCTATATTCTTCCAGGTATTCTTCCGAAATCGAAACGAATTGCAGTTTGTATTTTTTTATTTACAAGAGCCCCATTTTGAAACAGGTGCTCCCGTTTTAACAAGTGGCCGGCACGGGTGAGGGCTTCCCACAGGCGCAGCTGTGCTAGAGCTTATTCAGTGAATCATCGCAAATAAAAAGGTGAAAAGCTCGAATTTCTCTTTTAGAATGACATGGAAGCTCGGAAAGTCTCTCGTGTGCTAGCACAATGTGAGGGAACACTTTTTTTTATTTAAGCAAGACGCCAGAAAAGCAGCGGCAGTACCCGAGTACACTGCAAGTAGACGCGTGCCAAACGCGTGATTTCAGCCGTTGATAACTCTGGCACAAACAAAATTATGCAAGATGTTTTTCAGCAGTGTTTTTGGCCCCCTTTAGGATTCTTGTCTCGCTAATTTTGAACGAAATCGAAACCAGGTGTTGCTATTTTATGTTTATTTTTAAAATTTCGTGTTTTTTAGAAAAAAACCCACAAGTCAAACTTCTTCAGCGTAAATTTGTGCTTTTCTAGGCATGGGATACTTTTTAAATAGGTTTAGAAATACGTGGCCAACGTTACGTATCGCCTACAAGTTGGTCGTAATTTCAGGTACGAAGATGGGGGGGTGTTAAACTAAGCGACAATGGGCCCCCTCGATTTACCAGTCCTGGACGATCCGCGGGCAGTCCGAGGACTGCGTTCGGACCGAACGTTTCATACGAATACATGCGAAAATCAAGTGGCGTATCGGGTCTCGGGTAAGTCCCATGTCGATCCGAGACTGATAATCCACGAGGCGCAGTAGCGTTTGGTCGAATTTCGTGATGGTTTTGCAAAATTTTGGTTCCCGGCAAGACGCAAAGTTTACGCTTAACTGATGGTCACTTTGGTGTAGTCTCCCGTTTCAAGCAAATTTTATCCAGAAGAGTTATACCTTGCCGTGCGCAAACACTTCAATTTGAAAAAAAAAAAAAATGCAGCCACCGGAAACCACGCGTCACACATGCCACCTTTGCTCATTTTTTTTTTCTCGCGAAGAACGCATGCTGGACGAGAAGGGATTGCAGTTTTGGGCTAATCCCTGGATTGCACGTAACTCATAGGTCAGTACAAACTGCGCGTGTACACTCATGTTCGAGTTCTCGTGGAATCAGCCAGCAGGGCGGGTTTGGATGCATTCCGATGGCACACAATGCTAGCCGACGGCAGGTGGAAGGCAACGCATTGCATGGCTCTCGGCACCACCGAGAACTCTTCAAGAGACATTTCATGAGCATGCTGGCCCTGCACCTCCGAAGCTTACAACAATTACAGCCATAAATTGGCTGTAAATAAAGGCAGGCAAAGCTTACTTTTAGTTAATTTTTCCAGCTTGCCTACATATGTTTGTGTGCGAACTGTATTATTGATGACTAGATCCGCGTGATTGTGCAGACAACGCAATATAAGTTGGACAATCGCCGCCTATTACAGGTGTACTCACAAGCAGGTCTTCCGAAGTTTTTTCGTGCGAGGCTTGCCGATGGGCTGCCGAATTGGGATACTTTTGGAATAGTTTAGGATACTTCTTGGGGCTTGTTTTTATCTGACTATTTTTTACATAGTTTGTCTATTGTCACCAATAATTCACATATACAGTATTATGAACAATCAATTTGTTAGCTTTTTCAATTAGCATTGTTCTGGGGAAAAATGACATTACATAGTTGGTGCGTGGTATTTCCACCAAAGTGCTTCCGCATGAACATTATAATCAATTGGATATCCTTATCCTTGCCAGCTTAGCGTGCGGCAGTGGGTTACCTCTGATCCGGGTGACCTCGCCCTATGAATACAAAATACAGTACTAATACAGCAGCTTAAAAACAACACTGTGATTATAAATGTATCTACTTATTCCAAAATTCCCCTTTCGGTAGATACTCGGAGCCAAAATGAAGAAAAAGCAACACACCACCTGCATTGTGCAAAGCTGCGCGCTTAATTTCCTTTTAAAATTGTGATGTTATGCTACAGGATGCGAATATTTGATGTACTGAGCCATTAAAATATTTTACGTAGTTCTGGCGGAAACCACTTACAGGCAGCAGATCAACTTTAAGTCCACCAACATGAAATGAACGACACAATCTTCGCCTGTGCGGCCAGGCTCTGTGAGTAACGCAGGCGCCCTCCATATTGTAGTCAGTTATTTACTGGCGGAACCCACGTTGGGCGCAGTGCAAAGCGCACGTGCATTGTAAACAGTTTCGCTGCTCATCCTGTGAAATTGCGCAGGAAGGGAACTGGTAACATAATGCAAAAACACAGAAACATGCGCAATTGTCAGATGGGAATTTCGTTCAGAAAGCGTTAAATAGTGTAAATATATCGCTTCTTTTACGTCGTAAATGTCATTGATGGTGAGGCAAGGCACCATGGGGATTGTCCGCCACGTCCCGTGACAATATAAGAGCAGGTCACCCCGAAAACGGATTGAACCAAGAAAAATAGAATATATAAGTTCTACAAGCGCAGCCGGGTGAGCAGTGGGTCACTGCGCATATTGAGCGTTCCCGACATTTAAGAAAAGTTTCCCCGATCTCCATCTCCATCTTGCCCCCGTGGCTGATGACCAGCGTTGTTTCGGTGGCTACGGGGGATTTTTTTCCAGGCATTGCGAGCCGCAGGGTGTCGACCAAGCCACCTTTTAAATATGGCCTGGTAAATGGCGATGGGCGCAAGCGCAGTTTCTCCCTCTGAAGCCCCTGGATGTTTTAATATTGCCGTCCCTCAACGCTGAAATCGCCATTACTGTGTAGCACGTGTTTGCTTTAGCTGCACTCGAATCCCGACATGGAAACCAATAATTGTACAGCGCCAGGAGATTACGACACAACTCGGAATGTTTGCTTATGAAGTGACGGCCCATAATGATCTTACGATGCGGTCGATGCCTGGGTTATATTGGTGCCCTCAAAACCTTCCCTTTCACACCACAATTCCCTTTCTGCCACCATTTTAGCATCTGCACTGAATTCCACAAGTCAACTACTCCTGAGTAGTTCTGATTAGTGCGATGATCTATTTATTTGCCCCCCATAATTTTCCTCATGCCGATTTTTAATTTGATACCACACACATCCTAGCATCTCTTGGAATTTTAGCCTAACTTTTGGCTCATCAAAACTATATCAAGGGAATACAGATGAAGCATTTTTTATTCGTCCCACGTGATTTCCCTGATTAAGACTTTCAATTTGGTACCATATACCCCAGGCGGCATCACTTTCATTTTTAACCCAATCTCCCACTCACCATGACTATGTCATGATTATGACAAGGAATAATTTTTTTATTTTTTTCACACGATTTCCCTCATTCAGACCTGCGATTAGACACCCGAAACGGCGAACCGTTATATCAATTTTAATTACAACCCTGTCTATGACTCACCATGATTGTGTCACGAATAAAACCCACTATGACTGTGTCACGAATAAAACCAGGCAGATATTTTTTAGTTGTCCCACATGAAACCCATCATCATGACCTTCAATACGATACCCTCATGCTGTGGCAAAGTCAATATCAATTTTAAACCATGTATCACTCACCATGACTACCGTAAAGTTCCCAAAGAACGTCCACCCAATGTACAGAAATATCAAACAAAAATACGGCATGGCCCATCTTTCAGGCCAAGTGCGAAAAAAGGCCAAGTGCGAAAAAATAGGAAAAAGTGGCCGCATGGCCAACCGAAACGGCGGAAATATCGAGAACAAATATCAGATGGGCGAACATTGGGATCAAGGGCGGGAAGGAATATTTGACCGCATGAACACATGAAAAGATGGTTCGCCTTTATTTTGTTCACGCATCGGTGCTCAAGCAACCAATTTTACGGAGTGGGCGATTTTTGGGGTCTTTTAGTAAGCTGAATATTTCATCCCTAAGGGGGGGTGGCGATGTTTCGAGAGTAGGCGTTCGCTCGGAACTTTACGGTATGTCATGTTGACGACGACGATGTATCTTATTTGACCAACGTTATTTCCCGAATCGAAACCTGTAATTGAAGATCCCCCACGCTTAAGGGGCATTATTTCGAATTTGAACCTAATTATGACTGGCTATGTCTACGTCGTGATCACAAACAGGTAGCAATTTTTGTGTCCCATGTGATTTCCTGCATCGGGACCTTCAGTTTGATAACCCACATGCCTTAGCGGCACATCATTTTGAATTTGAACCCAATCCATGGCTCACCATGGCGGTGTCATGACTATAATTGGGAAGATTTTCATCGGTCGAGAGTTAATACCCTAATCGAGACCTTCAATTTGGTTCCTTAGTCACCCTGGTAGCATCATTCCGAATTTGAACTCCATTTTTGAGTTGCCGTGTCTCTCATTATACGGTCAATAATTAAACGCACGTCGCCGGGATTTTATTTTTGAGGAATACAAAAGATGCGCGTATTACATTAACAAAACCATTACAGGTTCCAAGCGGTTGCACATTTAAACACGGAAAAATGCAAATGGTGCACATGGTGCACATGGATACACCATGACATGTCCGGAACCTTTTTGGCGAGTTTTGGACGTGTGGCGCTGTTGAAATGCGCAAGCGGAGACACCTGTACCAGGTCGAGCCCCTGTAATCAATCAAGCATGGAGACAAAATAAAAGCGCCCCCATGAAGGCCTCGAGCTTCGTGGGAACAGATTGGTTTGCCACAAGGCTAATTATGAGGATGCACAACGTAAATAGACGGGACCCTAACCCACAGCAGCTTCGGTGTTAATGGACTGAGCGCAAGCCACCTTGCTCAAGGTCCTTTTGTTTCTTCCCCGGCTCAAAGCGCACGCTCGAGCCTGAATCCTGTTGTGTACACGCAGCCTACAGCAAGGGTTTTGTATCCAATACATGCATACATTTGCTTGTAAGTAGTGCTGAACCTCGTTTTCTAGTAAGCATTGTTGTATTAATTGCTTTGATTGATTGGATTGACGGTGCGTTTCAACGCTAGCGATGAGGCGCACCGTAGTGGAGGGCTCCGGATTAATTTTGGCCACCTGGGGATATTTAACGTGCGCCAAAATCTCGTACACACGCGCGTTTTTGCTTTGCGCCTCCATCAGAAAAGCGGCCGCCGCTGCCGGGAATCGAACCCGCGACCTCGTGCTCAGCAGCAGAACGCCTAGGCACTGCATGGCTGTATTAAATCCTCAGCAGAAATTACTGACGACCTCACTTGAGTCACGAGATTTTCTTTCATACCTAATGCGGGAATTAGAGCACACCACTTCGCACCCGTACGTTTCAGGAGCCCGCGTGAATTTTCCAAACTCTAAATCCATGTGAATTCTGAGTCCATCGTAGTCCATCTTAGTTCTGATTCCTTTTGGGTTCTGAAGCCGAGTGAGTTCGGAGTTCATTTTGACTTGTGAGCCCGAGTGAGCTCCGAGCCCATTTTGAGTGCTGAGCCCGAGTGAGTTCTGAGTTCATTCTCACTTCTGAGCCCGGGTGAGTTCTTAGTCCATGTTGAGTTCGCAGCCCAAGTGTGTTCCTAGTTTCCGTTTTGAGCGCAATTGTATACTGAACCCGAGTGAGTTCTGAGCCCGAGTCAGTTCTTAATGTTGCGCGCTCACAGAGAGTCTGAGTTTGAGTGAGCGTAGAGGAGTTGCTCAGCAATGAGAGTGAGCTTCAATGAGAGGTGATTCCAAAAATAAATTTGTGAGTGGGTTTGAGTGAGCAGGTGCAACGTTGCGAAATGTGCCTAGAACACCCTGTGTGGTAGTGCAGACAACTAAAAAGCTGCAAGGAAAACTCCTAGGGCTTAGGGGGATTTGCCGCCGAGTGTTACGCAGCTTCCCGCAGAGACCTTCGCCCCATCGTCGCGGTTGTCTTTAAGGGCGTAAGGAAACAAACTCCTGCCACTTTCCATGCGGAGCTTCCATGCGTGAAGCCCCTTCACTGAAGCTTCCTGCATGGTTCTAGGCATAATGGTTCAGTTCAGTTCAAGAGGCCTCGTTGACTCTGGTCATGGAGGTTCGGTTAGCCGCAGTCAGAGCAACCCAGCGGTGACGCTTCATCGGGCGCAGTGTCTTATCCTCGACGTTCAGCCCTAAAAACCTACGGAGTCCTGATTTTCCGCCATGCGATATTCGTCCTGAAAGTTTTCTTTATCCATACTGACCTTTACTAGACCTAGATACGGCCCGCACGGCACCGTCCTGGAGTCACCCCTGTTTTTTGCCGATGAAGGGCACCTCCTTGAGAAGCTTTATTCCCTCTTCTTCCCCTCACGCTATCCCTTTACGTCAATCTGTATTTCTGAGACGCTTCACAAAGGTATTACGAACGCTAACCATTCTAAACGTTTTCCGTCTTTTATTGTCACTAGAGCGAAGAGACGAAGTTATTTCCTTTGCGTTGCTCCGCAAAACAAAACCTATTCTTGCCAGCAACTTACCATCCTGTTTCCGAAATTTTAACTCCCGGGCATTGAACACTAGCCGATGGCACGAAAGAGCTGCACTGCAACCGTGTACTGGTGAAGGAAATGGTGGTGTTCTTCCACCGCACGGCAAACCCATCTTAGATTTGTTCAAAACATGCGCTTGATGGGGATATTCAACGGGAACCGTTCTCTTTTCTTACCCATCACGGTCGATCTGTGGCTAATGCGCTGCGCTGCTGAGCCCAAGCACGCGGCGGCAGCTGCTTCACAGATGGAGGCAAAAAGAAAAAACGCCCGTGTGTCGAGATTTGGGCGCACGTTAAAGGTTCCTATTTTGGCGCAAAAAAGCCGGATATCTCCACTACGGTGAGCATCAAAGTCAATGTGTAGCTCTGACGCGTAACACGCCTAAATTGTCTTGGAAATTATTAGTTTGATAAGTTTACAATTGCCGTCGCTCTTCTCACTCTTTTGTATACCCTAAGTGCAAAGTATCCGCCGAGCTTTTTGCCAATTATATCCCACCCTATCCTGGACTAAAAAGCGTTCTCCTTTAATGCCCACTGAGAATGCAGTCTTGTTCACCGGAAAAAGTTCGGCATAACTTATGAGAGGAAAAGGCCCCATGTATCTTGTCTGACCAGTTAAAAACATCCCAGGGCCTCTTAGCACCCCTTATGATGGTACACATTGCGGAAGCATCGCTGTTGAATACTGGAACGAATGTATCGGCATTGTGGATGTCCCTTCCGTTTCACAGCTGGTGTGCATGTAGGCAGTTCAGAGTCATTGGCCGCATTCCACAGACCGATGAAGTTTGTACAAGTGTCGGAAAAAAGTAGCGCACTATGCACGATAATGTGGTCGTGTCTAAGCCGCACATGACCGGTGGTACGAAGCGGTCCTCTCTAATATTGCAATCGTCATTTTAGATTTCTCGTGTTATCTTCCTCTTTTGGGTACTACGAATACAATACTTGCCCAATCATCGTTGTTAGCCCTACATATACTGTATCAGCGCGAGCATGCTTTGCTACTCAATCAGTTGTACTTGTGTAAATACATTGCAGGTTGTAATTCCTTCTTGAGTACATAGTACACGTCTCTCACACGCGTGCCTAAGTTGACGGGCACAATTGCTTGTGTGCTTTGTGGGAACCAGCACTGTCAATCTACGCTTGGACACGTGCATGTGTTTACGTGCGAGCGGTGAAGCAGCTGGACCAGCGTATTTCGTGGATCACGCGCACAAGGAAGGTGTCACGCGATCACTCCTGCGCAGAACGATATGCGCGGGGCCCACACAATACTTTATAACCAGCGTGCATGCTGCCCCGAGGCCCCTTTTTTTGCTTGCAGAGACAGCAGCTGACGATTGCGCCAGACAACACCCCGTGGAGCCCGAGCCATGGACGGGCCCCTGCCACGCTTGTGCCTTCTGCAAGGACCCCGGTTCTTAGGAGCACATCTGTGGCACCGGTGTACCGCCACACGGGAGGAGCCGTGGGAGCCGTGGTGAACGGAGCCCACCTTCACGCACGGTTCCTGTCGAGAGCACCGGTGACTGCAGCTGATGGCAGCAGGCGCCGACAATAAATCTCCTGTGCCGATATTTTCACCACGTTAAAAAAACCCAGGTGGCCACAAATCCTCCATTACGGCGCGCCCCATGGTCATAGTAGCTTGGGCTCGTTGAAACACCGAGATATTTTATTTGCATTCTCAAAGTAAGCCCATCACACCGGCGCCTATTCTACTCGCTCATAAGCGCGGATTCCAAATAAAGTGACCAAGCGTTGTGAAGTCGAAGTTAGATCTCGTCCCTCTTTAAACCATGTTATTTAAAAAATAAAAACAGAAATAAACTTGTAAATCACCACCACATTTGGCAAGTATCATTACTAGCAAGTTTACAACACAGTTTACAAGAATGACATGACTAGCCACGTCAGAAAAAAAAAACAACTAGGCACAAGCGAACTAAATTCAAAACAGCTCAGACAATACGGAAACGCCACACAAATATGACGTCTCAATACCAAAAACCGAGGAAGCACAGAAATAAAAAAAAATAAAGGCATTGTTATATGACGAAAATAAAGAAATATCATGAAGCCCGAAGAAAAGAAGGATATGTTTAACTACGAGCATGTAAACAAGATGACGACATTGGAATGCGCGTAGGGACCTGCGTAAAGTGCACGTTTTCGGTACCAGTCAACATGCTTTGTGTGCGTATACATCCCCTCTTCTTTTAATAGCAGTCCATAAACGGTGGGTGCGCACCGCAGTGCCTCGGTGTGCGCGGTATGGCGTTCGTGAACGTTCCCAGAAAACGACGGGGAGATTTTCTCCCCGCGTGACAGAGGGAGAAGCCGGCGATTACTGCATGAAGCAACGCCATCGCGGCGTGTTCACGGCGCATTTAGAGCTTTTCGAGCACTGTAAACTCATGGATATGGAGGAGAAGGCACCACTTTACGCGTGGAAAAGAACAAAAAATAAATAGACATGTTTGGCTAATTTGTACAATCATGTGCTGTTTACAAACAAACAAAATTACACCATCTTCCCGTGGGGTACCCTGATGAGGATGCGAAGCATCGTGGCGGTTCCGTGTGGTTCCACTGTGTTGCAGTTATGTTGAGTGATCTGGTTTTTACTGGCGCCAGAGGGAATTCCGCGTCCGGGTCCACACCGGTGGCAAAGGCACGCAAGTGCTGTTGTGTTACGGTGAGTAGGCGGTGGTTCTCGAGGCGCCGAAACTCGTCCATCATGTTCTTGTCGATGTTGTCTCTGTGGTAGAATCGGTAGCCTCCGTCAGCTTTGGTGAGTCAAAGGTTGTTGACATTGGTGCACCGGCTG
The DNA here is from genome assembly GCF_048455015.1 of Haemaphysalis longicornis. Classification (NCBI taxonomy): domain Eukaryota; kingdom Metazoa; phylum Arthropoda; class Arachnida; order Ixodida; family Ixodidae; genus Haemaphysalis; species Haemaphysalis longicornis. The sequence goes on from NW_027526315.1 coordinate 44,574, forward strand.
AGAGCAATGTACACGCCCTCCTCTTCGCAGCTTTCTCTTCTCGTTCTTCTTCTTCTTCGGCGGTTCCCCTACGGGAAGATGACGACGGTGGTTGAACGCGAACCTATCTCGTGATGGATTCTTTGGTTGGCCAATCCCTAGGAGCGTCCTGCCACAATCAGCATCAGAGGCGCTGCGGACGGGGCTGGTTGAGCTGCAAGGCGCGTGACGCTTCCCGCCACAGCTTTCCCACGGGAAATTCAGCATTCCCCTCTAAAGTTTTCAGTTCGTCGTTTCCGTTGACGTTCAGCTTCGCGTGCTTTCGTTGTATCAGTAGCTTCTTGATGTAGTTTGAAAGAGTCAAGGACACAGGCGCGTTCGTAGCACTTGCTCCTGTCCCGGATTTGTAGCGTAGTGGGAAGAGCACCGCGTACCTACCGTTGCGGCCAGAGAGTCGTGGGATCAAAACCGGGCGCCGCTAACTATTTCTTTTTTTATAGTGTAGTATCGCGGAGCTGTGGGAGAGTTGCGCATACGCAGTGAGCGTGTGGAAGGCGGCGCCATCAACGACGCAGGACCACGCGAGCCTAAGAAATGCTTCGCATTTCAAAGAAATGTGAACTGAACATTGCAAACGATGGTGCTATTGCGGAAAAGACTAGCTTCTCTTTAGCCTACTCCTGTCTAGTTTGAAGCAAATTGTGCAGCTCCTCGAATGTTTTTTTTATGAAGAATAAAGACATGAAGATAGCAGCCAGACACACACACGTTCACTTTTACGCCCCCACCACCACGTCACAGTCCGCGATGGTAGCATCTTTAAATCAAAATTAAAATTCCAGGCTTTGAGAGATATCACGCCGTTAGCTGACTATATCGAGTTTGCACCCGCCGAAGTACAAAGTACAGGCCAGAAAGCCTCCCTACCGTTTTTGATATCCACCCTGCTGTCTAGGAAGATTGGTTGCTTCCACAGCGCAACAATTTTACGCATCGACAAGTCCTATGCTTGTTGATCCGATCGCCATTTCCTGCTCCTGCACGCACACACCCATTGCCACATTTCACCACCGCGAATCGAACGCGCGCACAGCACAATGCATCGGGAACAGCCTTGGTTGATCTTGCCGATACATTCCTTGCTTGTATGCCGTTTAGGTGGCAACGTCGCCACTTTTTGGAAACTGCACGCGATTGGCCACGCTCTCTATATTGGAGCTAGCTGTTTCGCTGTACGTCCACCGGGAGCAGAGGTCATCTTGACGACTGTCCTCTCGTTGGCGCCTCGCGAGAGGCTCGTCCTTTAACTCCGCTCATGGACGGAGCTTTTCCGGGCATGAATCTCCCCAGCCGGAGTTTTCTTGAACGTTATGTGCCTAACTCCGCCCTCGGTCGGAGCAATGGCATGTTATCGCTTCGTATTTACACCGTCACTTTGTTGACGGAGTATTTAGGCTTATAGGGCTTTATACACTCGTCAACACGGAGTAAACGTTGTACTGCTCGAGGATTTACTGGAGCATACACCTAATGAAACTCCTCATCCGGCTTATTTCCATTTACTTTGTACCGCACCCGCGCCTCCAACAACGCGGGCTACGGGACCAGAGTCCACCCGGTTCCTGAAGACACGGCCTGCGGGGCCAGAGCCCACCCGCCCCCTGACTATAAGATACGCCTACCCTTTTCCGGCTGTTCGGGAAACCACTTATGTAATGTGTGGTGGAAGCTACTTCACTACCCTTGACTGTTCTAGTGGGTATTTGCAAATTTAAATGCACCCGGCTGACGTGCATAGGACGGCTTTCACTTGTCATAGAGGGCTTTTTCAAGCAAAACTTTCTACCTCTACAGCCAACGGTTCTTTCGTGGCTTGTGGGACAACGGACTACTAACGCGGCTGCGGAGGAAAGTGCGGTTTTCACTCACGGATCACAGCGTAGACGGCGCGGCGAAGCGCACACGCCGGTGGGCGCATCGGCGCGACACGGCTTTGTCGTCCCCTTTAGTGGCGGTTGTTTTGGTCCTGTTAAGGCGCAGCTTCCATCAATTGCGCGCTTCTTTTGCACGACTTGGTTAAATTGTTCGACAGCACCTCCTGGGTAACCCGGACACGATGGAATTAAGTGGTCGTACGGCAAAGATGCGTTAAATGTTGGTTTGCAGGGCACGAAAACGACATGTAGAGACCACATACAGACCACACACAGGCGGCTAAACAAACACTACCTTTTGCGCACTGCTTGCCATGAATGGAACTCCGTTTTCTAAATTGGTGATTACCAATTCGGTTGGGTTGTAAGAGGTATTACAAAAGGTAAAAGTGGCAACAAGTTCTGATAAATGGAATTATAAAAGTTCCCTCAGCTTCCTCAAAATTCACAAACATACTAAACTAACTAGTTTCAATCGGTATAAATGGAAATCACTAAGCTCACATGCCGAATTGTTTCGGTGTCTGCGCTTGTGCCGCGGGGTGGTGTAGCCCCAAGCTAGGACATCAGGATGGCCGGGTTCCGCTGTCTCCCCCTTCGAAAGACGCTCCTCTCCGTTTTCTCGCTCCCGACTCACGGCCGCGCTACAGCGGCGGCGTCTGCCGCTTTATCCCGGCCGTGGCCGACGGTGCTGCGTTCGGGACGCCGCCCCCGCGAAATCCATCTAACGGCTGGAAGAATCTGTGGTTTCACTCTTTGTAGAGCCACTTGTGTGAATTCAAGTGACATCGCATTGGCAATTGTTGCGGTGTAGTTTACAGTTTTGCTTTCCAACCACCTTCGCAGCGTGAATTGGAGCCGATTTTTTTTTAAATTTGTACGCGTACCCTTTGGTTGGAGCAACAGCCCAAAGAATGATGGACAACGTTCTTGGCGCCGCAAAACACAAATTCACCCTTTGGAATTTGAAGATGTGACTGTTTTCTGGGTCGTTTGATGGCCACATAGAGCATTTGCGTATTGTGCTCGAGCGCATCCGCGCTGCCGGGTTCCTGGTTCACTCAGGTAAAATTCAGCTCGCTACTGTTACGATTAACCTGTTTGGCTTCGTGATCCACATAGGCCGCCTTCGGCCTAGGCCGGATAAGCTGCAGGCAATTGTAACCTATGCACCACCCCGGCATGTGAAAAGTTTGCAGTGCTTTCTTGGTATGCTTGCATTTTACCGGCCGTTTATTCCACACTACGCAAACAATTCCCGGCCTTTAGCCCACCTGTTGCGCGAAGACACGAAGTGGTGGTGGGGGAAATAATATCATAGTGTTTTTGTGACGTTGCAACAAACGATAGCGGAAGGCATCTTTGTAGCTGCCGGACCTTAACAAACCCTCTGTTTCGCAGACAGACGCCCGTGAGTTGGTATTGGGAGCGGTCTTGCTTCAGAAATGGGATAACGCTCTGATGCCTGTAGCGTTCGCCAGCAATACGCTCACAATGGCCGAACAAAACTCTTCCACTATTGAAACGGAGTGCCTTGCCATCATTTTTGCAGCGAAAAGTTTGCCTAAATTTTAGTTGGACTTGAAATAACGGTGCAGACGGATTGCCAAGCCGTGCTCTGGCTGAAACGTCTTCATCCCCCGGCTGCTCGACTGACGAAATGAGCTCTGACAATAAAAAGCTACAATTAGTCTATTGAGTGCAAAAAATGCTTCCACGAACGCAGTTGCCGATGCGCTCGCACGTGCTCTTGTTGGTACGAAGGCGCAGGTAGAACCGGCGGAAGGGGCTGTGGTCGCAGCTGTGCAGGTAACCGCGGAAAAAACACTGAGGTACCTTGGTGACCTCGGAGGACCTCCGCTCAACCAAAGAGGGTCACGGATTCTTCCATAAGGTCATCAATAAGCTCGTCGCGCAAGCATCGGTCGACACCGCAAGCGACGAGGAATTCGACTCCTGGGTGCTGGGAGACGGCGGCTTGTTTTACCGCTACATTCACCAGGCGGACGAAAACATGGCAGCGCCATCCCGGGTCGTTGTTCCGCGCAAACTGCGTAAGTTGTTCGTGCGCTACTGCCAAGATTCTGGCCTTGCTGGTCTCGCATCCGGGCAGAAAACATTCGAGAAACTGTGCAAGACAGTTACTTGGCCTGGATGAGCCAAGATGTTTTGCGTTACGCACGCTCCTCCTCTGTTTTCCAGAAAGCGAAGCCAGGTGGTGGTTTTCATTTTGGGGCACTTAACGCTGTAGAAAGCAGTCGGCTGTGGCAAGTCGCTGCTTGTGATGTAATAGGCCCTTTCCATAGGAGCCCTCGCGTAAATTAATTCCTTCTTGTCGTCGCCGACCACTCCACTACTTGGGTCGGGCTATTTTCTTTGCGGAACTTGACATCTCTAAAAGTGTGGGAGCGTCTGCTTGAAGTTTTCACATGGTTCGGCTTCCCTTCCCGCCTAATGACAGACAACGCGACGTACTTCACCAGCAAAGTATTCGCAGACTGCTGCAATGCCCTGGGAATCTGTCATGTCCGGGTGTCAGCCTACCAACGACAGGCAAATATCACCGAAAGGGTAAACAAGAATTTGAAATCTATTTTTCTCGCTCACACTGTCCGTCCCAAGGACTGGGAATGAAATCATCTTGAAATGGCGTTTGCGGCACGCACCATGGTTCATAGATCAAATGGGTTTTCTCCTGCACAACTAAACTTTGCGAAAAAAACTCCCACCTCCCCTCGCGGGAACCCCTGTGCAGATGCGACGCATAGAGGGTTCACGGCACGTTTCCATTGAAGGCAGCGTTGGACAGCGGAGGAACGGCGCTGGAACGATGGAGCGGAGCGGCGCAGGCACCGCGTTTTATAGCGCGCATAACGGGGAGGGACGCGCCGGCGCCAGTGCGTCTGCCGCGGCTATGACGCAACACAATCCACTTTAATCCAATCAAATCCAAATACAATACAATCCAAGTCAAGCCAAGCCAAGCCAATCCAAGCCAATCCAATCGAATCCAATCCAATGCCCCTCGCGAGAGAGTGTTCGCTATCGGAGAGGAGAGGGGGTGAGCGGCGGAGAGCGAAGCTGGCGCGGCGAGGAGAATGGGGGAGGGGTGGACGCCAACGACGACGACGCCGACGCCGGATGCAGGGACAAGGCTGGTCAATGAGATGCGTGGCATCTAAAAGTTGCAATTTCTTTGGACATTCTGTTGCCCCCGGCTTCGCCTGGCGTTTTGACACCCCACGCAAAGTTCGTAGGTGACCTCCGCAAGCGGCTGACAGACGCCGTACAATAGGCCAGGGAACAACTGGGCGGTTCGAGACTGGAACAAACCGAGCAGTACGACAAGTGCAGAGACGAGAGTTTCAGTCAACGGTGGCGATTTGGTACTCAGGCGTGCACGTCCGCTCACTGACCCAGCACGAGGGTTCACGGCATCACTGGCAAACAGGTGGGATGGACCATACAAAGTGAGTATTCGGTCACGGCTCTCGTACATTTTTACTAACTGTGCTACTGGGGCACAGTGGGGCCCCATTCATTCTCATCTTAAGCATTTTCACCTGGCAGAAGAACAAGACGAAGGCCAAGACCACCATGAAGACCAAGACGTACAAGTCTCATCACCGGCACCCGTTCCTGAAGAATAGTGATACGGCGACGGGTTGACTCAACCATCAAGGCATCGCACGATTACCCCGGCGCAGAACTATATGCGCGGTGGCCCAGACAATTTGGCCAGAAGATTGTCGTATAGGTGGCGTCGCTTAAGTTAGGGGACGCCACGGTCAAATTTCTATAGAGGGGAAACAAACGACAAAAATACATGGGTTTCTATATAGGGCAGTGGTCGGTCAAACAAGATTTTTTTTATGTACGGGGAAATTATGCGTAGTGGGGTGGTGGAAATCTACGAAATACACATCAGGCATTAGCCTGCAATGCTTTCCGTAGGCGGAAACCGAAGGCAAGCTCTGGGTATCAAAGCTGAAATTTTGAAGGAACGTTGAACTCGGTCTCTAGTACACTTCAGCCTAGAGTGTTTCAAGCACATCTCAGACGTAAATGATAACAACAGCGCAGAAATCGCCACAGACGCGAAAAGCCGACCGAAAAGGCTTTGCAATCATTCGCGGCGGTGAGAAGACAGTGGCTTTTTTAAAAGAACAGCTGTTCCGTCGGACAATTTACCCGTGGTGAACAGGACAATCCGCCGAAAGTTGCAAGTTTTTCGATAATTCCCTTTGAACGTTCCGTTCCGCCTTACCGGGCACAAAAGAAGTTTGGCTCGAGGTCACTTTTGATGAACCCTGTGTGTAAGTTCCATCCCTTCTAATTGAGTCGCGAGTAGGTGCGGCAATTTATAAGGCCCCGCTTGCGAAGACGATTGATACCCCACACTCCACGCTACCCCGAAATGAAACTTGAACATGCTAAAAGCTGCTCTAAAAATATTTTTTTTTGCTAGCAACCTTCACTTCAATACAACGCCCGCGAGAGTTGTCTAAGAACGCGTTAATTCTATTAAAAACACGTACAAGTAACATCAGCGCCGGTCACCTGCAACGCTCACGCCGCAGGCCACCGTTAACACAAGCTGATGTTTCCAAGATGAAAGCGTTGATTAAGACATGCCAGGATACGGCTCCGCGAACAAACAAACAAAAAAAACGAGCTAGCACACAGAACGATTTCTTTCCAATTTTGCACCTGTTGCGCAACAGTCAGGACCGCGGTACTTACAGCACTTACAGGTAGCAACGCAAAACACGCTCCTAGCGCGGGCGACCCGTAATGCCGTAATCCGCTCAAAATAGGCAGCGCTACCGTACCTCACACTGTTGTGTGAGTCGGTATTAGACGTCGTCGCTCGGAGACGCGGCATCGAGCTGACTGACACGCAGACAGTGATGGAACAAGCTCAGGTAATTGAAGGAAAACCACGAGATGTACACAGTTTCACAACTCCATGGGACACACTGCACACGGACACAGACGAGCTCGCTCAACGAGCGATAAGCGCACATTTCCCGCGCAGCCTTACCACTTCGAGAAAACAGGTCCAGTACGTTTGAAACAGAAGCTGTCGCCGCGACACCAACACTCATAGGTCTCAGTGTTGCCAACCAATTTCGACCAGATCGCCCCACACCGCACCTCAAAAAGCCCTACATCGCCCTACACAATATCCGCAATAGCCCTACGCCCCGCCCTACGCCAAAAAATTGCAATTTTTTTTATTTTAAACAGTTTTGTTTTGTTTCCTAATATTAAAATTTTTGTTTGTACTAATTTTACTTATTTAGATTCGGCTACAGAATCAATACATCAGCTTGCTGTGGAGCTTCGGGTGCCCGTGTTCCACGGTCATGTTAGCTCAAGTGCGTCCACTAGCTGCGAACGCTGACTTGATGACCAGCACGGAGTTGAGATTCTCATTTCCAAGCCTATCGCGCTTTTTTGTTTTCACGTCGGCCATGTGCGAAAATCCTCTCAGTAGCGGCATTGGAGTGGGGCAAAGATAGTATCAGCTGAGCCAAGGTTACGATGTTGAGAAACTCCTGCTTGTCTCCGAACGTTCTCATTTGGTGGAGATCGGCCCAAAACAAAGCAGGTGGTTTGACTTCCAATGACAACTTCTCATCTTTGCTGAAGTAGGAAGGAAGCATTCTCCATTCTTCCTCGACTGTGTGCGTAGCGGTTCTGTAGCGTCGGCAAGGCAGGTAGCTCCCCTCCATCTTCTGTGCTGAGGGCTGTCTTCGGGGTCACGAACTGACAAAGTGTCATGGCAACCGGGGTCATGAGAAAGAGCGCGGAAACTGGAAGCCCCTTTTTGACTTCAACGGCGGCTGTCTGATAAAAAGACAGACAGTGAATACGAAGGTCGCAAACCGGCACACTTCTTCAGCACAGAATTGCACCCTTGGCCCAGGTATACCTCTTTAAGGGGCGGCAGAATACTTGGGTCCATGGTATTTATGTCATCCCTCTCCAGAGCAGACGGCTGGACAAAATTTTGCAGCAGACATCGGATGAGGCGTTGACTCTCTCTGCCTGGAGTTCTCCGATGACGTTTCCGTTGCCATCCGTTTCCGTAGCCTGTGTGGGAATCGTGGAGAACCGCGACCTGCGATCCCGAGCCAGCGCGCGCTTCGGGAGAGACGCTTGTGCGCTGAAACCGGTCCGGCGCTCCGCTGGTTCGTCGGCGTCCCCCGAGAGATGGCGCCACCGATGTGTGCGGGGATAGGCGCGCGGGCGCGGGCGGCGCGAACGTGCGCGCACGGGAGAAGGAGAGTCTCGTCGGAGACCCGGTCGGGGCGAGATCGGCGGAACGCGGCGGTGATGGATACTTATGTCTCAGGTGGGAGCTTTGTTTGTCGCGCGCCGTGAGTGCCTGCCTCCCGTTCGCGGTCACGACCCGGACGGCGTGATTCGTGAACGCCGTCGAGCCCTGTGCTCGCATGCTTTGGGATTCCCCAAATAAACGGCTGTGCTTCGGCACTACTGTCTACTGTGTTCTCGTATCGGCGAACCTCGCTGGGCTGCCGTAGGCATGGGAGCCCGCGTGGTTGACACGCCGGGAGCTAGCGTGGTGACCTTACGCCAGGACTGGCTAAGTCGCCCCGAGGAACCCCCCTCGTATATCCCACATGGCGCCCGAACGTGGGTCTCGTATTCGGACGAATTCGAGGTTGCTAGCTCCCCGAGAAATGCGTTGCTGCAGTCGTAGCCCGCTACCCTTTGTCCGGAAGACTTCGGACGAAACGCCTCGCGCCAGTCGGTTGCAGGCAGACAGTTATGATGCCCGATACAGCCGTGACGGCAAATGTGTTAACCTTCCTACACGCACCAGGCGGTGGCGGTGAGTCAGTAGGATACCTCCGAGCACCGCAGTCGCGGCCCGCTTGCGAGACGGGAGGTGCGTAGGCCTTGTTCCAACATGGCGGCGGGTCGCCTTCCTCGTAGCGCCGTCCCCGCGCAGTCGCGCCGGCGGCGCCGGTTGAAGTTTCCCCCAGGCGCGGCGGACACTACCGAGCGAGGGTGCGGTGTTTGGGAGTTCGCAAGCCGCACGATGAGCCCGCCGCTACTGCGCTTCGAGTCCGAGGCGGAGTGTTTGCCGATTTGACGCCTGACAAAGAGCGAGGGGGATCGCTGTAGAATCAGTCTCCTCTCGCTGCGGGGGGAAGCATGAGCAATGGGACCGTTGTCTCCGCGCTTCCGGAGTGCGTGCGTCTCGATGCCGTGAAGACTCCGCTCGAGATTGCGTTTAGGCAGTAAGAGCTTCGCGCGGCTCGGCAGCGGGCTTGTTGGTCGCGAGAGATCGCCAGTCTTAGTAAGAGACGGACTCTCAGGCGACCTATACCGGTGATGTGCGCCCGTAAGCCGCTGGTATTGCGGTTAGCGCTGGCTCTACGGCAGCTTGTATTGCTGCGAGTGAGTTGCAGGAGCCCGCCTGCTTGATGCTGACGCTGCTTTGCCGACCAACGCACCAGGCCGAAATAGCTCGGACGGGCGTTTCGATGCCGACAACCCGTAATAGTCAGGCGAGCTGCCTCCAGGCGGGGGTGGCGGCTGGAGCACAGTTGCCGGACTCGTGATTCCGCGAGCAAGCGAACGTGCAAGGGGGAGTCCCCTCGGGCATCTTTGTTACCCTATTTGGCGAGATCGTCGATAAGGTTTCCGGCCAGTCACAGGAGATTGCGGAGTCCCGCTGCTCCCCACTTCAAGTTCGGGAATCGTTTAAACTGGACGGTGAGAGCGAGACCTGCAGCATACGGATACCACCGGGAGCCACGCCAGTCACCACTGCCACGGACAGCGAGGATGGCCTGCTGAACCACCGGCGGGGCCGAGCGCGGTTCGTGGAGCTGCTACCGCCAGTTGCTGCTCCGGCCTTCCGGGCGGCAGCCAACCGTTCGGGAGGACCTGCGGCCGAAGCGGCCACGGAACCCAGGAGGCGGCGGGATCTGGCGCCTACGCGAGCGGCGCGAGCCTTCGGGCAGCCGCAGTGGGCGCGGCCGTTCCTGTTGCCGCCTCGAGCTGGGAGTGGGGGTCGCATCATGGCGCGACCCCGGCGTTCGTCGGCTGCGGCTGCAGGCTACCCCCGGGCCTGCCAACCTGCTGTGCTGCCCAACCGCGAGAGACTTGGAACCACTGCAATGTGTTTGCGGGTTTGTGAGGCGAGCATCGCGACGACGGCATCGTGTGGCGAACCTTGGTGTGGACTGGCATGGGAGTGGCGCTCGGTGTCTGTTTTGCTGACTTGAGACGTCGTGACGAGGGTGGTGCAACGTGACGTCACTCGAGCTCAAGTGGCGTCCAGTTTTTAGGGGGGAGGAGTGTGGGAATCGTGGAGAACCGCGACCTGCGATCCCGAGCCAGCGCGCGCTTCGGGAGAGACGCTTGTGCGCTGAAACCGGTCCGGCGCTCCGCTGGTTCGTCGGCGTCCCCCGAGAGATGGCGCCACCGATGTGTGCGGGGATAGGCGCGCGGGCGCGGGCGGCGCGAACGTGCGTGCACGAGAGTTCAAAAAGTCTCGGCGGAGACCCGGTTGGGGCGAGATCGGCGGAACGCGGCGGTGATGGATACTTGTGTCTCAGGTGGGAGCTTTGTTTGTCGCGCGCCGTGAGTGCCTGCCTCCCGTTCGCGGTCACGACCCGGACGGCGTGATTCGTGAACGCCGTCGAGCCCTGTGCTCGCATGCTTTGGGATTCCCCAAATAAACGGCTGTGCTTCGGCACTACTCTCTACTGTGTTCTCGTATCGGCGAATCTCGCTGGGCTGCCGTAGCCATGGGAGCCCGCGTGGTTGACACGCCGGGAGCTAGCGTGGTGACCTTACGCCAGGACTGGCTGAGGTCCCCGATGAACCCCTCATATATCCCACACCTGTTAAAAAATTTGAGCACGAATTTCATAAACCTGAAATAAGCCTCTGTGACACTATAGTTCATGTGGTTTAGAATGAATTCGGCGGCCACTATTCGGTCTTCCACGGAGGCTTGCAAGAGAAGGAGTCGCAGGGTTTTCCATTCTTTTAGTACACGCTCAACGCAAGCATAAAGCACGAGCCATCGGGTCTCGCATGGGCGCAGAATCTTCCTTTTTTCAGTCTGGAGGAACTCCTGTAGTGCTAATACTTGTGCTTGTCTCTTGCTGTTTTGATGTTTCGCAGATCTTCCAGGTATCTGGGACGCTTCATTGCAGCTTTGCTGGCGACAATTCGGTAAAATGGCATAGGAAGTGGAGGACAGTAATAGATGTGTTTTAAGAGAGCTAACGCCAGATCCGGATTTCCCGTCGATCACCCCTTTAAAAGGGAACGCCAACAGTATATCTATCTATCTTCTCATGCAGCGAATGAGCACGAAACTCCTGTCTGCCTTGTGCTGAAATTTTTGGCCCGGGAATTGTGCTCGCCAACCATAACGCTGGCGTTGTCACATGCCAGGCCCAGGATGTTTTTCAAAGGTGCATTTTTTCCTGAGAGGCAGTTTTCAACAACTGCTGTAAAATCGAAAGTCGAAAAGTATGAAGCAGGCGCCCCGCGCTCTGCGAGATCTCCAATCGGCGCCTTATCACGGGAACACAAGTTCCGAAATGGTTTCGACATGTTTGGCCGCGGCGCTGGCTCGAAAACACGCGCTCCACCGTGGGGGTAGCACTATGGAGGCACCCTGCATGCTAGCCCCCATAGCAACCGTTGTACCGCTGTGCTGGTAGCAATACAAATCGTGCGCGCGCGCGCCTCCCGCGCCAGCCCGGCCATGCCCTCACGCTCTTCATTATAGCTACACCTCCTACCAGCGGTGGAAACCAACTTTGCAACGCAGCCGCCTGTTCATGCCACAGGACAACACGAGAGTTTGACCTTTTGTGCCTTTCTGCTGCGTCTGCTCTTCGCAAGCTTTTCTTTCCTCCATGGCTCTTCATTTGCTCCCTCCACTCCCTCTCTACCGAAAGATCACATCCGTATAGGGGGAGAAATGGCTGGAAACGCTGATTGGTCAATGTGTGTGACGTCATTAAAATATGCATGACGTCATTTTTTTTGGCGTTACTTTTGTTTGTTTAGTTGTTGTTTCTCCCCAGAAATTTTCAGCGTTTCCAGCCGTTCCTCCCCTTATAGCTACTAAAGATCGGGTTGCGGAAGCGTAACCTAGCGGTCAAAATTTGCATTGCAGCGCCAGTTAGTTGAGGACATAATTTCAGATTTGACGGCTTCATGTGGCGCAAAATGGAAAGTTCAACAGAAAAGTTTAAAATCGCCCTACGCTCGGCAGAAAAATGGCAGAACGGCCCCACGGCCCTACGACAAGAAAAAATTGCCCAAAACACCCTACATGTAGGGCGAAAACCCTAGAGTTGGCAACACTGATAGGTCTAAACAATCACGCGACTCGTGGCTGTCTGCAAATAAGTTAGCAAAACAAACTTGAAAAAAGAGAAAAACCCTTAAAGGACCCATGAAGAGAAAATGCAAGTTGGTTTCATTCGAAAGATTTCGTGTTTTATAGTGCCCCCAGCGCTTGTCCGGATACAAACGGTGCTTTATTCACTGAGAAATTAAACAATTTAGGTTAAAATTTTGATTTTCCCGCTCAATCGTGCGTTTTCGTGGTCCCAAATGACATCACAGGAACCGACCGCTCTGCAGCCTAGAGTACATTCATTCACGCATCCGCCGTACAGGGTAGAGACACGTATACGCTGGCGCCGCCATTGTTGGTTGCTCGCTCGCCGCCGAAGCAAGTCATTGTGTCAAAACCGCGCTAAAATTATCGCCGCAACGCGGTTTACTGAAGAAGTTTGAATCATATTGTCTGTTTCGCGTTGCTAGGTCTCGTGGGAAACGAAAAGAATAACGCTTTGAGCCCGTTGGCCCAATTGCGACGGCACGGGACCGTTCAAAGGTTGTCTCCACCCTGTACAGCGGTGTTGGTTTGTTCCCGCGTTTCTTTACGTTCCGTAACCTATATGGCGCCACCATACCGTGGCAAGCGTTTGGTTTGTTTTTGCCCGCATTTAAACCTGGCTTGTTCTTGTTCTGGGAGAAAATATTCGTTCTCTGAAACAGTGCTCGCTCGACAAATGGGGTCACGTAAGACACCGTTGCTTGCGTCAATCGGCCAGTGTCGTCTGAGACAACCCCAAGCCACGTAGTGCTGCGCAGCTAAACCAAGCATGCTGTGCGCAGTACGAACAGCAGAACGCATCAGTAGTTCTATGTTTACATGTGCTTTCGTAACTTCCACTGTTTGTCCCATCATTCTTATTGCTTTGTAAAGAATGTGCCCTAAATTTAAGCGCAAATCGCTCGTTCGTCTAGTTTGTAGGCTCTACCTAATTTGCGTCTGCTTCTGCCAGCCTCCGCCAATCGCAGAGCTTAGCTCATGTGACATCATAGGTTCTGTTGCGGGAAATGAGCTGGTGGGTCGCATGACCATTCCCGTTTTTCCTAATTATGTAGCTTATTTGAGCGAAATTTACGTTAAAAGTGGTGTCAGTATGATTCTAACGAGACAATCTTTTGAATGAACCAAACTTCTGTTTTCTCTTCATGGCTCCTTTAAGGGACACTGAAGTGATATGTAAACATTGCGGGATTACTTGCGCAAATAAACCCTATGCAAAATGCGCCCCGCCATCTCACGTCGACTCCGGTAACTAGGTCCGCCATATTGGTACGGTCGTTTGAAACCGAAACCAATTAGCAAAACATAGAAGTCGGGCAATGACCGCTCTTGGTGATGGACTACAATGCCGGAGCATAGCTTCGTGCCGCAGTGCACGCAATGCGGAAATACCAGTCCAAATGGAGAAAAGGTACGGGAAGTTCCACGCTTTTGAACGAACTTTTCTGACGCGAACTATGCCGGGGCGAGCAACCTTTGTGACACGCTGGGCGCGGTGCACTGGGAGCGAATATTTGCCGTTGGTTCGCTAAGCGCGGGATTCCGTAGTCGCTGTCCGGATGAAAAATACAGCTGCGTTGGAGTTCTGTGGTCCAGCCTTTGTATTCTAAATGAAGCCTGAGTGCGCGCCACCTATTCATGCGACTGAAAGCGGCGCTCGACCGGGAAAACAGTACCACACGTTGCCAAAATTAGGCTGTTTCTTTACTCGTCCCTGTGGCTCTGCGTCCGCTTCATTTCATTGTTAAATGGTACCGCTTAGCCCCTACACGAGCCTTTATCTTACCTAGGGCTGTAAACAAACATTTCTTGCCGCACTACGCCGTCACTGCGCGGTTGAAAATTTCCTATGTGGCGGGCGTTCGCGGTATGGGAGTGTGTTGTTGGTTTCTTTTACGGTGCATTTAGCCGCGTGCTGTTGCAGAAGTGGCGTACACTGTTTTATTATGATCTAACGATGGAAAATTCGAGCTTTTGCACTTGGTTCCCGATTTGCCGGGCTGAAAGGTTTGTTGTTACGTCAAGTTAACTTGGTGCCCATTGTCATTTCAGCCACGATGTATTTACTGTCGAATATTTCGCGACTAAAATACACACGCACTCCTCTAGTTTGTCACATGCAGCATGCATGCCTCCGACGTAATGATAGTGGCCATTGATGTAGGTAGCTGAGACAATTTTCAAGTTTTATTAAAAAAAAAGAAAACGGCCAGAGTTGCATCAGGCCGCCGCGAATTAGCTTGAGTGTGAAAATCCCAGTAAATTAAACTACTTCGCTGATTTATAGCGCGTGCAGTATAGCAAACTGTGGATATAAATTGAACAAAGGGAAGAATTCGCGCACCCCTGCATGCAGCGGTCTAGTAAACACGACGTTGTCCAGCCTCTGCGTGCTCGCGAGATGACCACGGCGAAATGTGGCATGAATGCTTGCTGGTAGCTCATAGGTTACCCTTCAGGTGCCATGCCAGTCCTTGTTTCTGTCACTGTGGGGGGTGAGGCCAGCACAACTGGGCAAAAAACCCATTCCCAAGGCTACCAAGTTTTCTCCCCAGCGCCTGCACGGCACTTTGTTGCTGCTCGGATTGCTCCTGTACTAGACGTGCATCAAACAGACGCATTGGCAAGGGAAGGGAGGGGCCATTTTCTCGCAGGCTTCTCCAGTGAATGTCTTGCACACTCGCTGGCTTGATGTCTCGGACGTCCGCACTGTTGTGGCAGCTCAGTGCACGCAAGCTCCGGTGGTGCCTCTAAAAACCTTCGGCTTGCAAGAGGGCGAGTAGATGCACAGCACCCAGGATGTGAATCCGTGCTCCACTGCAACCCGCCGGGAACTCGCACGCTGCCTCAACAATCGCCCCACTGTCCGTCTCGAAGGTGAGGCACACATATATAGGGCCAGCCACTTTTCTTCTGGGAGCGAAAGCAGCTGCTGAGCACATGAATGATGCCCAACCTGCAAGAACAGAGAGAGTAACAGTAAATAGCACTCAGGGAAGAACAGGACTAGTGCGCTACTGTTTATGGTAAAGGGACAGAGCAGAAAGAAGTGGCCGCAAGGAACAGACTAAAAATGACCAGATTTTGTGTCTTGCTTAACACTGTTGCAAGGGAAATAATCTACACCTCAAACAGCAATGATATCAAAATTGTTTGTCAAGTTCGAGCGTGCAAGTATCTCTGCATGCTTTGTTCGTGCATTTTCACGAGAAGGAAGTTTAACATTTAAAAACCTCACCGTGGGTAATGATACCAGTACCCGCATAATCGTGTTCGTCATAACTTAAGCAAGCAATAATATGATTATCTGGAACTCACTTCCATAACCTTTCCAGATAAACAGGTAAACATTCTGGCTATACCGATGACCCATCGAATTAAAAAAATCTTCTAGTTCAGTGAGTTCGAGCTAACAAGATTTTACTCTATTATCTATTCGTGCACACCAAAACCATCCGCTTTAGAAACAAACACAACCACCGCACCACCAAAAAAGGAGAAGAAAGACACAAACAGATTTTTGCGGCAGAACATGCGCAATAAATAATGAAAACACACAAAAAAAGAAAATTCAAAGCGTATGTGCGCTTTTGTAGTTGACTTCGCCGCAAAGCGTGGTTGCTTTGCGGCAAACGCGCGGGCGGACGACCGTCACGGAAAACGGCCGCAACCTTTCCGTAAACATCTTCGCCAAAAATCATCCCATCAATTCGATGTACAGCATTTTAAAATACCTAAGCCACCCACTAGCGGCACGGTCTGGCGATTGTCGCGTTCCTCTTTCAGGGTTACTGCAACAAGGTCGCCGCTATGCATTTGCATGGTAAACAACGGTGAACAAAGTGCTATACAAATGCTCATACCGGTTAACTCGCGTCAAGTAAAAAACAAAGAAGGATTTACTTACTGCGAGTCGCACGTGTTTGTCCGCACCGATGAAGGCGAGCAATGCGCCTCGGTGGCTAGGCGGCATGCCCTGCTCCGCTGCCGCTCGGATGGGTCTTTGGCGCGGCACCCCGAGTGGTATGAGTCTTCAGACACAGTCGGCAGCGCAGACAAGTCCTTCGTCCACAATCCGCGGTCGGGAGCCGGAAAACACCGTCGAGTTTGAGCCATACCGCGTTGCCGTCACCTACTCTTCCACAGTAAACAATACGAGACTTCCCGATCGGCGCCCGTACCAATATGGCGGACGGTCTCGTTTACATCAGTGTTGCTAGATCACCAAGCAATTTCGCATAAGGTCTATTGTAGTCCGGAGTCCCCAGGCCATGTTTCGACCACCCTGGGCGCGTTTACGCGATTTTATTTCGTAGAAAAATTAATTCGAAAATGCTGTCCTCCTCTCTTTACGCTCACCCATTTTCTGCGGCGCTTTCGTGTGATGTCGCGAGGAGCCGAGCTCGCAATTGGCTGCGCAACTGCACGGCTCCCCGGCCTTCAGACAGAGTCAGTCGGCCCAGCCTTCCGTCCGCCGGCCAACGACGGGTCGTCGCAATTCATTCGCTCAGTTGAAAAGAAGCCAGGACACGTTTGTGAATGGAAGAATCTGCCTTTCTTACTTGGTTAGTTTGTACACTGTATCTAGCTCCAAGTCAAGGTCGCTTCACACAAGCGCTGCACAAGCGCACATGCGACGCTTCGCTGACTGGTACGCTAGTAGGAAAATATAAGCCCTCTTGAAGGCGGGAGAAGAGTCAGGGAAGTCAGTGAAGTCAGCGAAGGAAATAAAATCAACTGATATTTTTACCGTACAGCGTAAAACTAGGGTGCGGGAAGCACTTTTTTGCGCTGGGCGAACAAGCACAGCGGTCAGCAGCACGACTACGCATCTGCGAACGCTTTTCCGTCTACGAAATGCAATTGCTAGACGTGCGCTATTGTGGAAACTCGGGCGACGCTTACTGCACGAGCGCAATACAACAAATAGTCACCTAAGCTGCTTAAAATGCCAAACCTAAATAAAAGTGTAAACTGGTTGTACAATATATACCCTATATTACCACGGGCAGCGGATCCCGCCCCGTGGCCTAGTGGGTTGGGGCGCTGGGTATGTCACCGGAAGTATTTTGCGAGTCACGAGTTCGAATCCCCGCGTGTACGTGCTTTTTTTGTGTACGTTAACTTTTTCGTTTTCCGCTGATGTTTTGTATATTGAGTTCACCTTTTTTTGGACCGCAACGTTCATGGCTCCACGAACTAGTTCACAAAACGCGGGCAGGCTGGCACTGGCGCGCTAGCGAGTTCTCGTTGGCGTGCTGTTGCCATAAGCACCGACTCTTGCAGGCCGTGGGCACAGGCCAGAATGAACAGACCCTTGGCCTGATGCGAACACGCTTTTTACGATACAGGCATGAGGGAGGCAAGCTCCAAATATGGGGGAAAAGCGCATGACATTTGGGCGTCTACGGGTACGCGGAGGGCGTTCACGCACTGCGTAGGTCTCGGCTAGTGAATGCTACGATTCCAAGCCGTCCTGGGAGGCTTATCGTTATGCATTTTTACAGCTGACAACATGGCAGAAGCGCGGTACGATGATTACCGAGTTATTGAGAATGCCCATCCAACAACGCCACCGGTTGTGTTTTACAGAACCGAAACCGAAACCGAAACTTGTTTGGTTGCTCACCTTGGGCATCGTTCAATCACGGTGCCCGCTCCTCCCGACGTCACAGCTTTAGTTGGTGCGGCCGCCGCAAACCGCGCATGGTAGTTTTCCTTCTTTCGCGCTAAGTAAAATAATTACCGATTTGTCAACCGGATAAACGATGAAAAGTGTGCTAATTTGAGCCAGTCTACGCAGTGCAAGCAAAAACGGGAGTTTGACAAATTCACTTATGTGTCCCTTTAAAAGAGCCATGAAGAGAAAAGGAAAGTTTGTTTTATTCGAAAGATTAGGTGTTTCATAGTACCCCAAGCGCTTTCCCGGAAGCAAATGATGCTTTGTTCCATGAGAAATAAGGCAATTTAACCCAAAATTTTAAATCTCCCGCTAAAATTGCACATTTCGTGACGTGAACCATGGCGTCATACGAGCCGGTCTATGAAACAGATACTTAGTATGTCGAGTCCATATAGCACCCACACGCGGGAGTCGACCGAGACGGCGGCCATTTTAAAAATACTAGTAAAACCTAGTGCACCCGCAGCCCTATTCATGGAATCGCCTGATCCGGAGAACAAAACTCTCGCTGAGGAGCTCGGGCTTGCATTTAACAACCTCACACCACTTGAACGCCAATGCTTCTAAGTGCACGAGCGGCAGGAGTTGTGGGATACGCGGTGGACGGGAAAGCGACGTACCATTCCGCGATAGCCACAACAGACGAACGCCCTGCCGTCGGCACCGCTGCCTCGTCAGCCCCGTCGCGACGGACGAATACAGACTGGAACGTATGTGCCGTATTTTTATTACGGTTAATAATAGTTCAATTTCAGTAGCAGTATCGCTTATGCCAGTTGACCGGTGTCGTGTATGGAAAGCCGTTCGCGCGAGCTCTCTGCTTCGACCAGAAAGATACGAGCGTCAATGCGCGGTGTTTACGGCATTTTTTTCCCCCAAGGTCAGAGCGCTTCGACGGCAATTTGACGAAGTCGGCGACGAGCGCCAGCATGTCCCAGGAGTGAGCTAACGTAAGGGTCCCTGCCGTAATCAGTTCCTCGGAAATGAAGCGAGCACACTCGTACTTCCTTTAGCTCTCTTTCTCCTGCGTTTGCAAAATTCACAAAACGTAGCCACTTGCTTCGCCGAGGCTCGTCGTTGGGCAGCACATGAAAGGAGATCTCACCGGGGATATCGCACTCCCTCGACGATTTGCCCGTACTGCATGGGCATTTCAAAACGTAGCAACGAAATTTCATTGTAAAGTACTCGAACAAACGGAAGTTTTCAGTGGTTGTAAACTGGAAACGAGCTCCTAACAATAGCAGCAAGGCAACACCATTCCGAAACTGTGACGACTGTCACTATCTCGTCGCTGCTTGCTGTTCCTTACTCCCCTCGTTTCTATTTTTACCTTTGCTGGTTGGCGATATGACGGCCAACCTCCTGTGAAGGGATTACGATACCAAGCAAGGTCGCAGCTGTGTGTGCTGGGACGGTTCGTTGGCCCCTAAGAGCCTCGAACCCGAAAATTCGTCTGCGCGACGGCGAGATGTCCAGCTCGGCCGGCGGTAGTTTCATACACAGTGGCGTATATGTTTGCGTGTTCGTTCGGAACTTCAACCGTTTACTCCACCGTTCTTTGTCATAAAAAGAATGTGCAGTATGTTTCACGGGATTTAGCTCGCTATGCAAACTGTAAGCCCTGCCTAACATGCGTTTGCTTTTGCCGGCCTCCGCCAATCGCAGAGCATTCTCGAGTGACATCATAGGTTCTGTTGCGGAAAATGAGCTGGTGGGTCGCATGGTCATTTCCTTTTTTCCTAATTATGTAGCTTATTTGAGCAAAGTTTGCGTTATAAGTGGTGTCGTTATGGTTCTAACGAGGCAATCTTTCGAATGAACCAAACTTGTGTTTTTTCTTCATGGCTCCTTTAAGAAACAGCCTCTCAACTGTCCTGGCCGCTCTCGAACATTTCTGACTATCTAGAACCCGAAAAGTTGTTGGCACATTTGCCTCATAAGGTGTGGCATTATTTCGGATGGAACTTTTGAGGCTACCAAAGGACAGTAATTCGCCCAGGCTTTACCTAACTGTTACCTTTCTGTTTTGACGCGTTAGTGAGCATTTAGTCACCAGCGCTTTGCTACAACTAAAGTTTGCCTTCATAGAGACGTGGTGATGCAAGTTAGGTTATATTAGCATGCCTTGTGACAGCTGATGCTTGCGTCATAGTTAATACGCGTGAACTCGAAAATACTGCGTTATTTTTTTTTCAGAGGTCGGTGTTCTTTAGACATTCTGGCTGAACCTTCAACATTGTCGGCGTACGCAACAACTGCACCAAGGAATGGAGGCCATTTCATCTCTTCGTGCTTGCGTGATGTGACAGCCATGCGTCCGACTGGTGTGTTTATGTATGTTTAACTACCACTTATAGTTGTTTCTCTGAATTTGTGTGACATGATCCTCTTACTATTCGTCCTTCCAATTTAATTTACATTTTTTATTCATTCCTTGTTTTTTTTTTGCAGATACAACCAAATAACAAAGAAGCACACACCGGAAGGCGACCACATCAATTTCTCAGCACGAGCTAATGTATTATGTTGCCTGCAGATAAATGTTACAAAGTGCCAGGTATTTTCACCAAATGTTAAAAAGAAGGTCAGCATATATCAATGCGTTCATACATGTGATGTGCATATTTCTGAGTATGAATGGAATAGTTGTTGTTCAATTCAAGAACACGATATTCGGTGTCTAAAAATATTTAACTTCGGGCGAGTATTCGGTATACTGCAAATATTGAGACGCATCAAAATGTGAGATGTGATATTGTTACGTAGCTAGCCACTAAGCTCACTCTAGCCCCGAAATTCAACGTTTAATAATTAATCACGATGCGTACATATTGGCAAATGTAAGAAAGCAAATGCCGGTTCTAGTATACTTTCTTCCATTCCCTTTCACTGCTTCTCAAGAGTACTTCACTTTCTCTGTACATTTACAACAGTTCGCACAAAAAAAATTGCTGTAAGACCAACTGTACAGCTCCTGCTATCATCCTAAAGCAAGTTAGTGCAAGAAGCTGAGAGGAAGTAAACTTTGTTGGAGCAGCTCATTTCTGATAGACACTGATTATATGCTCTGGTGATCGAGTAGGTGTCTCCTTTGTTAATAGCGCTGTGTGGACCTTGCAGGTGGGCTTTAAACCTTTGTACACAAAGAAATGTGAGGGCTCAGAGTTTGTCTTGGAGGTCTGGAGATGTAGTAGCCCGGGTCATCTAGAAACAGGGATAAGCGTGTCGCAAAAGTGAGGAAGGAGGAGGTGTGGTGCTTTGTACCTCAAGGGCAGATTGCTTTAGCGAGTTGGATGGGCTGCCTGCGAATACCTCGCAAGGGCTTTTTGTATCGAATATAATAAGGGAGGCCACTGCTACACTCAGTTAGTAAGCGTGTGAAAATCCCAGTTCCCTCCAGGGCACAATTTTAGATGTAGCCACCCACTGCAAATTGTTGCACAAGTGGGTGAAAACTATTCAATCAATGCACCATGATGTCGCTCCCAAAAATAGTGCACGCAGGCAGGCCTTGTTCCAAATTGTGAGGACTGGAAGATAGTAGATACTATTGGTTGAACCTACAAGGAGGCTAAGAAGTCTAAGTCGTGTACCGAACTGTACAGTGCAGTCCATGCATTGCAGTGTCAAATCGTATTTGTAAGTCTTGCTTACTGATATGCATGTTATTTTACTTTTATCAATAACTGAAGCATAAAAAGTGCTTTTAAAATTTTACTGTCAATACAGTATAAGGCCATCCACATTATTACTGGCAAAATTCAACATTTCATTTCATTTATTTACACCTGAAAGGGCATTACATAAGGGGGGAGGGGGGGCGGGGGCTCTTGGCCGAAGTATAGTCAGCGTTGCAACGCATACAAAAAATAAGACGATGAGAACAAAAAGAATACAAGATTAACAAGGTAAAATTCAACTCATTGCAGCAAACGGTGTTAATCAGGGTAATGGAACGAACAATGTGGCTCTTCGACGTGCAAGTGCGAATCAACACAGGGTGCGTAATACGTTATTGTGCAGCTGGGTTCTGAAATCATATTTACCCTCTCTTGCTTATAGAAATTAAATTTCATGTCGCATTTTTACTGTAAATATGAAGGTAAAATTGTTTAGACCGAGCGTGTTTAATTACATTCTATATGTCATCAGCAAGTGAAATATCTCATTAATGGTATTAATTACCCCACATGATTCCTAACCACCCTGGAGCGTAATAAACAGCTGATACCAACGTTATGTACATCCTATTGTTGAACAGTAAAGCTACTGTTTATGCCAGCGTTAAGTATAATAATGGGGCATGCAAGAAGCACTACTGTAAATAAACTAGTTAGCAATTTTCACGCAACAGAGCATTTCGGAGTATTTTTAAAAATTTCAAAGTATTGGTAAAGAAATTCAGATAAATATTTTTAACGCCATAGGTGTTTTTTTGCGATGCTGCTTGCGACTTGCGATGCTGCTTAGCGCGTGCTTGGGGCCTGTCGCACCCCCCAAAAGAGATAGAGAAAAAAACGCCGTGCCTCAAACACTCGCTCACGGATTTTAGTTCCATTGCTACGTTCAAATGTAGATATGTTCGCAGTAAGCGATAGAGTTCGCAATAAGTATCGCTTCAATCCGAGAGAATTTCCAAGCGTCTGTGTCCTTCGTAACTTCTTGCGACTGCCAAAAAGAAAAAAAAGATACGGGCAGCAGAATATTGGAAGAAATGTGCCCTTCGTTCGAAATCTTAGCGCAAGTGAACGAGTTGTTATGGCAAAAAAAAAATGTTGTCACGAAAGCGACGTACAATTGCAGTGATCGAAATGAAATGATGTCCTCGCCTCTGTAAACTTTCGGGTGTCAATAAACGATTTGTTCTCACTTGCTGCTCACTGTGGTCTGTGTCAGTCGAGGCCGTCTGGTCACCTGGCGTAACATCACCACTAGCGCGACGCAAGTAAACACGCGGCCAGCGTGCCAGCCAGGAACCAGGAGGAGCAGCGAGCCAGCGGCCGCCGTGCGAGGGCAGCCATGTTTACAGCATCCACCATGTTTACAAAGCCTTGTTTACAGCGCCATCAAGCGGGCGTCCTCGGTAGTTCACGACGCCGCCACTACGCTTTTTCTGGTAGTACAGGCAAAGCTAGACCTTTGCTTCTCTAAATTCCTCCCTGTTCTGTGTGGCAGTTCGGTGGCTCTTACATCCGCACGCCTTTAGCGAACTTAGCGGAGCTTTTCGTGCGTATATAACCAGGTCAGTGTCGCGCGTATTTGCACGTGTATAGTGTGCGAAAGCCTGTGAAGGTATTGTAACTCTGCCGCCTTCATCGTCTAGTGTGTGGGACTATGTTCAGCAAAGGAGACAAATTTCTGCACCTGTCGGGGGACCACTACACCGACGCGAATGCAGTTTCTTACCAAACTGGAATTTCATTCGAACGCCGAGATCTAAACAACATTGTAGACTTCGCTCCTCTGTTTCTTCTTTTAGTAACTGTTCTCGTGCAACAGTTGTACGGATTCGCATAGCCATGGTAAGAATGACTGAGTGTCTCGTAGAGGGACGGCTAAATGTTAGGTAAGTGGTGTTTTAGTTCGGACAAAACACTGTAAAACAGCGAGCAAAATCTTCTCGGAAAATGTGTACAGTTGGAGTAATTCTCTCAGATCAACATACACTCAAAAGTGCTCCCTAGAATTGGATAAATGGCTAAATATCGTTCTCCAGAAATATACGGTACGTCTACGGCCATGTGAAAAAAGCCTGTGTCGTATGCTTTGTTTCCCCTCTATTCAGTTTCTCCTTGGCCCCGCTAGGGGCGCCACTCTAAAATCTCCTCCCCAGCGTGCTGGCCCGGGGGAGCTTTTTGAAGGGTGAGCTACACTGGCCGAGGCTGAGCAGTTTTGCGTAGCTCCTGGGGAGCCATGCTGCGCATGCGCGAGGAGCAGAGACGTCACACGGCGCACAGAACGTAGCTGGCTGCCCGGCATCTCTCACACACCCCACGCTCCCTGCGTCTTCGCCGACCTCCGTTCCGCACGCGGCGGCCCCTTCCGCTTGATGATCATGCGAGGGGTGGCCTGGTGTGAAACCGATGGCTCGTGCGTCGCAGCAACACCGGCGTACGCCTGTGGAACCAGCTTAGCTCTGGGGCGATTGGTGACGCTGCGCCGGAGCCGCTTGATAAATATACATGTGTCACATAATGCGTATACGGTGTGTGTGTCATTGAAGCAGCTGTAAGTATGATAATCATGCTAATCCTAGACAACCAGGAAAGCTAAGAACAACCAGCTGAACCTTAGCTCACGGTACGTATATCCTGGCATAGCCGAGGTAGGCCACTGCTAATTTTTTCTTTCTTGCTTGCACAAACAGCTGCTGACGACTGCGCCAGGCACCACCCCCACGGAGCCCAAGCCACGGATGGGACCTGCCACGCTTGGGCCTTCTGGAAAGACCCCAGGTCTTAGGAGGCCATCTGTGTTACCGGTCTACCGCCACACGGGCGGAGCCGTGGGAGCCGCTGTGAACGGTGCCCGCCTTCATCCACGGTTCCTCGCGAGAGCACCAGCGACTGCAGATGAGGGCAGCCAGTGCCGGCCGATACCTTGGGAAGGACCACCCTGCCTTCAAAGACTGTCTCCGGCGCCCGACTGCAACCGTCAAGCATCAAGTGTTGTGAGCGGCGAATAAACGGATGTGTTGAAATTTGGGAGAACAAAAACTGCTTCAGCGTATGCTGCTTGCTGCTAGCAGCAAGGCCGAACTGCTACAAGTTCCACGTTCATTCAGACGTATCCCAGACTTGCTGTGGTAAAGGTGTTCCGTGACTATTATACATTTGTGAGGACGGTGGTACGCATACTGTAAGCTGCTCGCGGCCCGATGCATCGTCTATGTGAGTTTTTCTGTGAATTGTAGCTTTATTCTTGGCATTCATCTACCTGTTATCGGTGCTTTCAGCAGTCAGCAATTTTGTGAGCCCGTATAGCCAATTTTGTGTAACACGGGCGCCGATTTTTATACCAACCTACATTGATTTCGCTGAGATAAGGTAGAAAACGTTCCCCCTGTAAATACATCTAGCCAAGGCTTGTTTTAAATTGCCAGAGCGTTAGTTCAAAACATCGGAACTACAAATCATACTTTACTTTGCCTTTTCTTTAATCCATCAAAGATGAGTAGTTCATGTACCAGTCAACTATGACCATCCATAAGTAGGTTTTATGAACTTTTCGTGATGCCATTTTGCTGACACTAGTAGTAGTAGAAGCTTTTATGGTGCCCGTTATGGGGTCAAAAAGGAAAGGGATGAAGGAGAAGGTGGTTTCTTCTACTCGTCTTCCTCCCCTCTTTCTCAGTCGTCAGCCAGAAGCCCCTGGGTTCCGGCGGCGGCCTTGGCCATCCGGACGACCCGAAGCTGCACTTCCAGGTCGGGGCTGACCAAAGCGGTCTCCCGTTGCTCCATGTTCGCTACAGTGAACGAGTTGCACCTAGCATTTGCTGCACCACCTTGATTCTGTTTTACGGGACACGACCATAGCATGCTGTAGAGGTCCGCCCGACCCACGCATGTATTACAACCTCCTGAGTATATTTCGGGATAGCAGGTAATGAGCGCAACCAGGTTTCGAAACATGTTCGTCTGTAACTGCCTCCACCATATCCAGTCCCGTTTAGTGAGGCTGCGGTGCTTTGCGGGATACTTTCGTCTTGCCAATCTGTAATGATCTATGATTTCTCTGAACGACACCATGCGATCTCTTTCCGGCCTGACGGGGTGGGGTGAGATGGGGTCGACGTGTGCCTGGTCGGTTAAACCTCGGGCAGTGTCGTGGGCCCTCTCATTTCCTGCCAGACCCGAGTGTGCTGGTGTCCCCGTTATTTGAAATTTTCTTACATTTTTCGTTTTCGCGAGTATGCTTGTGGTTCGAGGCGATACCCCACCATTTGCAAAATTTCTAACTGCGGATTTCGAATAGCTAACAATTATTTTTGCGCTGGTGTTGGATATGGCCACGGCATATCCAACGTGCATTCGGTTGCGACTTTGCAGCAGCAGTCGCAACCGAATGCACGTGCCTGACCGCTTCCTTTCCGCCCAACAGATTACCGCAGTCAACTGCTCTGTACTCATCCGGTGAACGAGCGGCCCCATTGGAAAAGATCTGCGCCTGCTCCTGAAGACCTACAAACCTGCTGCGCACCCCTTTGCCAGCAGCGCCATACAACTGACAGCTATATAACCTGGGTGGCCCGATCTGACCGCCACTTTGCAGCAGCAGTCGCAACCGAATGCACGTGCCTGACCGCTTCCTTTCCGCCCAACAGGTTGGAATTTTATTTTGTCAACACTAGTTTTTTTAAGAATTGTCTGCGACTGCTGCTGCTGCTACGAGTGTTGCATTCTTTTAAATTTGTGCCAGCATGCCTAGTAACGCCGAGCTAGCAAAGCGAATTGAAGAACTTGAAAATGATTTTAACGACAGAGTAACCAAAGTGGTTGACGATATTTTAGTAAACCTGAAATTGAAACTTGAAGCGGACTCAGCCGTGACAAAGAAAACAGCTGATGATGAACTGAATGAACTCCGACGCAGCCTTACTTTCCTGAATGAAACGATAGAAGAAATGACAACAGAGCGGGAACAGCTCAAAGCAGCAAACAAAACCTTGGTCGCACGTAACCAGGAACTGGAGAGTAGGGTTGCGGACATGGAGCAGTACTCGAGAAAGAACAACGTTGAGATTAAAGGCGTTCCAACAACTAAAGGTGAAGACTGCGTGAAAATTATGCAAGCCATTGGAAACAAGATCGAATGCCCTGTGTCAGAGTCCGATTTTGATGTTGTACATCGCGTACCATCCAAAGGAAACACAAAGAATTTGATTGCTCGTTTTCTTTCGCGCGCAAAAAAGAATGAGTTTGTGAAGAAGGCACGAAAGGCCCGCCTAGAAGCAAAAGACATTGGGTTCCATGGATTGGAAACAAAACAAGTTTACGTCAATGATCACTTGACTGTGAGCAACAAAAAACTGTTTTCAAAGGCCTTGGAACTAAAAAATGAAAAAGAATGGAAATTTCTGTGGACAGTGGACTGCCAGATCTTGGCCAGAAAAACTGAGGATAGCCGAGCAATCCGCATCAAGGACGCGTCTGACCTTTCTATCTTTCGCTAACTGGTCTTGAGCTGTTTTACATATCGTAATAATG
Organism: Haemaphysalis longicornis; assembly: GCF_048455015.1. Taxonomy (NCBI): domain Eukaryota; kingdom Metazoa; phylum Arthropoda; class Arachnida; order Ixodida; family Ixodidae; genus Haemaphysalis; species Haemaphysalis longicornis. The sequence continues at coordinate 71,793 of NW_027526315.1, forward strand.
GCGTACATCAAAGCCAAAGACGTACAATCATTCTTCACTGGTTCCTATCATTCTGTGGTTCACTTCAACTCCCGCAGCCTTCGAAAACACTATGATGAATTTCAAGCTTTCGTATCGTTAGCAAAACATCCTTTTTCGATCATCTGTGTCTCAGAAACCTGGCTAGGCGATGCCGATAAGAATCTATACTGTTTTCCCTCATACAGTTCAGAGTACTCCCATCGTATGACGTCGAGTCATGGTGGCGCAGCCATATTTCTTTTATCTTGCATCAACTACCGACGGCGATCTGATCTACGCCTGAACGTAGTTGACTGTGAATCAGTGTGGATTGAAGTTACTGACCCCGATTTTGCTATTGACAGTAAAAATGTTATCATTGGTACCATTTACCGATCCCCTAATTCAGCGGTTGGTAACTTTTGCCTGGAACTTGAGAATTTATTACATTCCCTCTCTCACGAAAACAAATCTGTTATTATAGTTGGAGACGTCAACATTAACCTTTTAGCTCACGGGACCTCCCAGCATACCGATTACACCAATTGCTTCCATGGCTATGGTTTTGAATCTTTCCTTCATCTACCTACCCGTTGCCCTACTACTGATTCAGGCACTTTAATTGATCATGTTTTAACGAATGCGCTCATCCCCCCGGAAGCCTTTATCATTCAGGTTGACATCACCGACCACTTCCCAATTTCCCTCCGCTTTCCCTGCCCCAACCCCAAACACTTATCGCATCATACCAAATCTACTTTCAACAAAGCGAAATTTATTAATTTAGCTAGCAATTCAGATTGGTCCAGAGTCGCATCTCTAAAAGATGCCCAGTCATCTTACACTGAATTCGCATCCATTATAAATCACTGCATACTATCTTCAACATCGGTCATGTCTTGCCAAAAAAAGCAATCGTCTCCGCAAAAACGATGGCTAACAGTTGGTCTGCTCAAAAGTCTACGAAAAAAGGATAACCTTTATCGGAAGACTAAAAAGCAGCCATTCAACAGCGCACTAAAGCAACGGTACAAGAAATATTGTACTGTACTTACGTCAATACTAAAGAAAGCGAAAAGAGTTTACTACGAAAACCAAATCTCTGTGTCTGGCAGCAATATCGGAAAGCAATGGCGTTTGTTGAATGAGTTTATGCATAACAACATAGGCCGGAATCTGATAGCGGAAATAAATCATGATGGCAATACCCTCACCCTGCCGGATGATATAGCAAATGCTTTCAGTATCTTTTTTTCTGCCCCACCGAGCTCAGTTGACCCGCCTACTTTAGATTATCGGCGACTCGTGCCCCAGTCATTTTTCTTATTACCTACTACTCCCAGTGAAGTACGTTCCACGATTCTTAATCTTAAAAATACGAGTGCGGGCCTTGATAATATGCATGCAAGCTACATTAAAGCCATTGTCGACATCATTTCTACCCGCCGCGGTGGCTCAGTGGCTAAGGCGTTGCGCTGCTGAGCACGAGGTCGCGGGTTCGATTCCCGGCCGCGGCGGCCGCTTTTCTGATGGAGGCGAAAAGCAAAAACGCCCGTGTGTACGAGATTTCGGCGCACGATAAAGATCCCCAGGTGGTCAAAATTAATCCGGAGCCCTCCACTACGGCGCGCCTCATCGCCTGCGTTGCGTCGGCGCGTTAAACCCTACAATCAATCAATCAACATCATTTCTGATACTTTTGCGCATATCGTTAACCTTATATTTGAGACGGGCATTTTCCCAAAGGAACTGAAAAAAAGCAAAATAATCCCTGTGTTTAAACAGGGTGACAGAACCTTGATTTCAAACTACCGACCGATCTCAATTCTTCCATTTTTCAGTAAAGTTGTTGAAAAATTATTCGAACAGCGTTTATCTAATTACCTTGAACAAAAGAATATAGTAACTAAAAGGCAATTCGGTTTTCGTCATGGCTTATCAACCAACCTTGCTCTAATAGCCTTAACTGACAAATTTAAAAAAGAAATCGACCAGGGAAAAATTGTAGGGTCTGTGTTCATAGACTTTACCAAAGCCTTTGACACGATTACCCATAACATACTTTTCCGTAAGCTTGCTTCATATGGAATAATTGGGCCCCCACTTAAACTGATTCAAAGCTATCTGCTTAACCGTGAACAAATTGTCTCTTTATCTGATGTGCTGTCAGATACCAAAATAATTAATATTGGGGTTCCTCAGGGTTCCATTCTTGGGCCGATTTTATTCTTGTTATATATTAACGATCTACCGCATTGCCTCAGCCGGGAAATGGAATGCCTATTGTATGCTGATGACACCACAATTTTTACGTCCCATACAAGTACTGAAGCTATAACTGAGAGATTAAACTCTGACCTCCGAAACCTTAACTTGTGGTGTCAAAAAAATAATTTAAAAATTAATCCGGCGAAAACTCAATTTATGATATTTGGCTCCAGGGTCCAGCACACTGATAGTATTACTATTATGATTAACTCGCACCCCATAACAAGTACTGCTCAGAGCTCTTTCCTTGGTGTTCAACTAGACAGGCACCTCAAGTTTAATTTACATATTTCTTCCTTAGTAAAAAAAACAGCCTTTGGAATTCGGGTACTGGTGAAAGCTCGGCGTTATTTCAGCTTGCCCACGTTAATTACTCTTTATAATGCTTTCATCCATAGTCACATAAATTACTGCATAACATCTTGGGGGAACACGTACCCGTCTCACCTTGCGTCACTGCAGCATATTCAAAACCAAGCAGCCCGAATAATCACCTTTAGCCCGAGATACACCCATGTAAGCCCTCTTTTGCGATCACTCAACCTTCTCCCAATCAGTGAGCTCGTTTTGTACAACTTAGGAATTACCAGTTATAACTTACTCAGCCACTCTCACCTTCTTTATGTAATAGGACGAACAAGTCTTACCAACAACAACAACACGCGTTTTGCAATGCGAAATAATTTCTTGCTTCCTCCAGTCCGCACGAACTACGGAAAACAGTCGGTTGAATTCAACATGATAAAATTGTGGAACAACCTGCCGGTAGCCTTAAAAAGTCGAAAGCCATTGTCATCCTTTAAGAGATCACTTAAATGTTTCTTTCTAAATAGTCCTTCATTCACTCTCACCCTATAAATCCAAGGAAAGCGTATATATTCCGGGAAAATGTATGTCTCCAGTTCACTGACGTTGATTTCTGTGTTGCAATTTTTTTTTTAATCCATCCCAGTGAAAGCATGTTGCCTGATTGATCCCCGTAATGCGTTTATTGTGTAATATTATTTTACAATAATTCTGTTTTCATGCTCTGTTTTCTTTATGAAGGCTGAACAAATCAGCTTAGGCTGTTTTGCCACAATTAAACTGTTTTGTTCTATATTTCGACACTGTTTATGTCCAGTGAAGCGTCATTTTTTTTTTTTAACCTCCGCTGTGAAATTTTGGCCTAATCAGTAATGAACGATCATCGCAATTGTTCATTATACCGTTATACCGTGTCCATTTCGTTTGTGTATAAATCTACATTATATTTCTGCTTATCTCTTCTGACTGCTCTTGTTTTACCGTTTGTTTATGTATTTTTTAACAAGAGGTCCCCCCACAGTGATAAACTATGGGACCTCTTTCTGTATTCTTTACCAATGTATGTACTGTATTATATGCAATCTTCCTAATAAACTTCAAACTTCAAACTTCAATAGCCGCCTCCTCACCCTCCGTAGGTCGCACCGTAGCGAGCGAAGCGGCAGTGAGTAATGGTCCCTGACGATTGACAATCGCTACCGTCATGGCGTCGCGGGCACGATATACGGCTGCATCAACGTAGACCACGTCCTCTGATCTTCCAAATCGTTTGTCTAGCGCGCGTGCTCGTCCCCGTCTGCGCTCGACGTTATGCACACGATTCATGTTTTTTGGAAGTGGGGGAACGTGGATGTGCGCTCGCCATTCAGGAGGGTTATCCTTTTTCGGGCCCTCCTGTGTTTCGTATGCTATTCCTAAAGAAGAATGTGTCTTCTGGTCTGGCTCTGGGATGGACAGTCTTTGGTAAAGGGCCGTTCTCTGTGGCTCCAGCAATTCGTCGAGCGTGTTGTGAACGCCCAACGCTTCAAAACGATCATTAGCAGTGCTGAATGAAAGGCCGATCGCTTGTTTGAACGCCTTTTTGATAATACTAATGATTTTTATTTTCTCGTCCCCTTTAAAATTGAGAAAGGGAGTCACATAAGCAATTTTGCTTAGCACGAAGGACTGAATCAGTCGTATTTGTCTTATTTCTTTCATGCCTCTGTTCCTGTTTGCTACCCGTGCCATCAATCATGTGGTTAGTTGTGTGCTTTTCTCTAATTGTTTAATGGTTTCTTTATTGTGGCCATTATCTTCAATTTTAAGGCCAAGCACTCGGATACTGGCCACTGTAGGAATGAGTTGGCTGCCCTCTAGAGCTCGATGTTAGGTGTAGCAGGGTCCCGTTTGTGTCCTGTGGTAGTGGGTCTGTATATCAAGAGTTCGAATTTTTTGGGGGGAGTACTCGAGATCTCGAGGGCGGATATAATCGATTATCTCATCTATTCCGCTCTGTAACGTGCCTTGCACATGTCCGTCGCTGCACCGGCGAAATAGAGGGTCACGTCGTCGGCGTAGAGGCTGTGATTTAGAGTGTCTATCTCATTTCTCCGACAAACATACTTTTTATTTATTGCAGCATAGTCTGAAAACCCATCATTTTTTTTATTTCCGCATTGGTGATAAAGATATTCAAGTGTGTATTGTTTCTAAAAGATAGAAAAGGTGTCATTCACGCGTTTTCCAGGAAATCTGTCCTAATCCAACCCGGCGACGTTACTTTCCCTTAATCGATTGATTCGAGGCTTCAATGGCTTCAGCTCGAATATCTTTCCATAGCTCCATGGACGCTGACTTCTTCAGAGCTTCGCGAATTCTCAACTCCATGCGAAGAAGCTGCTCTGGCGAGAAGTGCTCCCTCCAGCCACCTACCTTGGCGGCTCGCACAACTTGAAGCTTCCTCTCATTTCCGTCATCTTGGCGCGTGTGTTCGTTGCGCGAGAGCACCTCTTGCCATTCCTTGCTCAGATCTCCGTTGACGTCTACGACCAATAGATTTCTCATTGATTCGGCCGTAGATCTTTCGAGCAACTGTTTGAGCAATTCATCGTTGTCTTCTAGAGCTTTCCCATACTCTTCGCCAAGAAAGTGCGCCAGCCTCAGAACCACGCTTCTTTTTTGCTCCTGAAGTTGTTCGTATGTGACAAAAAATACATTCGCTTCGTTTCTTAGAGCATAACCGGAGGCCACGTGTTCAAAATAGTCACCGTATCCAAAGTTCCCACCCACAAATGCATCGAAGAATTCCTCGAACGTCCCGTCGCTGAACCCGTAGACCTTAGCTTTGTTGACGTAATGGTAGAAGGACACACACACGTCCCAAGGGTTTCGAGCCACGTACACGTACTTTCCTTTAGCAGTCGTCACGTCACGGGACAGAGGTAGATGCGAGAAGAATGTTCTCAGAGGCAGAGTTGGTGTCCAGTCTTGGCACCTCGAGTACTCTAGTAAGCGCATGTTGTCGATGAATTCTCTGTGAGTAGTGATCGGTTCGCCTTTCTTGAGGATCAGTTGAGTGATAAACTGTACCCAGTGTGAACCACTCTTGGGGAACGTAGACTGAACGACGTCTCCGGCTTGGGCTACAAACTTGAGGTTTTCTTTAAGTATATCCGGATCAAGTAATATGCATCGAGGCACGCCGTCGATGATCTGATGCTTCGGTTTCCTGAGTTCCATTGGGGTAAAATCTGAAATTCAAAGACACTTTATAAGCACACTATTGATGAACTTGTACGAATTACGTTAAAAAAACATATCTAAGGCCTAGTCCAACCAGAATAAAACAACAGATTATTATTGCTCATATTGCTCAGGGCACGGCAGCGCTGCTAGGATGCACCGTCTCAACCCGCTTGTTATCTATCTATCTATCTATCGCAGATAATTGGCGTGTTGCTGCTCACGCAAGCAGGAATCGAAGACCCGGCTCTGCTTTCTGGATTCGACGGCGCCATAGAGGAAGAAATACTAGTAAGAGAGGGCACTCCCATAGAGCCCTGTGGCCGAATTGACTGTATTGTAGTGTAGCGCGCCGAGCGGACAGACAAACTACTTTCGTTTCAACTAGAGTTTCGGTTTCGCGGACACCGATTTTAGCGGGTAGTTTGAATGGCTTGAAAGCGCTGCTCACGGCGACGGGCTTCAGCACGGTATTCGGACGCTTTCATGCATCAATTAGTGATTATTTGAAAATATCATTATCAGGCTTGGTGCCCGCGTGCTTTTAAAATAATTTTTTAAATGTGTAATTGCAATTTATAGTAACTTTTACAGATGGTTAAGAATTTTGTCGTGTGTTCACATCTTGTCAAGCCACATAAAATACCTCATAAATTAAGAAATATTTATTGCATGACACTAAACGGAACAAGTTCAAATTGTCATCATTATTTGCAAGACACATATAATAATAAACAGTGGGTATTACACCACAAAAGAGACAATACACAGCAGTGAGAGGAATGAAAAAAAAATGCACAAGTAAAGGTACCACAACCACACAAATGATTTATTCTCCACGGTAATTGAAAACGGAGAAAACCCACAAAAATCAGCCATCCGTAGTTTTACTTTTATCTACAACACCCTCAGACTGTGTGTGCTGTTGCAGTCATACAAAAATATCAACCATAACAAAATCTCGACACTGGGATACTTGCAACTGTTTACGACCACAAACTCCGCCGATAATTTTTTTAGCCTGGCAATTTCTCCAGTTAGGATGTGAAAAAAGATAAACACTTGCACCCCGTTTACCAAAAAGGCTTTGATGGCCTTGTTTATTTGATGAACTCCAATGAAGTTTATTGCCTCTGGGCGACTTCAGATCAGTAGCAGTAATTGAAAATAAATCACACTTGTGTGGGCATGCACACGCAAAATCGTCAAGAGGTAAAAAAATTTACACCATCTTCCCGCGAGGGAAACCATGGGGTAGATGCAACGCATAGGGGGTTGCCGTTGCGTTTCCCTTATGCTAGCGATGTCAGCGTGTGGATTGCTGTTGTTGTGTATCCTATTTACGCAGCATGTTCACCCCCGATGCGTCGCATCTACTCCATGGTTCCCCTCGCGGGAAGATGGTGTCAATTTTTAACCGAGCGTGAGCTGCGCGCTAACGCAGAGCTGGCACGGCGACGGGAGCGAGCGCAGCCGAGCGCAAGCTGCGCGCTGACGCACAGATGGCGCTGCGGTGAGAGCGGCGGAGCGCGCAGCTGCCGCGGCGAGGAGAATGGGGGAGGGATGCGGAATACGCCGCGACAACGACGCGGGACAAGGCGAGTTACAGAGATGCGTTGCATCTAAAAAGATCTACTTCCTACTATGCTTTGCATCTCACAACCTGGCACCAGGCATTGAGTACTGCTACTGGAGTACACTTTACATCAGGCATGTTTCGCAATCCACCATGTGCTATGACAGAGGATAAAAATGTCTGTGCCGCCTATATTGTCACGGATTACACCGCATATGTGCATTCAGCAAGGCATTATACATTTTATCTGCCTGATTACAACAAGAAGAATTACAGTGCAATATGATTTACGAGGCACCTCATGGGAGCACTGCGTATATTTGCAAGCTGTGCATCACCTGAAAACAAGGAGTCCGAAAAGGACCACCAGACTACACAGTCAGCGTACACTGCACTTAAAAAAGGTGCATCTATTTACCACAATGCGAGTGCACATTTCGCCGGAAAAAAAAACCCGACTAAAGTTTTCTCTGTTAAGGGGTTACACTAAGTACCAAAGAAATTCTAATACGCATCAAGGGAGCCATCATTTAGAGCGCAACAAGAAACACGGAAAAAGAAACAGAGTACACGAGACAGGTGCTGGAAACTATTCACCAATAAGCCCAGCAAGAAGTTCTTCTCAGCTAAGACAGGCATCCTTGCTGAGGACGTTATGAGCGCATTTCCCAACGTAGGTCACAACATGGTTCTCTTCATCTAGGTTACTCCAACAACACGCGGCACATACGGTGACAAACAACGACATTTAGCATGACCTCTTATCCTGGCAGTCTTCATATTGTAAACGGGTTTTCGTGGATGTACTTTTTCACAATATTACTGCTAGCAGCAACAATAATTTGCGAGTGGAGTTTGGACACTGGACGCTGTTGAGTGGCTGCAATGAGATGAGGCACGTCAGAGGTAAAAAAAAACTTTTTGTTCCTTGTGTCAACCATAGGCTTTTCAGTTGTCACGCCTTATTGATTGCCGAGACTTGAATTCGATTTCCGGGTGCTAATGGCAAGGCTCAAAAGATGGAATATAGTTGCGGTACCCATCAGTAGCATCAATAAGGCAGCAATAAGCATTGCAGGCCGTTATTAATAGAACTGAATAACTCTGGGAGAACAGTTTGCATGGCCATTTTTGTGAGTCGTGTGAGGGCAGGATCTATGACGTCCTGTGCCATGAAGTGCTTACACCATGTCTGGTATGAAGAATGCAGCTGGCTGGTTGGCTCTGTTTTGATGGCACCTGTAGACCTGCACAGGTGATAGGGGATATAGTACACAAACTGTTTGCAATGGCAGATGACCTGCGAACAGTCCGTAAATTTCACTGCAAGTAGTACTCAAGTGTTGTCTCCAGCGCATGCCACCTATTTACAACTTGAGTTCTCTTTTTCTATTCCGCACTCATGCGGTCGCGCTATTAGCAACACTAAAAATATGGGTCTTTGTAATTTCGAAACACTGGTTAGGCACATTGTTAATGCAATTCAGCTATTGTTTGGTTTGACAAAAATTATAATGCTGCTCACATAGACTGAATACCTTTGTCTTTCTTGTAAAATGAGGATGAACAGCGAGAGTGAAATAAACGTAATACAAAGCCCAAACGCACCTGTTGCCCCAAGGACCCGCGAAAGAAACGTACCCCGAGAACTGGCACCTGGCGAATGTATACTTGGCCGCTGTGTAGCAGTGAGCGTCGTATTGATGACCCCCAGAGGCCATGAACTGAAAAACAAGACAAGAACACACACAGCTCCGACTGAATAGGTGCAATACGTGTTTTATGGAACTAGCCATAATATGACTAGAGAAAAAAGAGCGAACGCTTGAAAAAACGGCAAGTGGGGAACAGTTGTATGCAATGCCTGCGATACCGGACTTGATATACGATATAGAACGAAGACCAAATTTGAAGGTTTCAATTCACTGCGTACTCACGCCGCCTCGAGCAAAGCTGTTATATGCCGACTAAAGACGCGTTTTCACCGCATCTGACGCGCCAAAGCGAAGCGACGCGCGCGCCTTTGGCGTCGGCGAGTGGGTTCGCTTGGTACGCAGGCAGCTTGGTATGCACGCACGTGTAAAACTTTACGATGAGTGTATGGCTGCTGGTTATGCCCAGATAAGCCAAATAATGCAGATACGGCTACTACGTCGCGTACGTTCGCCCGTACGGCTTTGCAGTGCATCACAGCCATAATAAATAATAGCAGTAACAGTTGCCAAGCTAGCAACGGCTAACTAGTATAAAACAACGCAGCGTGCGGCTCGCGTAATTCAGTGCAGCGACAACGCACAACGCCTGCTCCGCCTACGGACCGCCGGCCGGCCGGCCACTCCCGCAACTCACCGTCGTCGTTTGCGACACGTAAACGCTATGTGCGACGACGGGCGCGTACCGCTGACATCCCTCAGCGCTTGAGAAAACGGCACAACCTGCCTAAAATATCATTACGTCCGGCTAAAAAAAAAACGGTGTCTTACGCGCTTCCGCGGCGTTCCCTCAGCTCTTATCGTGAAGACACAGAACTAGCTACGCCTGATTTCCCTGAGGCTACGCAGTGCTCGCAGAGTTTGAAGTACAAGGAAACGTAAATATGATACGCCACACCAACACTTAAAAAAAGTCTCACCTTTCGTTCACGATGCAAAACCGAGGTCGCAAAGAAAGCATTAGGCGTTTCCTTCTCCACAACCGAGGTTAGCACGAGGCTCCAGAAATGCACTTGCAAACGTTGCCGAAAGAGGCAAATGGCGGCTTTTTCTTGCGGCTTGGCCAGGCTTGCCTTCATATCGCGCACAAAAAAGCCACAAATATTTACATTCGCAGCCATTCAACTTCTTACATAAATAAAAGTGTGTAGGGTAATGTGAAACACAATTTGAAAAGGATAATATTATGTGTTAGCCTAATTTTTAATAAATATTCTTTTACCACTTGCACCAACTGTCGGACGGACCAAGAGTCAGGCCATTTGGCCGCGATAAGCCCGACTGCCCTCTCTTCTAATTTTGTATTTATCTATGACAGCGCACCATTTCGCAGCCACCAAGCGCATCATGTGCGCATTGCGCACTTGGAATCTACGCTCGGCGGTTTGCCTGGAAACAGGCCTGCTTCGGTTATTTCATGCGCTGACGCAGATCGCCACAAGGTGAAGACGGCGCTGCTGGCAGACTGGAGTGGTATAAAGACTGGACACCCCTCAACTCAAGCCAAAGGGCACGGTAGCGCTGCCAGGATGCAACGTCTCAACCCGTTTGTTTATCCACCGCAGGTGAGCAGACGTTATGGAAAATGTATTCGTTCAAATTACCTAGGCGTAATAGTGCTGCCGTGAACTAGGCAGATGTGCGCACAATTGAGTGACATGTGTGCCTGTATTAAGGAATTACTGTTGCTCAGTGGCGACATTGAAACAAACCCGGGACCCGATTTAGCCAAGATCATGAAACAGCTTCAAGTAATTGCAGATTACATAAAAGAAATAAAAGAACGATTGAAATCCATTAAAGCTAAACTTAAACAAGTAACGTTACTGGAAAACAACATCACGTCCTGTGTGTCACAAATAACCAATCTTCAAAAAACCGTTCACTACTTGGAGTTAAAAAAAGACGACTTAGAAAACCGGTCTAGAACGTTAAATTTACATGTGTACGGTGTACCGGAGGAGCCAGACGAACACCCCGAAACCCTCGAACAAACTCTTAGTGAGCAGATACTTAAAAACATACTGAAGATCAAACCCGTTGCAATAGAAAGAATTCACAGGATAGGATAACAAGACGCTAAAAAAAATTTGCGCCAATCCACCCTGTGAATGTGGTTGAAAAGCAAAGCTGTAAACGGCACCCACAACGATTACCCACGCGACGTCCCTTAAATTCAGTCACGTCGCTCTACAAATAGTGAGACCAGAGAGAAGTGAAATTCACTTAGCCACACCCTTTATTACTTCAAAGATATATTCTTTGTAAGGTTAAATCAATGATGATGCATGAACGGTGCTTGGTTGAGTTGTATTGGTGTAGCAGATGAGTGGAAACTTTTTTATGAAATGGAAGGAAGCTCAAACCTGTTGTTAAACGATCTCACTTCTCCATCTCTGCCGCCACGGACGGAGGGGCGTTTATAACGATTGCAGGTGAAACATTTGCGAAATCTTCATTACTGTGGAAATGCAGGGTGTTACATGGTTCGCCATTTTCCGTAATTATTTTATATTTTGATTATTTATTTAGTTTTTCAAAATTTCTTTCGACCAATTATGTCCATCTGCGCTATTACAACGATGACAGCTGGAACTTTCGCGAAATCTGTATTATTGTGGAAATGGCATGGGGTGTATGTTTTGCCGTTTTCCGTAAATATTTTATATTTTAATCATTTTTTAGTTTTTCAAAATTTCGTCCTATCAATCATCTGCATTTACATTAGAACAACAATTACGCGCAGAACTTTCCAGAAATCTGCATTATTCTGGAAATAGAGGGCGTTGCGCAGTCCCCTATTTTTGGTAATTAATTTTCCCTATTTTCTTAGTTTTTCAAAATTTCGATCGACAAAGTACGTCCATTTACGCTATTATAATGACTTGAGGTGGAACGTTCGCGAAATCTGCCATATTTTGGAAATGCCATGTCGTATACGTTTTATTATTTCCCGTAATTTTAAATATTTTTCTTATTTTTCAGTTTTTCAAAAGTTCGTTCGACCAGTTACATCCATTTACGTTGTTAAAAAAATTACAGGTAGAACTTTCGCGAAATCTGCATTATTGTGGAAATGCAGGGTGTTACACGGTTCGCCATTTTCCGTAATGATGGGATATTTTAAGGCGACAGCGTTATTAGGCTCATTTTTCGATTCCCAAGTGGCTCTTAGCCGTCCGCTATCAGCCGTGCTCATCAGGCGTCCACTGAAATACGTCACCGCTGCCACCCGGAAGGTATGACTGAGGCAGAAAGATTCGAGGGCTCCGCTGAATCGGTAATGGGGCGCAACGACAACTGAAGTTTGCAAGTGATAACAGTGATACAACGTCGGATACCGAAGAAAAAAAAACATGCGTTATCAGCAGGTGCCGCGCTTGCGCGGTGAAGTTCATTCTACGCGCAGGCGGTGGTAGCATGCCCGACAGACATGGTCGCTAGGCGTGTCCGCAACTTAAGCCATCACGCTATAGCGTGTTTCCACCAGATCAGAAAATACAATTTCCGGTAATTTATACACAGTAGCTATATGTGGGCTACGTGGCACGCCGTGGCGGAAGTCTGCGGAAGAATTTTCACGACTTCAGGATCCTTAAGCTGCGCCGAAATCTCGCCACACTCGTGTTTTTGTTTTCTGCTTCCATTAGGAGAACGGCCACCGCGGCGGGGAATCGAACCCGCGTCCTTTGGATCCACCGCGATGTGTCTTCGTGCGGGACTTATCCCAGCACCAGCATTGGGTAACCTAACTAAAACGGGGGGTGGGGGGGGGGGGGGCGAAGGATTAACGCCGGTCTCTCAGAAATCAAGTAAAGCATAGAATCTAAGCTCAAAAGAACTAAAGTAGAACCAGCTATATAGCGTCTAATCACATAAGTGTCAAAGTACTTTTCAATGTTCCCACGGTTCTGTCTCCGCTGCAAGCTCGTTTTGGCAAACGGCAGAAGGCGCCAGGGGGCCAAGTTAAAAATCCCCCTTAAAAGAGGCACGGATGTCCTCTCAGAGAACAGTAACGTAAGAATGGTCGGCGTGGCTCTACAGACAAGTGATAGTGCCAAACTCCCAATCGCCGAAACCCGAATATCTTTAACCAATCGCCCACAGCCAAAACTACCGACCAAGGGCACAACAACAAAAAGAGAAAACGAAACCATCAGGTTCATGCTACTCCGATAATGACCAGAATATTGCAAGGCCTACCGTACCACACATTTACCTGCACCAAAGAAAGTAAAAAAAAAAGCACCACCACCTGGACAGCATCTAATGCAGTCCTCAACTGCGTAGTTTTGAGCGCGACACGAACTAACAAAAGGTGGGCATCAGGCTAGCAGAATGGACATGCATAGGCGGGTCTAGAAGAAGGGAAGGCCATTTACTCAATGGATGGATGAAATAACCACATTCGGAGCAACGAATGAACTCGGGAAGCGCAGAACAAGAGAATGTGAAGATCAATGTGAAAGCCCTTCACCCTGCAGTCGTCCTAAATTGGATGTCGGTTATAGTCACGATGAATAGGTCTTCAACTTGTGTCTTACTAACGCATTTCAAGACATCGGAGAACCCCCATTCTAAGTACAAAGAAAGGGAATGGAAAAAAAAAATCGGGGAAGGGGCCATCGTACAGAAGACAGCACACCCCCCCTCTCCCCCCTGAAAAGAAACTACGGCACGCCAGAAGATATGGCACTGATTCAGCGACCCCGTATAAAAACTATCCGGTACCAGAAATATGGATCCAATCCTACACCAGAAGAGGCGAAACTGGCCGGATCAAGTTCATTCGGGGAAAGTTCCCGTACCATGCGACCATAGTATACACGGACTTGGGGATGTACGTACAATAGCACGACGCCCCAATTGTTGTAGGTGACTGTCCTAGCAATCTTTAGAATGCATGATATTCCAACATTCAGGAAAAAAGAAGGGTAAGTTGGAGCCATCCTCTTTACAATCCGAATAGCCGATGTATTAAATTGAAGCGTACCATAATTACAGACCTTTAAAGGAAATTATACTGTTTTCGCCAGGCAGATCATCCAAACGTTTCGCTAACATATTCTCATTCACAATGGAAAACGTAAACAATTTCACCTGGACACCCGGCCCCACTTGTCTTGAAGGGAACAACGCACTGACCACGATGCACGCGAAGACACATACCGTGCTTCTTGTGACCACGACTACCACACTGCCCTCCGTGGAAAGCGTCAAGAACAAATCTTCATATAACGCCTATGAACACGATCTTTCCCGTTGCTACAACGAGGTCTCAATGCCGAAGAATCACAAACTCTGTGCAACAAAACCAACACGAAGATCTGAAAATCTATCAGACATTAACTTATCCTCAGACATGAGACATTAACTTATATATTTACTAAAATCAGAAAACATCCACCATCTTGCACGCACCCTAGCCATGTCCAAGGGTATGGTCACGGAAGAAGAACTCAAACATAGAATTCGAGACATGGGAAGCAGCTTTGACCAGCTCGTCACCGCGATGTTTGCGCGGGCTGATTGAGATTGCAAGCGAAGAAGCTGGTGCATCAGTGGTGCTGTATGCTCAGGTTGCACCTGTGAGCTCCCTGCCATTTCTTTAACCCATTTTAGAAAACCACTAATATTTCTTCCTGAACAAAGATCTTCCCTTTCTCTCTCTGAAAAAACGTTAAATTGTTTATGGCGGCCTAGGCATCACAGAATAAACATTTTGATACACTGACACTGACGCCTCCCCGTTCAGGCTGATCAACACCACGCATCCGCAAACTTTCACGTTCACATTTTAAGCCACAGAAGCGCAGACAGCTTCTGTACTCTCCTCGGCCACGGTGATTAAAAACCCTCGTTGCTTGTTCTTCCATTTTGGAGGATCTTTAGGGCTCGTGAAGGATATATCGGAAATGATGCAACGGCGTACGAAAACACTCCGTGGGAATCGAAGTATGGCTAACGTGCCTTACATCTAAGATCCAAACGTAGATGTCTCTTCAACTATTTCGTTATTTTTTAATTTTTCGAAATTTCTTGCGACCAGTTATCTCCATTGACACCCATATAGCGATTACAGGTGGAACTTACGCGATATCTGCATTTTTGTGGAAATGCAGGTCGTTACACGGTCCTGGCTGGGGAGGTGTTCGTCAAAGAATGCTACGCAGCAAAAGCTAATGCTCAGTCGTATTGAATGAGCCCATAATGCGAAAAGAACCCGTAGTTTTCTGCTCTCGACAAAACCGGATAAGCATTGTTTCCTCTAGACGATGGTGAGCGATTGTGATGGAACGCAAAACAAATGACCCCGTGGAGCTAATTTTCCAGTTTTTAACCGACATATTTTGTGTGTTCCACAAATAGCGCTCGCATAGACTGAATAAATTGCTACAAACATGCGTCTTAATAGCATTATCGTGCACTGAAATAAGCCGTAAGGCAATGTGTTGAAAGGGGACATGAATAAATAATACTGGCTTGTTTTATTAAAAGTGTTTGGCGTTTTATCATGCCCGCAGCGCTTGTAACGCGGCAAAAGATGCTTTATTCAGGAAGAAATTAAACAATTTATGACAGAATGTATTTCTCTCCCTGCATCCGTTGTCCTGTGACACCAGAAATTACATATAACGGAAGTAAGTACGCTGACTGCGGCTCACGCTGACGGCGTGACGTGTCCTTGGTTACCTTGGTTACCGTCCGCCTACATAGATGGCGCGACCATACAGCACTAACAATGCTACCCGCCCTTGGTTTGCGTCGGACCAGGCTTGTAGCTGGTGTATTTTTGCTGCGTTTGATAGTAGTCGTTTCGCAATACATTGGGTATGACTTTACAAACAGGGCTATGGCATTGGCAGCGCTACTTATGTCAGTTGGTTATGGTCGTGTCACACAAGTCCAATGCCTACAACGGCTGTGACACATCGGGCGGCATAGTGATCACCATACGCACTAGTGCATTTACCTTTGCGCGTCGGTTCATTTCGTTCACAACTTCCATTGCTACTCCGCAGTTCTTACCGCTATAAAAAAGTGTGCGTTGTTAAAAATACGCGAGAAAGCTCGCTAGGGTGCTTCTAGGCAGCTTTTTGTTTCTGTACTTCCATTTCCTTCTACAGTACAAGATCGAAAGGCTGAATAAGGGAACTTTAAACCTTTAAAACTTTGGAATGGTTGTTAGATACGATTATCTTTCTAGATCAATTTGCTTTATATTTCGTCTGCGTCACGCAATCGCAACAAGCGGTCTTAAATACGCCATAAGTTGAGTGCGGGAAAAAAACCCGGGACTCGCATGCCTATTCTCTGGTTTCCTCATTACATAGCTTATGTAAATGACATTTTAACTTAAACTAGTATCAGTTATATTCCAGCCAGGCAATCTTTTGCATGAAGCATACCTGCGTGTTATCACCATGGCCTCCTTAAGTGCTTTTGCAGAGACCCATATATCTGTTTATCGGTTCTGACGGAAATAAAACAAGAATGCCCATCCAATTATCTTCTTGAATCTAAGGACAATATTTTGAGTACTGATAATCACAAGAACTTCGAAGATACTTTATTTACGCGTACAAATATGTAGAGACCCTCAATGTTATCCCTACCCCAATCAACGTTATTATTATCGCCTCAAGCTAGTATATTTCAGCAGAAACAAGGACTAAGAACTTCGACATAATTTTTGCACTAGTTCATTCCGGCTCTATCACATCATCCCTCCGTCGAATTGTCTGTCTTTGCCAGGTATTCCTGTCTTTCGATAGCAGTTACACGAATGTACGTCATTGTCCTCTCACCCACATTATATACACCAATTCGTCTTTTTTTTCTTTTCTTGCGAGGAGATGCGTTAGGCAGGAATACACTTTGCTGTCTAGTTAAGGAAACGACTTATTTGTTTCTGACTCCTCCACAGTGTGTCGACTCTCCTTACTGTTGACTCACTCTTCTTACTACTGACGTTTCTTGTTCATAGCTTCTCTGCCATTCTAAAGCTATGGAACTGCCGAAGATGCTCATGAGAGGATGAACTTTCGATTCACACTGGAGTGTATGAAGCGAGCGCTCCCAAGGACCAATGCTTTCACAATTTACGTTTCCCATAATACGTTGCGTTTGTATCAATAAAAGAATCGTGGGACATCATCTAGGCGTGCGGGAAATAAATTCGTATTCATCACATTTATAAATTCGTAAATATAACGCTGTAATTGTCAATATGACAGGACGAAGGTACATTAAAAATATAATTATTCCAGAGTATTTATGGTAGAGCCGCCTTAGGTATGTGCAATACAAAGCATAAAACAGCGTTCGTCTCGCGGATTCTTCCAGCAGTGTGGCTTCAAATCGCCTTGTATTAGAGGGCAATGCGCAAGAGCTGGGATAGTCTTTTATTAACGCGATAACGTAATTAGGCTCTTTTATCGGTTTCCCTGTTGCTGCGTTGCTGCTAGCCCTCCGCTATCGGCCATACTCATCTAGTGTTTGCGGAAATAAGTCATCGCTGCAACCCAGAAACTACGAATGCGACAGCGAGATGCGAGTGTCGCCGTAGGATGGAAAACGGCACAGGGCAGTGATACTACGGTGGAGACAACAGAAAAGACGAGCATTTTCAGTGTTCCGCGCTGCGCACTGAAGTTCGTTTTACGCCTTGTATGGGGTAGCATGCTCGGCAGACACGGTCGCCAGTCATGTGTCCGCCACTGACGCCATCACAACAAACCCTCAACCGAAAGATTAAAAATTGATATTTTCGGTAATTCACGTGCCGAAGCCACGTTCGGCCTGGGAGGCTCACAGCAGTTGAGGGGTCCGGATTATTTTCGACCACCTCGGCATCTACAACGTGCGCTGAAATCACGACACACCACCGTTTTCGTTTTTTGCTTCCATCAGAAAAACTGTCGCCGCGCCGCTGTCCGGATTCGAACCAGCGCCCTTCTGCTTAGCAGCACAATGCCTTACCCACTAAGTAGTCCTCCACTAGGGTGTTGGAGCATGCACACGCATTCCACAATGGCTTACTGTACATTTCGCCATAAAACTGGCTTATCAATATCCACGACATCGCAGGTTGCACTCAGCCAACTAGCACGGCTTTCCATTCACCTGGGTACCAGCTGCAAGGCCGTCGGAGCAGCCAGCAGCCAAATAACATCGGGTAAAGACATTGCCACGTCCGCCCAGTAGCTATAGGCCTAACCAGACCTGGGGCGCCACCGACGCGTTCACTTCGCACGCCTGCGGGCCAGCTTCGAATCGCCAAAGCTTCTGCACAAGCACTGTGGAAAACATCGTCAACAGTGAAGACATCGACCGGCGGACTTAACCATGATTGGCTTCATCGCAGTGCACCGGAAACGACAAACCTACCAAAGTGCTTGACGGAGCACACTGCAGGCAAGAGCACAGCAAGACCCATCGCGCTATCGGCGAAACGGCAACAAACCCCAGGCTCGGCGCAGCCTTTTGAGGAACGTCTACCCGCAGTTGACATCAAAATCATCCTACGTCCGCGTGGAAGTCTGGCACACACATCGGTCGGTCTAGCCACGCTACCGGACATAACTAAAATACAGGCACAATTGGGCCGTAACAATGAAGACCAAGTCCGCATACAGCAGGTATCCAACTTTATCGTCGTAAGCTCTCCAACTAAAGAACGCGTTGTGAAATACGGAAGCATCGCCCCTGTCACGCTGAAAGGGAAGCAAACCCAGATTTTTGCGCATGTGTCCACAACAGAGAACACGCTTGAGACAGTGATACTTGACGTCCCGGATGACGACACCCCCGAGCAGGGCGTCAATTGTACCCGCCAGTGCAACCCCGGCCTGAAGATATATAGGACGCTCGGCGGCGCAATAACGCAAAATCACTGAAAGTTGCGTCCCAAGCCTACGATTCCAGCGAAGACCCCTTCAAAGCTTTTCCAAACTCTGCTCACCGCGAGCTCAAGGGGCCTTCCAGTGGCAAACGAAACCATTCCAAGGACACCCAGAAACAGTCCAGCTCAGCCCGACGACCACCGAAAAGCAGAGGTGAGTTGCCCACGCACACCCTTCGCTTTCCCCCTATTCGCAATTCCTCAAACCGACATCTTAAAGGAGTTGTAATCGTTTCTCACCGAGATCAATTTATTACAGCAAGAAATGCTGCACCTAATCGGAGAACCTGCTACTAAAGCAACAGGCAACCACTTCTCAGGTGGATTCATCTCGAAACTCCACACCACCGCATAAACGGAGGAAACCATCCAACGCTCCTGCCGGCAAAAAAATCTTCTAACATGGAGGAACGCCTTGCCTTCTTGAAAAGTGCGTGTAGACAGGCTCTCTCCCAGAAAAAACGCAAATGCTTGCGGAGTTATTAACTAACTAACTAACTAACTAACTGACTGACTGACTGACTGCAACGGCTTACTTGCACGAATGCTTTGCTCTGTGGACAGCCAATGCACTCGCCATTTGTACAAGTGCGGCACGCACACACACAGCTGGCTGGCGCCGCATCTATTCAAAGTGGTACGAGTTGTGCCACGCCTCCGTCAGATGGCGCCACGGGTCCCGCGACCGAGAGAAGAGGCAGGGAAACATCCCCCTCGCGAGGGGCACGATCAAATGCAGAGCATTTCCGGGGGCGCATGACGTTAAGTAGTTTGCGTTACGTTAATGTTGTTGCACTTGTGGCAACTGCTGACGAGAGAGCACTCGTCAGCGGTAATTTGAATGAGTCAACGATATAAGGAGCGTTGGTAGCGTCCCATTCTGTGTCGGCTTTGTGGCGCAGTGGTTAGGGCACCATGTACATTGCGTTCCGCCCGCAGGGTCGAGGGATCAAAACCGGGCGCCGGATAGTATTTTTTTTATATATAGTAGGGACAACGACTGTGCGGACTACGGACGTCAACGCGGGTGACATCGTGAGTTACTGAAATGCTCTGCATTTAAAAGAGTAGTACATCAACCTACATCATACCCTCATCACCAATCACGCTGCCATACCGGCTACAATCGAAGCTTTGCGAACCGCAATAGAAAATTACTTTCAGGAAATGGCAAACACTTTCAATGCTCCCGCAGCTACTCAAGTAATCCCTCAACTAATGCATGATCTGACGAATGACCAAGCACAGTGGAACCCCTAAAGTCGGGCAGTGATATTGCCGGGGCTTCGGCAGGAAATGTCCCAACTTACAAATGCTCCTAAAGACTGAAGCGGACGCTCCATCGGTAATTGCACTCCAGGAAACAGGCCCACAAGTTGAACTTCTCGGATATCAATCATTCAAACTTCGAATAACCCATACAAGGCTACAATTCCCTACGGGAAACTTCCCGGCAGATAAGTTGCTGTTCGACAGCGTAGACATACCATACAATCTGGCGGTTTTCTACCCCAAAACACGCACTGTCTCTCGACTATACGTCTTTAATGTCTATGGGAGACCCCGACCTCACACCAACACCTTTAGGCATCTCTTTTGCTTGGCGTACAGGCAGCACAACAATGCCCAGTAATCATAGTAGGCGACTTCACGCACACCATAATGCATAAGACCTCATCAGGAGCATGCGAAGCGCCCCGAAGAACGAGCCCCCACCTCTGGGAGCACGTGTAGTCCCTCCGGTTAACAGTTGAATCGGACCCCTCCATACCCACCCTAATTGGTAACAGCGCAGAGAAAGATACTGCACCAGACCTCACTATCCCTAGCATGAGGAAAAGCACATTGGAGCTGCACATACCACTCGTTAGCAAGCGACTACTGCATGATTTAACTGAGTATCTCTATTTCCTAAAACCTCAAACCACGTTTGAGACAGCAGCACATTACAAACTGGGATGAATTTAGGATATCCCGCACTCAACGAGACCCTCCAGACATTCACGCGAATACACTACAGAGCTGGGTGGCCCAACGTCTGTCCGCGCCTGTTTTCAAGATGAATCAACACCAGCTCGCCCAACTTTCCATCCTGTCGAAACAAATCGCCCTAAACAAATCGGGAACGAAGGAAAAGCTATTAGAGCGAACCAAAAAACTTGACGTAGCGAATGGTCCCAGAGTCACTCTACATCCTTATCAGGGTAAATATGAATACCTAGCCTAAACGGGCGCCCTCCCCAATACCATGATAAGCTTCCGGACGGGACTGTCTACTGAAGATGTGCACCTGCCTGCCTCAAAGCTGGCGCGGAAGCCATTCCCACACTAGGCCTTACAAAGGCATTCGGCCTCAACTTTTCCTTCGCCCTCTCCAGTGAAACTCCCCCGGTACACAATCGAGAGCGCAGGGAACAATGAGATCGAACTCTAACCGAGAAATACCAAATAATCCCAAGCACTGTATACGTCGACGCGGATGAATATAGGCATCACGACGCGTATGCTTTTACAGCTCTATTGGATCCGAACACTCCACCTATCAACTCCCTTACCGTACGCACCCGCAATCCGTCAATGCGAGAACTCCCTTATCATACGCACCCGCAATCGGGCAAAGGGAGAACAGGCGGCAATTGTGCTGGCACTAGCTTACCGCCCGACCCCTGCAATCATGATATCAGATTCAAAAATGGCCATCCAAACCTTTTCCAAAGAGGCTATTTCCGCAGGCACTCAAACTTCTCGTCCAAAACTCTCCTGCCACCGAAGCGCAATTCATCGAGACTCCTGCCCACACACGGTTTGGAGGTAACGAGGCGGTCAACAATGCAGTTCGAGAGCTTACGACCCAAGCAGGACCAAGCAAGCCTGGTCCTCGTGCATGGAACTTGATGAGCCCGCGGCTGCTTATTAAGCTATCAAGAAATCACCGCACACTACCCCCTCCCCAGCTGAATGTATCCGCCCGCACATCGGGATCTTACTATCCCCGAACAACCTCTGTGGCGACTTCTACAGACGAAACACTGCGATATCGCTCCATGCTGCACAGAATTCACCCTACTTAATATCCGTCACCTAATTGCCCTGCGTCTGGTGCGAAGGACACATCCGCCTATCACATACGGGCATGCCCTGGAGAACCCTTCACCTTGATCCCCTCAATCGATCACCTCAATCAGCTCTAGGATTAGGCGCTCGGCAGCTCAGACCCGCAGACCCAGAAGAAACTCGGGGAACGAGTTGCCATGGTCACAAGCAGACGGCGGCGACGGTCACCCACCGGTCTTAACCAGGCTTTTGAATAGTTTTCTTTCTCTCTCACTCTCTCTATCTCTCACCCACTGAGCTACCACGGCGTACTTACCAAAGGAACTTTTCCAGTACCAGCCTTAAATCACTATACTAAAACAGGGCTCAAAGGATTTAAGCCGGTCTCTGAAAAACCAAGGAAGACATGCATTACAGGCAGATACGAACTGAAATAAAACCAATAAATAGCGTCTAATACATAAATTTTTGAAGTATTTTTCGATGTTCCCGCGGTTCTACTTTCTTCGGAAGCTGTGTTTGGCAAACGACAGAAGGCACCACACGTCAAAGTTAGAAGTCACCCTAAAAATAGGTACGGATATCCTCCCAGAAGAGTCGCGTAAGAATGCTGTGCGTGGCCCCAGAGAAAGCGGTAGAGCTGATCTCAGAATCACCACAAAGCGAGAAAATATCTGTCCCCTTGCGCACTAAGGAGGGCAAAAGTTCAAACATTTTAGTGACACGCCAGACCAGAAGAGGGACACGATTGAAAGAAGAAACGAAAAGAATTATGCAGCCACTGATCATGAGCCGGATTTCACTGAGCCTACCATACTCCAAACGTATCCGTTTTGAAGAAGATCAAATGAACACCATCATCAGGGCAGCATGTAAGGCAGCCCTCCCCCTCGCAATATTTACCGTGAGATGAGCTGAACACCAGCGGGCCGCAAGTATTACAACATGGACAAGCAGAGACGGTTCTACAAAGGGAAGGGCTTTAACTCTATAGGGGGACGTAAATGCAGCAATTCCGTTCCAAAACGCTTCCTGGGAGCCGAAGTAATGCTGTCGCGTCGTAGTTCTTAAAAACGAAACGGAGATGTCATCTTCGACTTTTTTTTGTGCAAATTTTACACATCATCCGCTCTAGTCCTAATGGTAAAGAAGAGTTTCTTGATGTGCAAATAAAACCGTCATTATTTCATCTTAACATACCGTTGTGCAATGGGAAATGCAAAGGAAGTTCCAGCTGCTACACAGTCTTAAGAGAAATAGGATCTCTGCGATTGCGCTGAAATAGCTTGGCCTCAAAATCGAAAAAGCAGGGAAGTTAGCACCAGCACCATCAGTAAAATTTGAAACTCATAACCACTCATGATTAGCTCATGACGCCGTACGGCAGGGGAGTAACAAAAAGGCACCATGGCGTCAAAATATTTCAAGTTGATACCTCGAAAGTGTGTAGGACGATAAGTCTTCGAAGGAGTCTCGTCGATTTTGTCGGGGGTTGCAACGGTGCCGAGTGTGCTGGAGGCTTCGTGGAATATACACCTGCCAGGTGTTACTCAACTATCTAACGAATTTTGTTACAAAGACCATGCCAGGAACGGACCGACTCTGACAATATAGAATAGGTAAGTTGGGCAAGATGAGTCGTTGTGTAGGGCGGTCTTGTACGTTTGAGTTCAATCATGGAAGGATACGTAGAAAGGGCTGTGTCGCTTTTAAACGGAGCAAGGACTGTCGTAAAAAAACTGTTTCACGATAACTTTTGGGCCCTGTCGCTGACTTGGCAGTCGTAGGGTTTTGCTAATAACGCACCTGCATTCGCTGAAACAGAGACAGGATGCATTCACTTTTACATTCGGTGAACTTTTTCGGTCGTCACGAAGTTGTCGTTAAAGTGTCTACTCGGTGCGCCTGCAATGTTTCATTGTACGCCACGCGTGTCGTTAAGGGTACATTGAACGCCGCCGGAAACGAGTCTGCTATTCTGGTGTATTCGCGTCATCATGAAGCTTTTCTTTTACTATGATAGCGCTCACGTCAAGGCTGTCTTTTTTGTTTGCCAAAGAATAGTGTTGGAATTAGTCCAGCACTTTTATATCTCGAATTGAAAACACGCCTTCCCGCAAGAAACTCCCGTCAAAGTTATTTTAAAATGATCAATAATCTTTATATTTGATGTAAGTTTACGGTTTCACTTCTTATTGTCATATTATATGGTTCCTTACCCAGAACGGGCCCCGCACGCCTAGAAAACTGATTAGGAAAGAAAGAATCAAACACGACATGAGAATTTGACAATATTTCTTGGAGACCAAAGAATGACGCCGAAAGTTTAGTCATTTTTAGCAAATCTTCTTTCTGCCAAGCTAGAAATAATCTATGTGATCAACGTGTCGCACCTAACTTCTACCAAGGATTAAAAAAATCGGGCCAATCCACCCCCTGAATGTGGTTGGAAAGCAAAGCTGTAAACGGCACCCATAACGATTATTCATGCGACGTCACTTAAATTCACTCACATCGCTCTACAAATAGTAAAACCAGAGAGAAGTGAAATGCACTTAACCAAACCATTTATTACTTCAAAGAGATATTCTTAGTGAGCTTAAATCAATGCATGATACATGAACGGCGTTTGGTTGAGTTGTATTGGTTTAGCACAAGAGTGGAAACTTTTTTTATAAA
Source organism: Haemaphysalis longicornis (assembly GCF_048455015.1). Lineage (NCBI taxonomy): Eukaryota > Metazoa > Arthropoda > Arachnida > Ixodida > Ixodidae > Haemaphysalis > Haemaphysalis longicornis. The sequence goes on from NW_027526315.1 coordinate 96,517, forward strand.
ATTAAAGTAAGCTCAAACCCGGTGTTCGACGATCTGACTCCTCCGTCTTTGCGCCGCGGACGGAGGCGACGAGATTTGCGGCAGAGAAGGAGGAGCAGCAGGAAGAAATACTTCTGTTCAGATTTCTGAACGGCCGAGAGTGCAGCCCTGGGGAGTGATTCGTTCTTCTGTGGGGCCCATATGCAGTCTGCGCGGCCTTTGTTCTGTCCACCCGCTGAAGCTGGGTAGGTAGACAGGGCCTGGACAGTAGCATCTCCCATTGCTCTTGTTTGGTAGTTGACGGAAAGAGAGGAGGGTACTCTGGGCTAAAGTCGCACAGCCCGATTACGGGAAGGAGTGTTCCTACTTCTGAGCAAAATTTACATTCAGCGTCCTAGTGATTCTGATACATTAAGTGAAGACGCGTAGGCTGTGGGAAGGAGCCCGGATTGTATGAGCCGTAGGGTAGTTTGTTGTTCTCTGGAAATGTCAGGGTAAGGCGAAGGTACGGTCTGTCTCAGAAGGCGATAATGCTGGGTTATCTCCCTGAACGTGACAAGCGTTTGACTGTCCTCGCGCAGCTCCATAGCACGGGAGGTAAAAGCGCAGGGTTGTTGGGTGGGCGTATATGTTGCCCTCCATTGAAGCGTGAAGGGGTGTCCAGATGAGATGAATGGAACCGTTTGGGGGGCGGTTTTTTAGCACGCGCAGTGCAGGTCAGGACACCCAAACCGACTGGTAATTCCAGTAGGCTTGCTGGGAATCGGTGACTACCCTCCGAACCCCTGGTTGAGTGAGAGCCAAGGTGATGGCTGCCTCTTCTGCTGCCGTCATTTCTTGGACCCTAAGAGAGGTACACGCAAGGAGGTTGGTTCTGTAGGTAGCCATGATGATGGCGTATTGCTGCCTTTGATGTTTGGAGGCGTCTGTGTAGATAACTGCATGATCCCCACTGAGGGTGGTGTTTAGTGCTTGAACCCGTGCTTTTCGGTGACCCTCATCATGTGAGGGGTTCATATTTCTAAGCAAAGTGAGCAACTTTAGTTTTAGTCGCCAAGAGTCTGGGAGTACGTCTAGCGGAGGGACATTCTGGGATGCCCAGCCAATCTGGTGAAGCATGCGGTTACCTACCGCAGTTCTGAGTCGGACTTTCTGGTTAAAAAGATGGCCTTCTATCAGCTCTTCCACCGTGTTGTGAAGCCCCGTGCTAAGCAGCCTGTGTGTGAACGCACTCATGAGAAGACCAATGGCCTGCTCGACCGCATTTTTAATCATTATATAAAGCATCTCTATGCCTTCCTTGTCGAGAAGAAGACAGGGGGTAGAAGTAAGTGACTCTCGAGAGGACAAATGCTTCAATTAATCGAAAAGTACCAGATTCTTTTAGGCCTCGCTTCTTGGTGGCAACTCCCCTGATCATGTGTATGATTTGATTAATGCTGTTTTTGAGGTGCTGCAAGGAGACGTCACTCTTGGTGTTAGCCACGAGATGTAGGCCCAGGATCTTCATGCTGGAGGTTGGAGTGATGGCCTGGCCATCAAGGAGTATTTAAATGTATTCCTTGGTTTGGCGTGAGGGTGGACGACAAGGAGCTGTGATTTTTACGTGAACACTGGAGGCCACAGGCTTTAGCACATTGGCGTACTAGAAGTGAGATTTCATGCATTTCTGGGAGCTTCCTTTAATTTTTGTAACTCTTAGCTCATGAACAAGGTGCGCATAGGGCCGCTAGACAGGCGTGGGGGGTCGCGTGACGCTTTCACGTGGCATTCAGCGAGAACGCAGGGGGTAAACGCGTAGATGTGCTTGCTGAGTACACCACCTGTGTTCCCCGTCTTCGTGGGGGCTCGTAGCCAAATCGGTAAGACAGCGGGCTCTCGCTTTGTTAGTCTATTAATTCCAGGTTAGATTCCCGGCGGTGCCAGGAAATTCTTTTATTTGTTCGCTGGAGTTTTCTGGTGACACCAACGGTCGCGAAAGAACCCTTGGGGGGTAGAGGTAAAAAGCTTTGCTTTAAAACTGTAAAGGACGCCTGGAACACTTAACGCATGTGAAGGCAAGAGCATACATGGCATTCTTTTGGTCGGCTGTCGAACTTTCTGTTGAGCATTGCGTCGCCGTTCGTCATCACTTTACCAGCCATTAAGACAGCCAATTACCAGTCATCACTTTACCAGAACCTTTACCAGTCACCGTGCCGCTGGCTCGTTATTGCCCAAAGCTTCCTGTTCACCTGCATCATTACCTTCACTCCTTAAGGGGGATTAAACGGTTCCGGCAGCAGCGGCCTACCGTGATTTGCCACGACTATTTCCCTCTCCCAGTGCGCTCGGCGTCGCATTTTCTAAGATCCCGCACTTTTAGGGGCGAAGCTCCTAAAGCCATGGATCTGTTCATTCCTTGTGTCTCGTGGTACGTGACCGCCGCATGCTTTCGGAGATGTCGCAAAGTGGGCCGCGTTGCACGCGCAAGAACCGGCTGCAACCGGCAGCGCAAACTCGGCTCCGGGAGCGCGAGCTTGTCTGTGTTCGCCAACGGAGGCGTGAGCGCACGTGCACTGCGAGGGGGAGATCACGCAAGAGATCACGCCGCGAACGCAGGCAGTCGTTCTCGGAGATCGAACGAGACGCAAGGACCTTTCCTCGTTTCCTCTCGTCTTGTTCGGGCACAAGTTCGCCCTAAATAAAAGTTCTTTCTTTACCGTTGTGTCCCATCCTACGTGACAAATTGTGGTGGAGGTGCGGGGTAGTCCTCGATGGCGCGGGGTCTTTCACCAGGTCTGGGCCTGGGATGACTCCGAAAATAAAAGTTGATTTGGACAATGTACGCACACAGTCTTACGTCTTTCTTAATGATGTAATGGGAGTAATTTCACGGGAGAGTTACGGTTACCGATGATCTCCCCCTCTCGAGCTTCGCCCCACTTATCATCCTTCATTCCGTGGATATGGCGTGATTTTTTTCCCCTTTCCTGGTCCGCGATCCGTCCCTTTCGCTGACTCCGAACACAACTTTTTTTGTGCCCCCTGTTCCATTCACCTCAAAATGCCTATGCCTAAATCATCGATCTAGCGCATTCGCCTTAACAGAATTAGACAAAGGTATAACATAAACCGAGGATCAACTGGCCCTTATTCACCTCCGCCCAGGGTCGGCCGCCGGCATGGATTGCATAGACAACAAAATGCTTCGCAACCTGAATGACCTATCCACTTATACCCTCACCCAGTCTTTAAACTATTATTAGAACAATGGTGCCTTACCCCATCGTGGAAGCACACGAGCATATCTCATCTTTTAAAACTGGTCAGGCCTTGTATACTCTCCACAATCTGCGTCCAATTTGCCCATCGCCGTCCAATTTGCTCCGTCCATCTTGCCCATACCTCGTTTAGGCGCAAGTATTGGCGAATGTCATCTATATACGATTGGTCAAGTACCTGGCCTAAACGGGCGCCCTCCCCAATACCATGTAAGGTTCCGGACGGGACTGTCTACTGAAGATGTGCACCCGCCAGCCTCAAAGCTGGCGCGGAAGCCATTCATACACAAGGCCTTACAAAGGCATTCGACCTCAACCTTTCCTTCACTCTGCCCAATGAAACTCCCCCGGTACACAACCGAGAGCGCAGGGAACAATGAGATCGAACTCTAACCGAGAAATACCAAATAATTCCAAGCACTGTATACGTGGACACGGGTGACTATAGGCATCACGACGCGTATGCTTTTACGGCTCTGTTGTATCCGAACACTCCACCTATCAACTCCCTTACCGTACGCACCCGCAATGGGGCAATGGGAGAAGAGGCGGCAATTGTGCTGGCACTAGCTTACCGCCCGACCCCTGCAATCATGATTTCAGATTAAAAAATGGCCATCCAAACCTTTGCCAAAGAGGCTATTTCCGCAGGCACTAAAACTTCTCATCCAAAACTCTCCTACCACCGAAGCGCAATTCATCGAGACTCCTGCCCACACGGGGTTTGGAGGTAACGAGGCGGTCAACAAAGCAGCTCGAGAGCTCATGACCCAAGCAGGACCAAGCAAGCCTGGTCCTCGTGCATGTAACCTGATGTGCCCGCGGCTGCTTATTATGATATAAAGAAATCACCGCACAATACCGCCTCCCCAGCTGAATGTATCCGCCCGCACATCGGGGTCTTACTATCCCTGTACAACGTCTGTGGCGCCTTCTACAGATGAAACACTGCCATATCGCTCCATACTGCCCAGTATTCACCCTACTTTATATCCGTCACCTAATTGCCCTGCGTCTAATGCGACGGGCACATCCGCCTATCACATACGGGCATGCCCTAAAGGACCCTTTATCTTGATCCCCTCAATCGATCCCCTCAATCATATCTTGGATTAGGCGCTCGGCAGCTCAGACCCGCAGACCCAGAAGAGACTCGGGGAACGAGTTGCCATGGTCACAAGCAGATGGCGGCGACGGTCACCCACCGGTCTTAACCAGGGTTTTGAATAGTTTTCTTTCTCTCTAACTCTATCTCTCTCTCTCACTCACTGAGATCCCACGGCGTACTTCCCAACGGAACGTTTCCAGTACCAGCCTTAAATCACTATACTAAAACAGGGGTCAAAGGATTTAAGCCGGTCTCTGAAAAACCAAGGAAGACATGCATTACAGGCAGATACGAACTGAAATAAAACCCAATAAATAGCGTCTAATACATAAATTTTCGAAGTATTTTTCTATGTTCCCGCGGTTCTACTTCCTTCGAAAGCTGTGTTTGGCAAACGACAGAAGGCGCCAAACGGCAAAGTTAGAAGTCGCCCTAAAAATAGGTACGGATATCCTCCCAGAAGAGTCGCGTAAGAATCCTGTGCGTGGCCCCAGAGAAAGCGGTAGAGCTGATCTCAGAATCACCACAAAACGCGAAAATCTCTCTCCCCTTGCGCACAAAGGAGGGCAAAAGATTAAACGTTTTTGTGACACGCCAGACCGGAAGAGGGACATGATTGAAAGAAGAAACGAAAAGAATTATGCAGCCTCTGATCATGAGCCGGATTTCACTGAGCCTACCATACTCCAAGCTTATCCGCTCCGAAGAAGATCAACTGAACACCATCATCAGCGCAGCATGTAAGGCAGCCCTCCCCCTCGCAATATTTACCGTGAGATGAGCTGAACACCAGTGGGCCGCAAGTGTTACACCATGGACAAGCAGACGCGGTTCTACAAAGGGAAGGGCTTTAACTCTATGGGGGGACGTAAATGCAGCAATTCCGTTCCAAAACGCTTCCTGGGAGCCGAAGTAACGCTGTCGTGTCGTAGTTCTTAAAAACGAAACGGAGATGTCATCTTCGACTTTTTTTGTGCAAACTTAGCACATCATCCGCTCTAGTCCTAATGATAAAGAAGAGTTTCTTGATGTGCAAATAAAACCGCCATTATTTCCTCTTCACATACCGTTGTGCAATGGGAAATGCAAAGGAAGTTCCAGCTGCTACACAGGCTTAAGAGAAATAGCATCTCTGCGATTACGCTGAAATAGCTTGGCCTCAAAATCGAAAAAGCAGGGAAGTTAGCACCAGCACCATCAGTAAAATTTGAAACTCATAACCACTCATGATTAGCTCATGACGCCGTACAGCAGGGGAGTAACAAAAAGACACCATGGCGTCAAAATATTTCAAGTAAGGTGATACCTTGAATGTGTGCAAGAAAATAAGTCTTTGAAGGAGTTTCGTCAATTTTGTCGGTGGTTGCAACGAATAATTCCCACCGGTGCCGAGTGTGCAGGAGGCTTCGTGGAATCTGCACCTGACAGGCTTTACGCAACTATTTAACGAATTTTGTTACAAAGACCATGCCAGGAACGGCCCGAGTCTGGCAATGTACCATAGGTAAGTTGGGCAAGGTGAGTCGTCTTGTAGGGCGGTCTTGTACTATTATGAGCGATATGAAAGGGAACACAGGAATGCGTGGCAAACAGCCTCGAAACAGACTCGGAGCCATACGCGGATGGCGGTGCGAAAATCAAAGGGGGAAGGAATGCGTTCTTCCACTAACTGTTGGCACTCCCACCACGCTGGCATTCTTACAAAGCAGCAGCTTACGTCATTTCGCCCATAATATGGCATCGTCGGACAGCCGATAAGACGCCCGACGGGAATGAGAACAGTTGTTAGAACAGCGTCCTCTTTCCACTTTGTTTCCGACGGCGGCCGCTGCGTATAACGCATAGCTGGGTGTGAGGGTGTTTTCTATGCTTTCCGGTGTTCCCTTTCATATTGCTCAAAATAGCACCTTTGAGCTCAATGAGGGAAGGATACATAGAAAGGGCTTTGTCGCTGAAACGGAGCAAGGAATGTCGTAAAAAAATTGTTTTACGACAAGGTTTCGGCCCTGTTGCTGACTAGGCAGTCGTCGGATTTTGCTAATAACGCACCGGCATTCGCTGAAACAGGGAAAGGATGCATTTACTTTTACATTCGGTGAACTTTTCCAGTCGTCACGAAGTTGTCGTGAGAGTATTTACTCGGTGCACCTACAATGTGTCATTTTCCGCCACACGTGCCGTCAGCAACAGTACATTGAACGCCGCCGGAAACGAGTCTGCTATTCTCGTGTATTCGCGTCATGAAGAAGCTTTCCTTTTACTATGGTAGCGTTCACGTCAAGGCGGTCTTTTTTGTTTGTCAAAGAACCGTGTTGTAATTAGCCCAGCACTTTTATATCTCGAATTGAAAACACTCCTTCCCGCAAGAAACTCTCGTCAAAGTTATGTTAAAATTATCAATAATCTTTATATTCGATCTAAGTTTATGGTTTCACTTCTTGTGGTCATTTCAGATGTTTCCCTACCCAAAACCGGCCCCGCACGCCTAGAAAACTGATTAGGAAGAAAAGAATCAAACCCGACATTGGAATTTGATAATATTATTTGGAGACCAAAGAATGACGCTGAAAGTTTAGTCATTTTTAGCAAATCGTCTTTCTGCCATGCTAGAAATAATCTATATGTTCAGCGTGTCGCACCTAACTTCTACTCTGGTTTAAAAACTGTAAGGGATGCCTAGAACACTTAACGCATGTGAAAGGAAGAGCATACATGACATTCTTTTGGTCGGCTGTTGAACTTTTCGTTGAGCATTGCTTCACCGTTCGTCATCACTTTACCAGCCATTAAGACAGCCACTTACAAGTAATCACTTTACCAGCCACTTTACCAGGCACCATGCCACTGGCTCGTTATTGCCCAAAGCTTTCTCTTCACCTGCACCATTACCTTCACTCCTTAAGGGGGATTATACTATTCCAGCAGCAGCGCCCTACCGTGATTTGCCACGACTGTTTCCCTCTCCTTGTGCGGTCTCCGTCGCATTTTCTACGATGCCGCACTTTTTGTTTCCCATTCCTGGTCCTCGATCCGTCCCTCTCGCTGACTCAGAACACAACTTTTTTGGTGCCCCCAGTTCAATTCACCCCAAAATGCCTATGCTTAAATCATCGATCTAACGCTTTCGCCTCAACTGTTTCGTGACCACGAAAAAATGGCCTATTTTGAGTGCTTTCAGAAAACCTTTATTTCTCTTGAGCTACTGGACACATTTAGGGTTCACATGCAATAAATACTCATAATAGCAATTTTGTGAAAAATGTAATGATTGGCCACCGAAACAAAAAAATAAAGAACGTATACACCGAACAGAAATAGGTGATTTTATTGAGGCTGAAAGGTGTTTTAGGAATTCTAAGATATAAGATATGTTTCTACTGGCCTAAGCTGTGATTCAACATACACATCAACGCTTTACAGCAAGCTGTGGATTTTTGCGGGCCCATAGAACTAGAGGCCCTGACGGTTTTACCACTACGCGAAGCCATCCCAGGGTAAGTCGGTCTCTTAAAAATATGAACCCAAGTATGCTTATTTGTGTTGTCAAACCAAATGTTTGTCTCCGCAGTGGTCAAAATGAAGAAATAAAAAGTTGCAGAGACATTTAAGTTTGTATTCTAAGTTGTAAGGCACGATAGCGATAATTCGACTCCCACGGAGCGTTTACCTACACAGCTGCTGCATTTCCGATCTATGCTTCACAAGCACAAAAAGGTTATCGAAAAGAGAAAGACTAGCAACCGGGGTTTTTATTCGCCGTGCCCCAAGAAAAACAAAGGCTCTCTGCGCTTGTTTGGCTAAAAATGTGAGCGTGAAAAGTTGAAAATGTGAGGTGTTGGTCAGTTCGAACGATGAAAAGTCAGTGTCAGTGAATCAAAATGTTTATTCCGTGATGTCTAAACCGGGCTGAACAATTTTGCTTCTTTCAAAGAGAGAGAGGGAGAGAGACATATCTTTGTTGAGGAATAAATTGTTGGGGTTTGCAAAAATGCAGTAAAAGAGATGGCAGGGAGCTCAAAGGTGGAACCTGGGTCTACAATAACAGATGCTGCAGCTCCTTCCCTTGCCCTCTCAAGCAGCTTGCGCTGATCTTGAGGTAACCAGCTGGTGAAATCTGCCGACCATGCTTCGAAAAAGCGGACTGCGTTTTGTTTGAGTTGTTCTGGCCATAACCTTGGACATGGCTAGGTTGTGCACAAGAAGGTGGATGTTTGCCCTACTTTAACAGAGTTCTAAGTTAATGTCTGATGTTCCTCCCGAACACCTAAACGCACACGCATTTTCAGATAACTGTGTTGGTATTTCGTCCGCAGTTTGTGATTCTTCGGCATTAATACATCGTTGTAGCAAGGCGAAAGACTGTGTTCCTGGGCATAAGATGAGGATTCGGTCTTAACGTTTTTCGAAGAAGGCAGTATATACCCTCTTCAGCCCCGAGAAAAGGATAGACACGGCAAACTCGTTTTAACTATTTATTGGGAACATGTTAGAGGTAATAAACACTTCTTTGAAGCGCAGGAACCGAAAACTGTAATTTTGGAGGAGGAAATGGCGGTACCCATTTGGGTACATCAGGCCTAAGCTGAGTGAAAATCAACAAAGCAGTTTCTGTTGAGAAGGCAAAGAAAGAGATCACATTTTGTGCATCTGATGCGGGTTTTTCCGCTGCAACCTTGGTTGCGGCACCTCATTTGAGACTTCAGGGGCACATGCTCTGGAAAGTGCACATTCATATCCAAGCGCACCTCATTTGGTGGTATCGCGGTCACCTTTGTGCACTTAGGCACTGCAACACTTTCGCCATTTTCAACTTCAAGCTCTGCTTCATCTGCGACTTCTGGAATTTCCTTGACGTGGGTGCGGATAAGTGTTTCGGCAATCCTGTTCTTGAACTCGAATTGGTCCAGCATGTCTTTTTCAGCAACATCCATGAGCTTGCAGTCATTCCTGTATTCGATCCAGGAGTTTGCGACCGCTAGATCGAGAAAATGGGCAAACACCCGTACGGTCCACTTCTTTGTACGGATCTTCGTCCTGTAATAGGACACGTACCTGTCCACAAGGTCCACGCCACTTATGTTCTTGTTATAGGCTTTTACGCAATATGGTTGCGGTATATCCACTTTCTGTTTTTGCTCCTTTGACCACCTTCTACACGTTCCTTCAGGGTTAATGCCGAAAGCGGTCGAAAGAATCCTGACTGATTTTCGATCCTTCCACTTGGTGACGCACATTTCTCCATCACTGCGGACAACGGAACACGATTCTCCGCGGATCATGTTGTTTTCGTTTGGAAGCTTGGAAGCCGCGCCTCCAGTTCGGTTTGCCACAATTGTGCCGGTAAGATATGCATTTCGTTTGAGAAGGAATTCTGCCAACTTTATTCCCGTAAAAAAACGGTCGGTAAACACATGGACAGGCTCGTCCATTGGCACTGTTTCCAGAAGCCGCTTTACAACTGCGCCGCCAAGACCAAGATCCTTCATGTCGGCATCCGGAACCGTTCCTTTGCCTGTGTAGATCAAGAAATCTAGCACAAGTCCATCACTACTTGCCAAGACAAAGTTCTTGAGGCCAACAGGATTTGGCTTGCTTGGTACGTATTGCCGGGCAGGACAACGTCCGCTGAATGGAATCATCTGCTCATCGACAGATAGTACTTCCGGGCGCGGCAGTTCGAGACATGCCTTTCGAAATGAGTCGATGATAGGCTCCACTCTGAACAACCTGTTCTCAGTTTGTGATGCTGTTTGGGTGATGTCGACGAAGTTCAGCATGCCACGTAACTCGAAAAATCGGTCCCGTGTCATGTTTTCCGCAACAAGAGGTATAGCGGATATACGGGACCAGTATAATCTAGCTCGAGGAAGCGCAAGAAGGCCCATTAACAAATGGATTCCAGCGGGTTTTTTCATCTCTGATGCGGACGTGCGCACAGATCTGTGGGCACGCGTCTGAACCGAATAGAGGTTTGTTTCCTCCGCGCATAGCTTCCAAAAGGTTTCGGGAAAGTACTTGGTGAAGTAGGCAAACGGAGACAGAGGCGATTTTGAGTGTACTTGTGGTGGTGTGTTGTCCAATGTGCACCTGGGAGAGAAGCTGTGAAAAAAGAAAAAAAAAACCTGTTAGTCAAATCTTGAATTGAAAAGTTTCTTTCGAATAACAGCCTTAGCATCGAAACAAATTACAGAAACTAAACACTTACTCTGCCGCTTTCCAAATGGGGCCACGGGCCTGAAATTCGCGGCTGCTTTGTGTGTCATCATCTTCATTTTCATCACCATCAGTGCTGCTGTCTGAGCATTCACTGCTGTCGTCTGAGTCATCCAAATCGTCGTTTTCATCAGACAAGTCTATATCACTTTGAAAGAGTAGCTCTTGTATTTCCTCGTCGCTTAGGAACTTGGCTGCAAGACGGAACGAACGATAATATTTTTTTAGCGTAATGACCTGAAGTACCCAATTGGGTACAATTGTGATTAAGTTGCCCTGTATCTGAGACGAAGCACTGCAACTAGCTCAAACTTTTCGTGCCCCTTTTCTAATGTCTCCTGATTGTTCAGCTTCGCATTTTATCTATTATATGCAGCATATTGGGAAGTAAGAAGAAGTTAAACTCACCTGGTCGCCGGCGCGCGCTTTTCGTGCGTGTTGCCGCCATCCCTGTGTTTACTGCGAGCGCGCAATTGGACTTACGGCGACACCTCGCGGGGAGTTTGTTAACTGATCCTTCCTGAAGCAGAAATTGCCGTTCGCGCGCTGCAGTCTTCATCTAAAGCCGCGCAGCGCGCATTTTTCAAATGTACCCAAACGGGTACCTACGGACTGAAGATAGTATCGGTCACAAGAAGTACGGTATGTTAGATCGTGTGCATCTTGCATAGTGCGTCGTTCTCTTTCCGCCCATTGGATCTGGCTGTCCAGATGACGTAGTTATCTTTCTGCATTTTGCGTGGTAATATCTTACCGAAGCGCTTGGTATTCTCTCTCCAGAGATCTGCATAATGTCCTTTGTGAGTGTTATGATGTAATGCTATTATTTGATACTTCCGCTATTCGGATTGCCGAGAGAATGGTGCCTACTTCTTGTTTGTTCATGTGTGTGAAGAATCATGCAGTCCCAACAGTTGCCACAGTAGACAACTACGACAATTGTGCCTCGTGCTTGAGTACATCGCCGAGTCGGTGTATACTCTGGTCGCATGATATCGAAACTTTCCCAGAATGAACTTGAGGCTACTATAGCGGCCCTTCTTGTGTAGATTGCATCCATATTATTCGGCAGAGGTGAGTTTTTATGCCGAGTCACTGGATCGGTGGCATGTCTATCATGGCGTGTAGCGGTTTCCTTTCAAAGGGTGCAGGGAGGGGGGGGTGCCTGCCTTTTTTTCTGTTTGGGGGTGCCTGTTTGGGTATGCCTCTTTCCTTTCAAAGGGGGTATGACCGTTCCTCTCGATTTTGCTTTTACATCCGCTTTTTTGGTGCTAGGAGAGTGCACTGTTTCTGCGATTTCTTGAAATGTGTCAGGAAGACACAAGTTTAGCGCCTTTCGTCGTCATTATCACCAACATCCTATTTAAGACGATTGCAGCGTGAAGGCCTCTCCTATTGACCTTCACCCGCTGTTGCCCTGCGCCTTCCGAGCCCATTCTTTGCTCTCAATACCGTTATTTCATCCCTCCATCGAGTAAATGGCCGTCCCCTTCTTCTAGAACCGTCTATGCATGTTCATTCTTTTACCCTGGTGGTCCACCCTTTGTTTGTGTGTCGCAGTTTCAAAATTGCGAAGTTGAGAACTACCTCGTATGTTGTCCTAATGATGATGTTTCTTTTACTTTCTTTGGTGCAGCTAAATTTGTGGTATGACTGGCTCTGCAGTATTCTGGTCATAATCAGTAGTTGCGCGAGCCTTAGTGGTTATGGGCCTTATGCGTGAGCTCTCCTCTTAGTTGGGCGTTTTGCTCGTGGGAAATAATAGGTTAGACACTTTCTATTTTTGGCGATTGTCACTTGGCAATTACCCGTTTCTTTCAAGCCGCGCCGAGCATTCTTACGTGACTGTTGTCTGGGAGAGTATTCGTACCTATTTTCAGGGTGACTTTTAGCTTAGCCGAATGGTGCCATCTGTCGTCTACCAAACCGAACTTTCACCGGAGACAAAGCCATGGGAATATTGAAATGCATTTTCAAAACGTATACGATTAAACGCTATATAGTGGGCTTTCTTTTAGCTATTTTGGGCTTATAATCTATGCCTTCCTTGATTTCTGAGAGACCGGAGTTAACCCTTTGTCCCCTGTTTTAGTGAGGTCACCCACTGTTGGTGCCGCCGTAAGTCCCTGTGGAAAACAAAGCGCGGTGGCTCAGTGGGTAACTCGTTCCGCTGCTGAGCCCAAGGCCAGTCGTTCAATTCTCAGCCGCCGCGGTAGTTTTTCTGATGTAAGCACAAAACCAAAACGCCAAAGTGTTGAAATTTCGCTGCACTTCAAAGATCCTAAAATGGTCAAAATTCTTCCGGAGGCTTCCGCTACGACATGCCTCGTAGCCCATGAGTAGCCTCGGGGCATGGATTACCGGAAATGTATATTTTCGATCTTCTGTTGGAAAACCGCTTTGGTGTGATGACGTAAGCTGCGGGCACGTCTGGGGACTGTGTCTACCAAGCATACTACTAAAAATGGGCATAGGACAGACTTCACCACGCAGGCGTAGCCATTGGTTAAAACGCGTGTCCTTTCTTTCATATCCAACGCTGAATCATTTTCCTCCTTTCCAAACTTCTGTTGCCGTAGCGCCATCTTACAGGGTGAGCGGAGCCCTCGAATCTTGCTGCCTGAGTCGTAGCTTCCGTGTGGCACTGGTGACGTAATTCTGTGGACGCCAGATGAGCACGGCTGATAGCAGACGGCAAGGAGCCACGGGGGAATTGAAAAATGACCCTAATAACGTTATCGTGCTAAACATTTACCCGCCTGGTCTGACCAGACCTCCTAGTCTGGCACTGGAAGTGCAACGGCTGTCCTAGCAAGAGAGTAGTGTTACAACAGCATCTACAGCAGGTCGCCCTTGCACCCGAAGTCATTTTGTTCCAAGAGACGCACAGTGAGACTACACCGAAGCTCTCAAGCTAACGCGCGCACGTCAGCCCACCGAGCGCACGGGACACGGCCAAATGAGTGGGACGTGGGGTGCGCACCTTTGTCCGCAAAGGAACCACCTTTGGTGAGCACGACCTGACTGGCAACAGCGCAATAGAATACTGCGTGGTGTAAATCATCACAGGCTAGCGGCAGAAGGAGAACATGTTCATGGTGAATGTCTACAGCAACTTTCATCTTGGGGAATAGCGATAACTAACAGGGACACAAAAAAGAAAGAAGTGAACAGGACAAGCGCTGTCTTTCAGCTCGATTTAATGAAAAAGACGTCGTAACTACTTATACATACACAGAATCCTCTCCCCCACAACAGGTCCCTGTTAGTACGCGCTGTTCCCCAAGATGCAAGTACACCGACAAGCCCAACTCGCCACTCTGTGTGAGGCAACCCTGCGCATCGACAACAAATGTTACGGGCACTCATTTACAAGGCTACCCGGGTAGCTGGAGAAAGTCTGCTACCGATCTGTGGAGACTTTAATGGTCCGCATCAGGAGTGGGGCTGCCCAAGGACGACGGTCAAGGGACGACACCTCATGGAAGATGCTACGGACGTGGGCCTGCACCTGCTCAGGGACCCCGCCTTTCCCACCAGAATCGGGACGTCAGTTTCATGGGACACTACCACAGATCTAACATTCCTCAGGACTGCGGAGAACTCGCGAGGCACTTGAGCGCAAAACACAGGCAGTGACCTCGGCAGTGACCACTACATCGTGGAAGTCATCGTACCGCTCGCTGGCACCGTCAGCGCTACTGAAACGCGGAAGCACCATCTCACTGACTGGGATGCCTTCCGCCGAACTCTCCCGGCGGAACAGTCTGAAGTCACGAACATTGAGCAGCGGACAGAGGCCATCGTGAAGACTACAGCGTACACGACTATGGAGCTCAAAACAGGTGAGAGCTTCAACAGGGTTGACAGTCAGCTCGCGCGTCTCTTACAAGCCAAACAGTCCATCTAGGAGCGATGGAAGAGGCAACGGACTAACCGGCATCAGCGAAAGAAGTTCGCCGAGCTCAGCAAGCAGATAGGGAACCATTGCAGAGTGCTGTGCGTGCAGCTGTGGGACGCGGTCCGCAGTGAGGCAGACGGACAGATGCACAAGGGTAGGACATTGAACATGCTACGGGAATTTGCTGGACGAGACCAATACAAGCAGCATCAATCACAACAACCTCGCCAAGACCCTTCACAGGACCATCCGAGACCTATTGTAAGAAGAGGTGCGCAGAAGTCTGGATGTCATGTACCTGTCGACTACACCTACGCAAGTGCATCCGGAGTACGCAGGCGCTGACAATGAGATACTGGACAGAGACATCTGTGTCTGTTGTTACCTTCCTCGTCCTCGTCTTCCTTGCGCTGGCTATTTTCTATCACCATGAACCAATACCAACTCGCCCAGCTTGCCATCTTGGTACAGAGACATCGAGGTGTGGAACGTCCGGGCGGCCTTGCAGACCCTCAACGACGGATCAGCGGCAGGCCCTGACAAGGCGACCAACAAGGCTCTCAAAAATCTTAACGACGTGGTGATAAAAGCACTTGCGTGTTACTTGAACAGATGCTGGTGCACACGACACCTACCTCGGTAATGGAAGACGCCAAGACGATCCTCATTCTGAAGCCGGCAAGCCACCCTGCATAGAGCATCTCCGGTCAATCTCGCTTACGTCGTGCGTGGGGAAGCTCTCTGAGAACGTCCTCATTACAGATGGAAGCGATACATGGAAGACTCTTGGCTTTACCTAAACTCCATCATAGAATTCCGGGAGAAGCTCGGAACGCAGGACGCCATGCTCTTGCTGATACACGAGATTGTCGACGACGCAGTGGGTACTCGAGAAAACAGAGCCGTGGCGGGTGTCTATCTCCAGAGCACTTTTGACAAAGTCCGTCACTCCACCATCTTTGCAAAAGTTTCTCGACGGAACATGGGCCGGCGAACAACGTGTACATCAGGGACTTCCTCCTGGGCTGGATCACAAAGATTTGCGCGGGCGACCTGCAACTACCGGAGAAGCAGCTCGGCAGCATCGGCACCCCACAAGGGTCGGTGATATCCCCGCTTCCATTCAACTTGGTAATAATTGGCATGGCCAACCGTCTCGAGGAAGTGGACAATGTTCTCCAAACGATATTCGCTGGCGACGTGACCCTGTGGGTAACAGGAGAAAGCAACGGGCATATAGAGACAACTCTCTAGGAGGCCGTGGACGCCATCGAGGACCAGCTACGAGGGACTGGGCTCATCTGCTCCCCCTACAAGTAGGAGCTCCTCGTCATCCCGTCAAAGGGTAGAGGAAAGATGTATACGGAGACGGTGCGGATAATGGTCTGCACGGAAGGAGGTCATGTGATACACGAAGTGGAAGAGATTCGAGTCCTGGGCCTGCTACATGGACGCAACCGAGTCAACAAAGCGACAGTCACCAAGTTGGCACCGAAAGCCGCGGCGGCAGTGCGCTGCATTCGGCGGATATCCACACGAAGAGCATGAATGAAAGAAGAGGCCCTCACCCGCCTAGCGCAGTCCTTCGCAATCAGCCACATTGCGTACCTGGCCGACTTCCACTACTGGCGGCCCTGCGAGGGAGGAAATATTGATGCGACTATCTGCAAGACTTACAAGACGGCGCTGGGGCTCGTGGGAAGCATGAGAGCCGAAACGTTCATGGCCCTGGGTGTACACAATGCCCTGGACGAAATATCAGAAGCACAACAGCTGTCTCGCTTCTCCATAACGATGACCGGATGGCACATCTTGCAGCACCTGGGGCTTGTCCACATAGTAGACTGACAAGAGAGTGCAGTCTCATTGCCGGATGTTGCCAGCAGCTGACTTAACATATGTCCGGTGCCCAGAAAGATGAACCCTGAGCACAATCAGGAACGTCTACTAGCCAGAGCCAAGGCCCTCATCGACCTCCACGTGACCGACAACGGTGCCGTGTACGTGGCACCGGCAGAAAATCAAGACACCCCTGGAGCCTACGTGGCTGCGGTGGTTGCTGCATCAACTGTGGATACCAAGACAATCGGGAGCATTTATACTAAAAAGGTACATGAAGCAGAGGAGGTGGCCATCACCCTGGCCATCGCAGACCTGGTCTATACGATGGTGCTGTGCGACTCCCCCATAACACTGCTGAACTATGTGAAGAAAAGGGTGTGCAGGGCAGCGGCGACACCCTGCGCAAAACAGAAGACAACACGACAGCGGTATTATCAGTCAAATATTTCCTGGCCCACATGGGCCCACATGTCTCGAGCAAGGGCAACGAGAACCACAATGAAACAGCCAATGCAGTCTCGCGAGGACTCGCCAACCGTGTGGCAGCCAGCCAGGCCGACCCGGAGTGGAGACAGTTCGACACTAGCAAGGATACAATGACAAACTTCAACTATATCGTGAAGTGGTATCGACTGAGTAGGAGAACTATGCCACCCCTGCACCCGGGACTCACCCGCGCGGAGTCAGTGCTTTACCGACAGCTGCAGACTAGATCCCTGATAGCTGCGGTGCTTGCCAAGTACATTTGTCCCAATTTGTATGAGAGTGACGTGTCTAGGTTGTTCGCGAAGGAGCGAGCTACGGCAGCTCACATCCTCTGAACTGGGAGGTGAACCCACGTGAGGCAAGCGAGAAGACAACGATCCCACCGCAGCTGGAGGCTGCAACAAGGAGCTATGACTACGGACTACAACTCCAGGCCGTCCAGCAGGTCGCGCCGGCCCTCGAGAGGCAGCGACCGGGAGAAGCTGCGGGGAAGGGGCCGCAGGCCTCCCTTCACCCATGGGCGGACCCCGAGAGTGGCCCTCAGGACGCAGTCGCGACGACGGCGAGGCAACGTCACGGTGACGGACCACCATGAAGGGGTAGCTTAACCACTCTGCAGGCGTTTCAATAAAATTTTTCTCTCTCTCTTAGAGAGAACAATAAAATAGAGAGAACAATAAAGAGAGGACAATAAAATTGTTCTCTCTTCAGAAACAGCGAGTTTTGCACCACAGCGCTGATTTTAAACGAACGCCAGGCAATCTTGAAGGTGATAACGCGATACGGCGCGGTGCATGTGGCAAAATATTCCCGCCGCACGTTGTCAAGACTCTACACATGAATGCGATGCCGCAAACTTCTGGTATACGGTACGTTTTGTTTATAAATACAGCGTCAAGTCAAAAACTAACATTTTTTGGCAGTACCTGTTGAAGTCGGAGGAGGTTTAATGGTGGAGTCCCCATCAGAACTAAAATATGAAGAATCCACGTCGTTTCGCGAGTCATAACTGCTGCTGAGGTAAAAAAATCAGCAGAAGCAGTGGCCGAAGTCCCTGAAACCGCATCCGCCTTTACAGAGCACCAGTGAAGCAGGATGCTATTTATTCCCAATTCGCTTCTATGTATACGTTTATTTTCCAAAAGTGGTGAATCTGGAGACTGTGAGGGCCATGGCGCCACGATGACTGTGCGCTGAAGTAGCACGGGGGTGGAGGACTCGATGTAGAAGTCCTCCACATGGTACTTTTTTAGTGTGGATCGGTTCCGCCGGGTCAGCCAAAGCCCTCAGGCTTTGTGCCTTCTGTGCAAAAAGGAAAGAGAACAAAAAAACTCACAAACCCAAAGAACACAAATACTCAAAACACATGCAAACAAACAGCACCAGCGACACTGGATGAGTTGGACAGTGGTTAGGTCAAAGGGGGAGGTACGCATCGCTTGTTTCGCTAGGGGCCAGGGTTTAAAGAGGTTCCAATTGCTTACCCCATCACTTGGCAGCCGGCCGGCCATTCCTGGGAACGGGAGCGTCTGTCGCTGCGGGAGAAACGCCCGGGGTTGTTGAGGTGTGGCGGCCCCCTGCGCACGCCGGCCACCATGCTCACCAGCCACGGAGGACCTCTGCGAAGAGTCCCGAAGGACCCTCTCCTGCACCATATTCAGGATCTGCTGTAGCTTGTACTGTGAAGTACACGAGTGATGTCCAGAACGGAGAGGTTAGGAAAATGTGACTGCATGTCTCTTGCGGGAACCCGCTGACCTATCCTCTGCCGAAGACATGCCAGTCTTTTTAACTCTACATCCTCTCGGGAGGAGGGTCAATCCCCCTGTGCGTATTGAATGTGGCCCGTACCATGCTGCGACAAAAATCGACTAAAACCGTGCAAATTTTCGTGGCACCGCCATCGCTTTTAATGGAGTGCTTTATGATAGTGACCGCCATTGGCCCACACTGCGTTACCGGCTTCGGAATCAACTGATACTTCGAAGGACGAAGAAAAGCTAGGCCACGTAGGAAGCAGGCCTTAGGCCTAATGGTCCAAAAGCTCTGGAGCGCTCATGACTATGGTTTCCGTGTCGCTGACGACATGAAACCGCTACGCGATGTTGATTGATGACTCTTCGGATTCGTTGCGTGGCGAAATCATCGATGCGAGGCTTCATACGGAATGCAAATGCGAAGCTACTCAAAATTTACCATCCGCTTCATCAATCTCCCAATCGCCTCCCCCAACATTACCTGGAACGGAGCTTACTTGCTGTCTTTCGTCGGTACAAGAAGACCCGCTGGAGCCGCCCAATATGGTCAGAATAGTACTTTCACAGCATACAGACCAGACAGGGTGTGATACCCACGATACGATTGCACGGCACACACTACAAAGGGAATTGAACCTAATGTGCAGCGCCGTGACTGTAATTGGAAAACGGTGGCGAAGCGTAAACGTAAGATTACCATCACTTCAGCTTTGTCGACTCCATCAACGAAACATTATATAGTTGTCCTTCGTCCTAGCAACAATATCGCCTTGCCAACGTCTCAAGAATACGCCTCGATGACCTTATTCAGAGATGCACCGCAAGTTTGCTTTTACGGGATTTTTTCAGTACAAACTTCGACCACGTTGTAATACCATTATCTTCACCACTACCAGTGCGCATGTCAGGGATGCTCTACTACAGATGCGTGACCTCCGAGTGCAACCAAACGAAAACATTCTGGTGCAAACGTACGAACCGGCGCCTGATAACTTCTCTCGTGGGGTTTTGCACGGGCTCAACGGCTGCGACTTGGCTGAACTGCACAAGCGTTGACAGTACGAAACTGACCGAATTCTTGCCGCCAGACCGATGGGCACGAATGGCACAGTACTGGTCACATTTGAAGGACCTACAATACCGTAGACCGCGGTGACCTTCGGCTTAGGCCAAGTCAAAGTACACCCACACAAACCACGCGTTCCAGTTTGTACTGTGTGTCATGACATAGGTCACCGCAAAGATGAGTGTCCAAACACACAGAGAAAGCCCTGTACGAAGTGTGGAGGCCCACAGCATGACTCCAGTAGTGATTTGGATACATGCGGGGTCAAAGTAACTTCATTTTGCAAGACCTGCCGCGGCAAGCATCTGGAAACAGATCCGAGATGCCCGGCCCGCCAAGCGGCGACGCAACGTCTTCGAGCCAAACTTCTGCAAGCGACGACAGAAGCTTCGTTCACAACCGTTGGGATCACCGACTGATCGCAGCCATACAAAGATGCCCACACGTCCTGGACAGTGCAGTCCTAATAATATGCGCAACATCGATGACTCCGCAACGTCTGATCACGTGGCACTAGGAATAACTTATACTAGCGTTTGCAAGAACCCCTGGCTCGATGAAACATCTTTACCCCCATTACTACCATTTTACAAGAACGACCATAACTTTCCACCTTTACTAGGTCAATATAGAGTCTCTCTTTGTGCTGTGCATATTTTTGGAAAGAAAGTAAACAAAGGAGAATCTCCTTGGGAAGCTTTAAACGCTTCGAAGTCTCCTGAAGGCACCTGTAGGTCGTCAAGTCTTAACCCTGCCTACAATAAAAAGGTCTAAATACTCATTCACCACCTGGATCGCATAAACTAAAGCTAGAAGCAATTGACAGCCAGTCTCAACGCCATTATTGACCGACAGAGTCAGCTGCTTCAGCTGACAAAAAATATCCTTCACCGCTACAATGGGAGATAATAGCCAGTCGTTTGCAACCGAAGCTCGACCACATCAACCACAAGCACCATGGATCTTTCAATGGAATTGCAAAACATTCGCTCGCAAGAAAGCGGAACTCCATCCGGTGTTCAACATGAACAAGACCCACCGTTTTTCTATTGCAAGAAACGAGAGATTCCAAGCTTGCAATATCCAGCTACGACACATACCTGCGACCCACCATACCGCGGCGGCAGCGCATGTCACGCAAGCCGGCTGGAATCATTTCGATGCAGCCCCTCAGTTATCAAGGTAACGCAGCGGTCTTAGTCGACAGCCGTTTTCCACATGTCGAGCTTGATCTCCAGCGCTGGTGTACATCTCATCAAAACGTTGTTGGAGTAACTTTGCAGCTTCATCAGCGTGAGGTTGTGGTAGTGTCCGTCAAAGTCCGCCCATCGGTAAAGAAAACTGCTCACATTGACTGGTCTTGGATGGACAGCATCCGGAAGAGACGTCCTGGAGCTTTGTTTTTCATTGGCGGCGATTTCAATGCGCACCACACACATTGGGGAGCTAGAGCTGACACATTTCACGGCACAAACCTAGTTCGTGCGATGGAGGACAATTACTTCACGCTTATTAATGACCCCGAGTGTGCCACACGTATTGGTCAACATGTCCGCCAAGGCGATACAACAACGGACCTTACATGGATGAATAAGCCCAAATTCATCGCTTGGGAATTAGGTGCGGATACGTGGGGGAGTGACCACTATCCCATCTTTCTTCGGCTCCGTGGTCATGCCAGACAATCCGTAAAATACGCTACAAGCGTCGTTTATTGGGATAGGTTTAGAGACACGTTAGAGGCTACACTCGTCGATACTTTATACGACGAGCCAGAGGAAACACGCCTTGAACAACTTCTACAAACACTTAATAAAGCAAAACGATTGGCCACCCGGCAGTTCTACGTTACGGAGGCCTCACCGGCGCCAGACGCTCACCCACCAACTTAAGAAGCCAACGCCTCGTTGCATTGCGCGAATACAGGAAGCAAGAAAACCTTCTCGGCTGCGCCGTCGCCTCAACCGTATAACGGCTGGGTACGCGATTATGTGGCTAAGCATGCCTCGGAGAGTAGGCGTGACATGTGCTCGCGTTTTAGTGGCAATATGAATGGGCCCCAAATATCCAAACATGGTACCTTTTTCGTAGCTGGCAAGGAAAATCGAAGAAACGCACCGCTGCCCAACCAGTCGCCCTTCGCCAGCAAATATCCGAAGCTCAGCTGGCCCTCCAGGCAGGCGATGTATTTTTCCACCAGCCAGCGACTTTGCCTGATCCGAAAATATACTCTCGGAACTCAGTACCAGAGAAGTCCGACGATAACATTTCGACAAGTCTGGCCTACATAGATCAACCATTCTCTATGACCTAGCTGCACGCAGCTTAGACAAGGGCGAATCCTCGTAACGCCTCAGGCCTGGACAACGTCACCATCGCAGAACTCCGGAACCTCCCAGAATCTTCCTTTATTCTTCTGTTGGACGGGATTAACCTGGTTTGGAGGACCGGCACGTTTCCAGATGCCTGGCGTGACTCCCTTGTCAAACCCATTCCAAAGCCCGGAAAACCACCAAATGACCTTCCCAATCTACGACCCATATCGCTCACGAGCAACCTCTGTAAACTGGCTGAATGATGATGATGATGATGATGATTTAAGGGCCCCCCTTTGAATCGGGGTGACGGCGTGCGCCATCTAGCCTATCTTAGCAGTTTGAATTTAAATTTAGTCCCTCAACTCGGATTTCTTTTTAATTCTGCCCTGCCGCTACCCCTGGCTGGGATGTTATTTTATCGACTTCCCTGCTTTTTTTCCACCAATACTCTAGCCGCTGCTTAGTAATATCTACTGCTGACCAGTTAATGCTTCCATCAATTGCGAAGCCCAGTGCCTCAGGAAGTAGGACTTTCCCCCCAATTCTATCCGGCTGAATCTTTTCGCATCCTATTACTATGTGGTCGATTGTTTCTTTATCCCTGCCACATACAACACATGTCTCATCCTGGGACGAATATTTGCTCATGTAGGTTCGAGTTCTCAAGCAGCCAGCCCGCGCCTCAAAGAGCAACGCACTACCTTTATTGTTGTCATAAAAGTTCTCTTTCCGGATCTCTTTTTTGCTTGCTTTGTAGATTCCCAGCGATCCCTTCTTTTCCATCCTCTCTTTCCACATGAGCGTCTCTGTTTCCTTCTCTGTTTCCTTCAACTGCCCCCCCCTTGTTTATTTGCCGCGGTCAAGGTATATTTAGTCGCCAGCTTTCGCGTCCTCTTTGGCCATTGTGTGTCCACATTTTTAAGGTACATGTACCTGTGCACTCTGGCTGCCCAGTTCTTCTCATCTAAATGTCTAAGCCGCTCCTCAAAACGTATCTTACTTTGCGCTTCCCTCGCCTCAAATGAAGCCCAACCCATATCGCCTTGTACCGCCTCATTTGTAGTCTTACTGTGAGCTCCCAGTGCTAATCTGCCGACTGCCTTTTGGTTAACCTCCAGTCCCGACAGGATATCGGACTTTAGGCATAATACGGCATTAGAGAACGTGAGCGCCGGCACCATTACCCCTTTCCAGATGCCTCGCACTACCTCGTACTTATTGTATCCCCAAAGTGCTCTATGTTTCATTACTGCTGCATTTCGTCTCCCTTTCAGTTTGAAGTGTTCTTCATGGGCATTCAGGTAGCCTTTTCCTTCATTAAGCCAGATCCCCAAGTATTTGTACTTATTTACTAATGGTATGGCTTCCTGTTGAATTCTTATTGGTGCTGTATGAGCTTCCTCGTTGAACACCATGACTCCAGATTTCTGCGGGTTAAAATGTAGGCCTAGGTACGTTGCCTCATCCCCACAAATGTCGGCCAGTTTTTGAAGGTCTTCCGCATTATCTGCCAGCAACACTATATCGTCCGCGTACATCAATCCCGGAATCCGTTGCTCCACCAACTCTCCATTGCTTCGGTACGACAAGTCAAAGCCTAATCCACTCTCCTCCAATCGTCTTTCCATTCCTCTAATGTACAGTGTGAACAGCAATGGCGAAAGGGGGCACCCCTGTTTTAAACCTCTTCGAATGTACACGGGCTCTGTGCCTGTACGTCCTTCCCATGTAATATGCGCCTTGTTATCCTCATATATTGCCCTTAGCAGCCCCACAAATTCTGACCCAATCCCCTCTTCTTCCAGTATATGCCACAGCAATCCCCTATCTACGTTGTCATAGGCTCCCTTTATGTCCAGAAACAGTAGCCATGTTGGTCTGCCCTGTGCTGCCGAAATTTCGATGGTCTGGGTTATTACGAAAATATTGTCTTCTAGGCGTCGACCCGGCCTAAATCCATTTTGTAGTTCCCCTAAAATACTGTTACTTTCCACCCACTTCAACAACTCGACTTTGATGGCTTGTATAGCTAATCTATAGAGCACTGACGTGACTGTAATCGGCCTGTAAGAGCTCGCCTTGTCCTTCTCTCCCTTGCCTTTATAAATCAAACTCATTCTGCTTTCGCGCCATTGCGTGGGAATCCTCTCGGATTTTATAGCGCGCTCAATGGCTCTATACAAGTGCGTCTTTCCCGCTGGTCCCAAATGGTTGATAATCTCTATTGGGATACCATCCGGTCCTGTTGCCTTACTTTTGGGAACACTGTGTTCTGCCTTTTTCCAATCCAAAAATTTGATATTGAATTTTTTTTCGGCCGCTCTTCTATTGGCCACATGTGTCCGGGTAGCCGATATCTCGCGTGTTTGGCCGAAAGTATTTGCTATGACTCCATGTAGGTATTTTAATGCGCTGTCCCCCAGGAGAACGTTACCATCCCCGTCCTGTATCTGAGTCTGCACCTCTTTAGTCGTCGTTCCCAATGCTTTTAAATGATTCCAGAATTTTTGGGGGGCGCTCTTATCCTTCTTACGTATACCTGATACCCATTTCTCACTCGCAGTTTTAATCTTCGCTTGTACTAGTTTTTGCACCTCAAATTTCTTTTCTCGGTACCGGCTCCACCGTAACTGCACCTCTTCCTCCTGATATCCCATTTGTTTTGCCTTTCTGTGCAATCTAGAAGCCCGTTGTCGCTCTTCAATAGCCAGTTTAATTTCCTTGTCCCACTAGCCTCGTGGTTTCCTTTTACCCCGCCAGCGGTTTTGTTTCCTTACTTTGTATATTTCCCTCTGTATACAACTCACAACCTCGTCATATTCCCACACCTTCGTCGGCTGGGCCTCTAATTCTCTTTCGATGCTACTGACGATGTCTGCTATCTGCTTTTCGCTCAATTTCGGGAGCCCACCCTCCGGTGTTTCCTGCCTAGCCCCTCCACTGTCAAATTTCAGGATTATGCGCCTGTGGTCGCTGCCCAGGCTGTGTCTATGCAAGACTGTCTATTGCCGCTTTGCCACGTTATCTGCCCGTCGCATTTATGCTCCCGGTTAACTATTACCAGTTGCTGTTCTTCACACATATCTAGAACCATTGAGCCGCTATAGTCCGTATATCCATCTAGATCCTCAATGTTGGCATTTAAGTCGCCTACTAATATCACCTCGCCGGATTCTTTAAATTTCGTTATGTCCTTCCTGAGGCACTCCACCAACTCTTTATTTTGTTCTCTGGAGTCATTCCCTGTCCACAGATAGGCCACTCCCAACCGTGTCTTTTTTCCACCCACAATTCCACAAGCCCATAAGTGTTCCTTACAGCCCTGATTCTCCCTTTGCCAATTCCCTCCTCGCCTAATCAACATGCCCACGCCCCCACCTTTCCTCTCTCCCGCTGCCCTGTTGCACCCCACCCATACGTAGTCATCCATCACTGGTGGCTCCTCCATATCTCTCAGGTGGGTTTCATTCAGGGCGTACACGTCAATTTCTTCTTTCACGAGTTGGGTTTGTATCTCAATCCATTTTTCCTGCTTGCGGCCGCCTTGCATATTTATATAACTAATTTTAGTTACACGGTTTATTTTCCTTTTCTTTGCTTTACGTTTCCGTCGCCGTGCATCAGTGCCCCCTCCTTCCTGCCTTTCGCCACCGCCTCCACTCAGTCCGCCTTCTTCTTGAACGTTCGGGGCCCCCCTAAAAAAGCCACTGCGCGGGCCGCCAGTCGGTGCCCTACAGGCTCAGCTAGACGGCCACTGAAGTGTATCTGAAGTGAACGCATGGTTCTAGAGCGCCTCAATTGGCAGCTTGAGAAAACTGATACGTTTCACTCGCATCAAGTCGGCTTCCGCCAAGGCCTGAGCACGCAGGATATTCTGCCCATGCTGCATCACCAGGTCCTCAGTGCTCACTCAGCAGTACAGACACGGACGGTGGTGGCGGTGGATGTCCGTAAAGCCTACGATTCCGTCCCACATAAAGCTGTGATAGAAGGCGCAGAAGTTGCTGGAGTACGTGGACATATGCTTACATTCGTTAAAAATGTCCTGTACAATCGAACCTACAGAGTGCAACTGGGAGAATACATCGGACCATCTAGCCCAAACAGGGTTGGAGTACCCCAGGGTGCAGTCCTCTCGCCTATTCTGTTCAATCTAGTAATGGCACGCCTGCCGCCCTTGCTTGAAGAAATTCCATCATTAAATTTCGCCATCTACGTTGATGACATCACCATTTGGGCTACGAATGGAGCACCTGGCGAACGGGAAGAAACATTACAGCTTGGCTTAGATGTCATTAACACTTACCTTCAGACAATGGGAAGGACTGCGCCTGCTGAAAAAACTGAATACGTGGTAGTTCTCAATGGCCCATTCATGAAAACCGATGCTATCCCGCACTTTTTTCCCTCTCCATGGCAGGCCAACGGATACTCAGGAAACCTTCTATTAGGATTCTAGGAGCATACATTGACCTAGATGGTAAAAGCACGACATAAGTAAAGAAAGTAACCCCGCAGCGCAAGTCCTTGCTGCATCTCATTCGCCGAGTCACAAGTATACATTGGGGTACGAGGGAGAAGGAGACACGGCAGCTCGTAGGAGCTATAATCAATTCCTTCATTCTCTATGCCCACAACTATCACATCCTTACCCACCGCCAGCAAGAGCAACTAGAGAAGATTAACCGTGAGGCCATACGGATTGTTACCGGGTCGCCGAAATACACGCATGGTGGGATGAATTTGGTGTCGGAATTAGCCGAGCAAGCCCTCTCAGACCAGAGGGGCCGCCTTAGCAGTACTAACTCGGGACGTTCCATCTTCGACAAGCTTGGGATATTTCCCACAATGGCTGTTGGTTTCCCCCTCTCACCCCGTCCATGGCTGCGAGCATTCCATTGACGGATGGCAAGCCGCTTCCTCGTTGCATGGGACGCCTGCCACGGAATTCAGCAAGACCGCGCCGCTTTGCCAGGGCGCACAATTTTAGCGTCATGAACAAATCGCTCGTCACTCACACCGTCGTATACACAGGGATGGCGGTGACTTCGGTGCCCCTACGAAATGATACTAGTGAGGAGGACGAAAATGGCCCAGTGCACGTTGGTGCGGTGGCCTGGGTTGACACCACCCATTGCGTCGCTAATGCGGGTCTCCTTACAAGTACTGCCACCGCCGACACAACATACAACAATTTACTTGCCTTCCTCCACGCTGCCCAATGGATGAGAAATACTGTCGAACCAAGGGACACACCACACAAGCTTTTGCTCTTCACTGATTCGGCCCACGCATACATCTGCAGGCGGGTCAGCTATCAAAATCACGACAGGATCTATAGAGAACGACCTCCCCATTCCTAGCGATTCGGTTTTAGTACTTGTTTAGTTTTTCAGTTCTTTTCGATGCCACTGTAACGCTAGCACTCCCATTGACGCCTATTTCTCTGTTGTATAACCTTTCCTCGGCCTTGCGTCGTTCTTGTGTTCTCTTTTAGGTGCGCAGGACCTTAGCACCGCACAATGTCCGTCCGCGTCCATGCGCATAGCATTTACAATTGCAAAAAATCACACAGACACCAACAGGATTCGAGCCTCTGTCTGGTGGACCAGACAGAGTTAGTGCGGGTGAATAAACACTGGCTTTGCGCCAAAAAGACACCACACACAGGACGTACGGGACGAGCGCGAACTCTCAACTAAACTTTATTGAACAGATCACTCAAATATAAGTACACTATTATCTGGTCACAGATGCGCATTCCTATAAATAATGCAATCTTCACAGGCAGCTCTATCACAACGCTACAGGCACATGTCAAGATACATAACCTCCGGTTTATGAAGAAACACCGATGTGTCACTCACGCATCCTTCTCCCTTCTTTCTTATATGGTGCGCCTTTAAAACTTCCGGTTCCTTCGTGTCTCTGGACCTGCGCAGAACCTTAACTTCTTTTAACAGTGGTTAATGTCAGTTAGTTAGTGTCAGTCATCTTACTCATTGGGCTATGACCGTTATAGTACCCAAGATTCAAAATGCTTACTCCCTCGCCTGTAACGATGTGGAGTACCTTAGGACTTCCCAATGTCCGTCCGCGTCCATGCGTGCGCACACCACCATCAAACGAAAATAAAGCAAGATTCGATTTTAGCGGTGAGTTGCAGTGTTATGTAGGGAATAATCAAGGTGTGACGCACGGCTCCAATCGAATGACAGTTGGGGTGCAAATCGGAGGTCACACGGGGCGCAACTTTGGTGTCATTTCGAGTCCCCGTACTCCGCACCCTCGCCATCATGCACGGAGTGAAGATGCTGCCATTTTTTTCTCGGTCCCTAGCGCTCACTCCTTGCCGAATAACCATAAGGGAAGCAAACACCTTCTTTTGGCTTGACGGTGTGTGCCCAAATAGTTTTTTTAACGCCACATTTTTACTACTCTATGTTGGCGAAAGCACGCGGAAGGCGCCCCACACCCGGATATCGCCCGCCAAATGCGTACAGAGCTACAAACCCTTTGCCAACACGTTTCGTACAGTTCGAATTTCTTGGCGTGCGTACACTACAAAGAATAAAACAAAAATAAGTGTTCAGCATGTTTCGTACTATAGCACGAATAAAAAACACCAAGACGCACTATGTGCGTACTGCTTCATATAAACCTACAGAAAAAAAAACCGTCATGCTTGCGGCGGGTTTATAGCACGAGTATGAACCCAAAACGAGCGTGCATCTGAAAGTTCACCGGCAGTCTCGGTCGACCTTGATCTTTTGTTTAGACTGTGTAGCAGCAGCATGTACAGTGATTCTGGAAAAAGTACCTGCAGTGACTCTGATGTCGATGTCGTAAGCTGTATCCTTCAGCCTCGATGAAGGCTATGGGCTGCAACCTCGAATATGGCAATGTCGGCTATACCTAGTTTATATCGGCAGAAGGCTCGGCGGCAAACCTAGTTTAAAAAACGCTTTCTGGAAAGGGTATTGTTACGGAGCCAAAGATGACGCAGTTATGTTGATGTAAAAACAAGTTTATTGGAGCGAACTTGTCCTTCCCTCACAACTCAAAAAATACCAGGCGGCGAAGCAGCGGTCAACAAAGTTACGTGCGCAGGCGAGTGCCGGCTAATGGAATGGGGGGGCGTCAGCTCTGCGGACATTTATCTTTCGGCGTGAGTGTTTCTCGAACCGTAGAATTACAACGAGAACACTGTAGATCAAAGAAGACTATTCTAGGCTTGTGCCGTTACTGCGCAACATTCTCCCTGTCAAATGAGATGACCGGTGCGGCAGGAGAAAGAAAGAATGAAACACGCGCTTAGCTTGGGACACCGATAACAAAGCCCGGTGCAGCCGTGCGGCAAAAACCAAAACATAAATAAACAAATCCAATGCATGGTTCCGGGCAATATACTAAAAGATTCTGCGCAACTTTTTTTACATCTGAATTTCAGCACACATATCTTACACAATGGTATTTGTTGAGTACAGGTGCTCAAGACCGGAACCCGCACGCTAACGGCAATTTTCTTTCACCAAGTTCCCACCACATCAGTACGGAAAAATTGGTTCACGAACCCGTACAGAGGTAACTGCATTGATTGAGCGCGGCTGCAACGCCAACTTTACCTTTTTCTGGGCTTTGGTGCTTTGCCGGAGGAGTCCTCGTAGCGACCTCACTCACCTCCTTCATGTATTGGTAGCGAGGTGGACGACCGGTGAGCAGTAGAGCTGCCGCTGTTCCGACCACGAAGTGTCAATAGCAAAAGGTAACTGTGGAATACATAGCGATACGAGAGCAGCGATGATACAGGGACAGTAGCCGCAGGCAAGAGTACAACAAGATTCCGGGGTTGCAACGCGCGGTACAAAACCCCGAAGCGTTCTCTTCGTGGGTGCCGAAAGGCCACCATTTATACACAGAAGTGTCAAGAACAAACAACAGCCTTTTAGGGCTTTGTACACGGCACTAAATTTATAAACAGACATAAGAACGTCCTCCACATATCTCGTGATAGTCGGCACGCCGGTGAGGGAGAGATGCCGTTTCCAACAGCCCTCCGGGGGGCTCGCCGAAGACACAAAGAAAGTAGAAACACAAAACATGTACTATATTTTCTCCGTGACTGCGAGACGGAAGGAAAGCATGGCCCCAACTGTCTTAGACGGCCGCCGGATCCATCTGGTTCGTAATTGCGCGGCGTGAATCGTTGGAGGAAGAGGCTTTGTTGTGTCTACACCCGTCTTATGCGCTGGCTTCACCGCACTACACGCCGGCACTTCAGGAGCGCAGAAAGTAACACCGAAGCAATCTGCGTCGAAGCGTAACAGCTTGTAAGCCATACCGAGGGAGCTTTGTGCCCTACAAGCTAAGGGTGCTTCAGTTATGGTGAAAACGCTGCAGTTGGTTTCGAATTTGCCGGCGATTAGTGGTCGCTTCGCATGAAAAACATCCGGTTTTTGCGTAAGAATGACAGCTCTCTGACGCACAGATGAACCTGTTAGTGCTACTTTATACAAAAGCAAGCCTTCCGCGTTAACTTCTGCCCCTGCGTAGAATTCCACGTAAAAAGAAAATTTCTGACCGCAAAGCTCAAGTCTATAAAGATTCCAAATGTTTAAATGAACGGAAATTATCGAGAAAAAGAAATGGCAGTCGGCGAGGCAGATATGCAAGCAGTGTGGTTCAAGTTTGCCAAGCTGAGAAGCGGGTCTAGACTGAACCGCTAGGTGCTCACCGGTGATATACTGACTGGAACGGTCGGTATGGATTGGTACTACCGCTACAGTTTATGCGAACAGTCACAAATTGCACTGCGAGCGAAGAGAACCTGGCGAGGTTGGGGACTAAATTTAGCACCACCTGACGGAGCCCGCCGTCTCCACACCGGAATTTTTCGGCACGCTCACCCCTATTGCTATGAGCATAACGCTATGTATAGAGTAGGTTGTGATCACACCAACCGTGTGTCTAAGAAACTACATTTCCCTGTCAAATCATGGCGAATGGCTGCACGTATGAGTCTCTATTTTTTATAAATCTATAAACTCACTACGTTAAATGTGTGACATAGTAGTTGACCTGGCTGATACACGCAACCGCACAGAACAGGAAAAGGGCAGTTGTGAGTTTTACTAATATTGAACGCAGCCTCGCAGCTGTAACATTTTTCGGCGGTGTTTCATAAACATTAAAGATGACAAGGATAAGACGAATAGCATTGAAGACCGCAATTTATGCATTAAGGCAGGGAGCATAATCTTTATGTAGGATGATCTGACACGTCGCATGCGTGGCTCCTTCGACTATTCATCTTTAAAGTAGTGTAGAATACAAATTACCATACAGTCTACATCCACAAAACTGCAACGAACCTAAAGCAGTTCTGTGACAAGACAGATTCGCACAGCGTTGATTTTTTCACGAGAGGTGCTGTTTTTAGCCATCAGGAAGCACAGCTTTCACGCAATGTTCGTGATATGGGCTTGCTAAAGATCGCAGTTTGTGAATTAAACATTATATCTTCTATGAACGCCAATCAAAGTAAGCTGATAATCGAAGCTTCAGTTTTTCTAGGGGATGACTAGGCACCCGTCAGTACTTGCGCCTATTTACAGTAATGAGCAGTCGGAGTGTTAAAAGCGTACTCAAAGCTGACTTTCATCTTAAATGTCATGACGAGTTTTTTCTGAATATGTACGAGGTAACACCTAATTTTGATCCAATGGAACTACTTATTTCTTAAGTCATAATTAGGTCGTCATCACAGAGAAGGAGGAAAAAGAGGCGGAGAAAACTTTAACAGTAAAATCCAGCTGATTAGTGGGCGGGATCCTTAGTCCAGGACTCTGTTGGTACGTCTTGCCGTCTTTGCTCTTTCAGCGAGCCAGAGCTGCTTACTTAGGTCCGTACTGGTAGGTTCACTTTCCCACTGCTCGTATGTTAGATTAGGAATTTGTGCATGAACTAGGTTTAAATGGCATACCTAAATCATATGGTAGACTGTGGCTGGATTGGCCCAGTGTCCGCGAAGGGGGTTGTGTATTATGGGGTGAATGGTGTGTAGCCGTGTGGGGTGTGAAAATGTGTTTCCTTGGATTTGTCAAAGTTAGACTTCTGGCTCCTCTTTTACTTTTTAGCCGGCAGCGGGAAGGTGCGCCGTGTGAGCATGAAGTGTTGTGTGATACTGTAGTATTCAAAAGGTAAGTAGTTGGCCCTCTCTCGTCCTCTTGAAGTGCCCCGTGAGCGAGATCTCGGGCGTGGGTGTGAGCCGCTGCCTTGCCGCGAGGAGATGAGTGGGCAGGCGTCCAAATGATCTTGACTGTTCTTCCAGGAGGGTTTTGGGCCAGGAGTGGTAGGGATTTCTTGAAAATTCTTCAGAATGTGTGCTTTCTACACGCCGCTTGCGAGCCTGTGACAACGGTCTTGTCTTGGATGTGTAGTATGGATTGTGCGAGCGCCGCTTCTTCCCTGAAGATGGTAGAATGGCGAAGGGTGATACTTATAATAAGACCATTCGGGGTGGCGACCACCGCTGTTTTGGTATTTGTACGTGCGAAGTCCGCTGCGTCTGTGAATACCGTGTTTTTTGAGTCCCTGTACTGCTTTTCTGGGGTTTGTGCCTAGCTGTTCGTCGGCATTCGTGCTGGTGAGGACTCAGGTTTCTAGGCAATGGGGCAATTTTTAGCTTCGATCTAATTTTTCATGGTATATTTCCGCAGTCTCCATTTCCCGAAAAGGTGCGGGTCCTAGGTTGGTCAGTACTTGCTGGTTTATAGGGTTGGCGCTTAGTGGAGCTTTCTAGGCGTTCAGGTGCACCTTTGTAAGCTCAGCTGTAGTTTCGTGCACTCTGCAATCTGGCGCCATCAAGCGCGAAGTAGAATTGCTTGTTGGGAGTCCGACGGCTTATTTAATGACGTTTCGTATAATGGTGCTAATCTTCCACCTATCCACAGCCAGGAGGGTGACGTAGGGGCTAGGTACAAAATTCTTCAAATGACGAAATCTTGAATTAAACTCAGCATGTGCTGCTCCTTCATACTGTGTTTTTGGCTGGCAATGCTGCGGAGCATCCTGACGATTTGAGTAGCTTATGAGTCCAATTTCTGAATTAGTTGCGTATTACTGCAATTTTTCAAATAAGTTATTCCCATACTTTGATGTTGGGAGTGAAAGAGTTCCCGATGCCATCCAACGTGACTTGAATATGCGTGGTGTGATCCCCCTGGAGTTTTCGCACCAAGAGAAGATTCGATTTGTGAGGCGCGCAGGCGAGGTCGAATTGCTTAGCGTACGCATGGAGTGTGTCCGCGGCCTGTTGGAGGCGGTCCTGCATGGTTCCCACCGATGGCTTACCTAGCCAAATCGTCATATTGTCGGCGTAAATGGGGTGCTTAGTGTCCGGAATTTTGTTCAATTTCATTCGAAGAATAATCAGGGTGATGTTAAATAGTATTGGGGATGGAACCGCCCTTGCAGCGTACCCCTACCTCCACATGAGAAGTGGTATTATAGTTCTCCCATTTTGATGAAGCCTAGGTGGTCTGTGAGGAAACAGCGGTCGTATCCGTACATTCTTTCGCCGCGGCCGAGGTCATTGAGGTTCTTCAGAATGGCTCTGTTAGCGGCGTTGTCCAGAGCTCCCTTGAGGTCTACTGTGAGGATGGCCTTCGGCGTGGTCCTACTGGCTGCTTGGAAGATATCCGTTTGAGTAGCAGTAGGATGTCTTAGCTGGATAGGTGCGGTCGAAATCCGAACAAAGTATGTAGGATTTCTTCGTAGCTTCTAAGTTCCTGTGCAGCCTGTAGAGAACAATATGTTCCATGACCGGGCATCTGTTTGGGCTAGTTGGTTATGCATAGCTTTGTTTACCAGTCAAAGTTTAAGCGCTTTCCATTCAAGCTATGTTCCATGACCTTCCCGAAGAAAGAGGTAATGGAAATCGGCCAAGCTTGTAGACGCATGGCATCTTGCCCGGTATGGCTAGGAATCTCACCTCTGCTTTCTTCTATGCACTCGGTAGAATGCTGGTCATCCAGTAATCGATCATGTAGGCGGCCAGACCCACGATGGAAGCGTCGTCCAGGTTTGGCAGGACACTGTAAGTTATTTTGTCCATGCCAGGAGTCGTGTTCCGCCGCATCTTGGCCATGGCCGCCCGCACCACAGCAGGTGTTATTGGCTGATGAAGGGTGGAATTCGGTGGTCCGCTGTATGAGGGTAGAGGCCTGTTAGGGGTGCCAGGGAAATACCCGTTCTTGAGGGTATGCATGATGCTTTCTCCAGAGCCTTGGCACTGTTGTATTTTAGTCTGCATTGCCTTGCTATTTTCTTCCCTGGTCTTGGCGAGGTCTCTCAGATATGTAACGATGTGCCATTTCTTTGAAGTGCTGAGCCTTCCGTTTAAGGTGTCACATATTTGTATCTAGCCACAATTTGTGGAAAAGGTGCGCCGCACACTGCGCCGATTGTGTGTGGAGTTTGGAGATTCGTAATCGGAGCTTTCTGTTGTGTCTCTGCTCCATCCATGTCCGCAGTAAGCTGTGCCAGGCTTCCGAGATGTGGACAAAGTCCAGCACCGGTGTTTGATTGGAAATTTGAATTTCCTTCGTGTTTTGTAAAATGCCTTTGAAGAGGTCTTGGGTCAATGTGCTTATGTCTTCTATTGGGTTGATTGGGTGTTGACTTCTTTTTCCTTATCGCGTCCCAGTTCACATGTTTAGCTTTTCCTAATATCCTTGTGTAAGACAGGCCATATACTTTGGTCGCGATGATCATGTCATCCCTTTCTAAATGTTCCTCTTGACTACTCCAATTAACGTTGATGAATTAACACAGCTTTCAGGGAAGATCCCAGCAGGCATGGGCGTCCAGAAGGGGGGGCAAGGGGGGGCAACTGCCCCCCCTTGGAAATTCAGATATTTTTATGCACTACAAAAAAGCTGCACAGCTTGGTTGGGAAGGACGGAAGAGAGGAGAGAACGATACCGACGTTTTCTCCTTTGTCCCGTCCTTTAGCGCAAAGTTTTTTCTAATCATGCACGTGAACCAACTAGCGCAACAATCCACACTATTCAAATGATTAGCACACCCAGGTCCCGCGTATCCGTATGGAACGCCCTTCAGGACTGCGGTCAACATTGCACTTTAGACACTGACTAACGTTGCCGGTCATGTGACGGCAGTGAAACAGACTGCCTGTGCTGGCTACCGAAGATAGCGAACAATTCTGAGAGGTTGACGTTTTTTGTTGTTGTTTTTCGAAACTCTAAATTTATGCAGTCTTACCAGAAGAACTTCAGTTTTCGGACAAAGTTGCAGCTATATCTAGCAAAAAATCTTCACCGCTACACCTAGGAGGGAGAGTGTAACATCCTCCCGTGCCGTCCCATCACCTTGTACACCCTTTCCTTCGAAATTGCAAAATGTTGGCACCACCCAAGCCCTGAAACAAAACCTATAAATCAGCCCCTCAAAACGCTTGCACGCCTTTACTGCATTGAAAGCCAGGGAGGCGAGTAGTATCTTTATTGCGTGAGCCATTTCAACAGACTTCATCACACATATCATCTCGCAATTTGCGCAGAAAAACCCGAGGCGTCTGCAGCTGCTATTCAAGGAAGATTGGAGTGCAGTTCTATGTGTGGGAATGTATTGTACTGTGTGCTGGTGATCAGTGGGCGTGAGTCGAGAACCCTCACGCAGCAAGACTGGCCACTCTTCTTTACAAAGTGACAGTAACTTTTCGCATTTTCTTTAACTTTATTGCTTTGTTCGGTAATAAAATCCAATGTATATCCTCCAAGTCTGGTTCTAATTCTCTGTTCGTACTTTTTGTAACCACAAATAGCGCCTTTTTAGTGCTATCCAACCGTACCCCCCCCCCCCCCACCCCCCGCTTATGGATGCCCCCCCTTGCAAAAAGTTCTGCGGACGCCCTTGCCAGCAGGTATCTCTTGCCGTGCTAGTGCGGATTCTAGTTGGCATGGATGGGTCTGTGATGTGGGTAAGGCTGACTTCGTCGATAATGTTGCAGAGCGCTCTACCTCGTTTGTTTTGATAAGTGTAGCTCCAGGCTTGGTGTGCGGCGTTCAGGTCCCCTGCGATGACAAAGAGATTGGAGCCCGCTATTCTTTCCGACCACCCAACACTATCCGCTGGTCCTGGGGCTTTGTATTTCTGGAGTGCGGTAACCATGGGAATTCCACTGGCCGTGCAGTTCTGAAAACAACCACACAGTACTGATTTTTTATGTTAAGGGGCTCATAACACAGGTTTCTAAAATTAGGTAGGCATAATAATGAAAATCTGCTAATACAACGCCCTAACTCGACCGCTTATGGAGCCAGGTGTTTGCTATCGACACGTCAATTATTGCCGTCATCGAACCCGACTAAAAGAAATTTCCACTGTTTAATGCGTGCTGCTTTCAGGTGCTATATTTTATTACAATACCCTTATCACCCCGCACAGTTGGTGAAGACAGTAGTACATTTTTCGCATTTCGTTGGAAATGATTACTGTTAGACACCATAAATATTGTTCCAAGGAGTCTGTAGCTGTTTCGAGATACGCTTTATAACATAAATAAAAGAAAGCACTCGTATGTCCGGTGAATATTACTATGCGGTGTGCATGAGCGAGTTTGAATATGTGACTGACTTTTAACGTGGATAGTGCTTGCCTTAATTTTCGCATTCTGATGTGGAAGTTGCAACATTAAGGTTATAGTATGAGTACTGTTGTCGGTCCTTTATTCAGCAATAGGTTATTTTAAAAGGCTACTGGAATGCCGCATATTTGTCATCAAAATAATAGGCCGTTATTAAGTGGATCAAAGGAATTTTGTACAATAAAGGGACACTGAAGTGAATTTGTCAAGCTCCCGGTTTTGCTTGCACTGCGTAGACTGGCTCAAATTAACATACTTCTCTTCCTTTATCCGGTTGATAAGTCGGTCGTTATTTTATAAAGCGCAAAAGAAGAAAAACTACCATGCGTGGTGTGTGGCGGCCACACCAACTAAAGGATGTGACGACAGGAGGAGATGCACCTTGATTGAACGATGTCCAAGGTTAGCATACAAACAAGTTTCTGTTTCGGTTCTGTAAAACAACATGCGTGACATCCGACGCCATCGTTGGATGATCATTCTCGATATCTCAGTAATCGTCGTACCGCGCTTCTGCCATCTTGTCGGCTGTAAAATGCCCAAGACACGTCTCCCAGGACGGTTTGGAATCGTAGCAATCACTAGCGGAGGCCTACGCAGAGGATGAACGTCTTCCGCGTCACCGCAGATGCTCAGATGCTATGCGGGTTTCCCCCATTTGGAGCTTGACTCACTCATGCCTGTATCGTAAAAAGCGTGCTCGCAACAGGCCAAGGGTCTGTTGATTCTGTCATATGCCCACTGCCCGCATGCAGTCGGTGCTTATGGCAACTGCACGCAACGAGAACTTGCTAGCGCGTCAGTGTCAGCCTGCGCGAGTTCTGTGAACCAGTTTGTGGAGCAGTGAACGTTGGCCTGCAAAAATGGTGAACTCACTATAGAAAACATCGGCCGAAAACGAAAACGTACGCTTTAAAAAACAATCTATGCTTGGGGATTAGAACTTGTGACTTGCAAGATCGCATACCTAGCGCTCCAGACCACTCGGCCATGGGCCAGCTTTTTCCCAAACACATCCTTTATTTATCAAGATATACATATATACATAATTCACTGGCACGCTCGAGGCGGCGACCAACGCTGGTACGCGTACATACTGTCGCCACAGGAACTCCAACCACCTTCAGGCGAACCTTCACTTAAGTCGCAAAGTATGCAACGCAGTGGGACTGCGGTGGCAACAAAGAACAAACAAGCTGAAAAATATGACATCCGGAGACACTGTAATATCAGAGCACATGAACTGAGAATTGTGTGAAGGTAACATGTTCTCATCTGGGTGTAAACTCTGCGCAAGGATGTTAAACGCCTGTTCAGAGGGACGAAGCGTCTCTACCACGTACTAGTGAGGCAACATCAGAGCCGTTGCCAGCGATGCATCTCTTTTTCTTTGAAGGGCTGCAGTGCTTGGCAACCTTTTTGAAGTGAGTCGCGGAGCTCCATGTCAGAATCTGATGCCCCCAAAATGATCACTGCCATTCAGCCTTTGCCCTAAAGTGCCGCCAGGTAGGCATGAAGTTCCTAGGGCACTCCACTGCATACACACCAGCCCTCCACAACGAGTGGAGCCAGTGGAGCCCCAGGACAAACACGCAGTCCCGAAGCACCTCGTTCTCTGTAGGCGCACTCCGTTGCCGGAGGCCTGAGCACGGCAGATCCCATTGCTCGGTGTACGCGGTCTGCAGCTCGTCCCAGAAGACGCCCGCGGCGTTACCATCTGTGAGGACGTGTTCTGCCGTTTCCCGTTTTTCACAGAGGAAGCAACACGCGCTTCCATGAAGGGAAACACCGTTATCCTCCAAACGTGCCTCTGCGGGCAGCACCCCCGGTGGAGGCGGAAGAAAAAGTCCTTTGAAGCGGTGGGCACAGGGAGTCGTCTTACTCGTTTCAAGATATCGTTAGCTATTGAGAATTATCGATAGACAGGGTGCGGCAGGATCTTCTCCACGAGGTCCCAGTACAGTTTTCTGGGCTTTGTTTTGAGCAGATGATCTCAAGAGAAATGCTGCTCGAGCAGGGCTAAGGCTAGCGCGATTTCTTTGTAGAACTTCGTTCCGCGCGTGTCAAAGGAGGGAGATGCTGTCGTGGCAGGCACGGTGCCAATTCCTGGTACCCAGGCACTGCGTGGCTGCCACTAGGAACGGATCGCGTAGACCCAGAAAGTACAAGAATCATTGAATAGTCAGTTGGAGCTCCGCGTTGACGAGCCCAAACCCACCCTTTTCTAGGCTCCAGAAGAGGTTTGAGCACCGCATGGGTTCGAATGGGGAATGCCAGAGAAATACCGCCCAAGACCGGTGCAGCTTATTCAGAGTATATGCGTCAATGGTAGTTATGCGGGCCCCGTACACCACTGCGGGGTACGCAATCGCATTGCACACATGGCCCCCCTGAACAGAGAGATGTTTCTGTTTCTCCATGGTTGCAGCTTTCTTTCCGCAGCTGACAGCTTGGGTTTACACCGATTTGTGACTGCGGCGCTTTGGTTGAGTTTGGCACAAAAGTAGCTGGACATCTCCTCTTCCCAGACATTTCCAACTAGGCAACTTCGTTTGGACGCCCAATCACCAAATCAGGCTCCGTTCGACTTAAGTAGGTTTAACTCTCCTCCCGAAAAGCGGCCAAACGGGTTTGCTAGCCTAGTTACTTCACCCACTTGTCATAGACGCGTGTGTGAATGAAGGCCACATATTCCGCATACGCGAGAACACGGAGCTCAGCGCCTCCCATCTTCAGGCCATCGATGACCTCGGATGCAAGGGTCATACGGCAAAGTGGCTCAATATAGAGGGTGAATAGGATGGGTGTCATGGGGCAGCC
Organism: Haemaphysalis longicornis; assembly: GCF_048455015.1. Lineage (NCBI taxonomy): Eukaryota > Metazoa > Arthropoda > Arachnida > Ixodida > Ixodidae > Haemaphysalis > Haemaphysalis longicornis. The sequence goes on from NW_027526315.1 coordinate 135,938, forward strand.
CTGGTGCACTGACCTGCGGATGTCTATGGGCGTTCCAATGGACCTATTTGTTACTACGCAGGTAGAAATATCCTCGTAGCAAGTTTTGATCCCCTCGATAATTGTGTCACCTGATCCGTGTGTTGGAGGAGACCCAGAAGAACATTGTGGTCCACCTGGACAAAAGCTTTCCTCAGGTTGGGTTGAACAATGGCCAAATGTAGCAGACCTGATTCTTCGGCCTCGACGGCTACCCTCATGCGATGTAGGTTGGAATTGATAGACCGCCCTTTGAAACCGCATTTCTGATGCGGACCAACTACAGCGCTTAGTGCACTCTCCAGCCGTCCGGCGAGAACTCGGGCAAGGATCTTGTAGTGTGTTGAGAGGAGGCTGATCGGACGGTAATCGGCGACGTCGGGGATAGAATCGGTTGGTACTTTTGGGGGCGTTAAGGCTAGGTGGCTTGTCCGCATAGAGGATAACAGGCTATTCTGTTTTCTTATTTCTTCGAAGACCATGGCTGTGATGGGGCTCAGTTCATTTCTAAAGGCCATATAGAAATCTGACACAAAACTAACCGGATCAGGAGATTTGTTGGCGGTAGGCTCTTGATGCTATGCTCAATTTCCGCTTATGTTAGGGGGGTGTTGATCGACTCTTTGGTTTCTTCGGGTATTTTGGACATTTCATTTAGCGCTTCAGCTGGGATTGCATCTGGGACTGACCGTCAAGAGAATAGTTCTGCGTAATAGTACGCGAAAGCTCTGGAGACTTCCTCATTGCCTCTGGCGATGTCTGCAGGATGTTTGACCTCCCTGATAGTTTTCCGCGCCGAGTTCTCCCTTTCGAAGGCTGCAAAAAGCTTCGATGGCCTTGCTGGGAACTCTACCCTTTGTTCCCTGCTCCGCACCAGGGCTCCCAGAAAACCTTTCTCAAGCTCTCCCCGGAGCCCTTCTTTAATTACCCGGTATCATCTTTAAATTCGTCTGGTTTTACTTCATCGGCCTTAATGAGCACGTAGAGAGCCTCAGTGAGGCGGCCTTTTTTTCTATTTTTTCTATTTTTCTAAACTCTTTATGCGTGCTTTAAAATCTCCCTTATTTTCCACACTAATGGTTCCTGACCGAAATGTTTCAATTTCTCTTTGAGTATTTTCGACAAATGTCTCGTTTTTAAGCACAGTAGAGTTCATTAGCCATCGGGTACCTGAGTTCTGCCTAGTCGTGTATGTGTCAAGGGCCACGGTGCACGTTACAAGACCATGGTCAGAGAACAAATGGGAGTGACGGGGTAGTGGGACACTCGTGTAACCCATTACCCGACACGTAGATTCGGTCCAGACGCACGTGGGACGAGCCCTGCGAGCATGTTTAGCGTTTGGTTGGCCAGCTTCGCCTCAAGGCTAAGTCGGACAGGTGGCTGTCCCGTAGGACCGCCTTCAAAACACGGGACGATGCGTCGACGCCACCACCTTTCCCTGTTCTGTCGTTAGCCCTCAACACACAGTTGCAGCCCCCCCCTCCCAGAAAAACTGCCCCAGACACACACAAATAAGGCCGTAGGGCGGCAAACAGGTCAGAGCGAGCTGCTGTTTCATTGGGGGCATAGACGCACGCGAATCGCACCAGCTCGCTCTTCACGAGGACATCAACGAGGCCAAAACGGTGGTTTTCCGCGAGCTCGCAGTCAACAATTTTGAGGGAAGGGTTTTTCCGTATTAAAATATCTCTCCCGCCTTCGCGGGCTGAAGTTAATGTGTGGAAGCACCAGGATTTATGGCCGAATAGGCGGACAAAATTTTGGCTGTCTTCGAGTTATGATAATTTGGTTTCTTGCAAAAGGGCAACATCGATGTTCTCGTTGTTTAAAAGGTCGAGCAGCCAGTTCTTACGTTGGAAGAAATTGGGCTCAATACGTTAATAGTAGCTTTTTTAACCGGGTTGAGGGGAGCTGTCATCGTGCGGTGGGCGCTTACCGATTATCTGCTCAGCCGCAACCGCTGCCACTGTCGCATGGGGGTCGTGTCCTCGCGGGCGGTGGCGGAGGCGGGCCTGCCGTTTTGCACTGTGGCTGTTTTCCGCTCCTACTTGAGCTGTTCAGGAATTCTCGGTAGTGCGTCTTTTGTGGTGGGCCTCTGCCCCTCCTGACCATTTGGGGTGGTGGCGGCTTGCTTGGTTTGCGCCTGACGTCGTGTTTCGATTCTTCTCTCTTGAGGTGCTCTCCGCTGAGATAGAGGGGCGCGGGTCGCTGATGGCCGCCGTGTCCTTTTCTTCTCGGCTGGTTTCCTGCTCCTTTATCTCCTCCACTGCCGGTTCTTGCTCGGATCCGGCGGTGTTATGAAGGGGACAGGGGGCTGCGGCTGCGTCGTTCTCGAGTGACAAGTCATGGACGCCTCCGTCCTTCCCAGGAGCTTCATCCAAGGTCTCGCCAGGGGGAGAGACGGGGAGACGTTGGTGGGCCTTCGTTCCTATCATTTTCCTTGGCGGGTTCAAATCCCTTTGCCTGGGAGTAAGGCTGTGGGTTCACCGTTTCTTGAATTTCTTCGATATCCATGCACTCATCGAGGGGTTGCACGCGCTTGCCTTTAGCCTTGGAGGCGTAGCTGTGCGCACACGCTGCGCTATCGTGTCCAAACGTGCGGCAGACAGTACATTCTAAACACTATAGCAGACGCGACACGAGGGCATTGTACACTGCCACCGCATGTGGCCGAGCATTTGGCAGCGCAGGCACATGGCAGGCCGGCCGGGCACTAAGATGAGGACCAGGTTTCCGTAAATGGGGACCTGGTGGGGTATCGCATCAAGGGAGTTTGCGTCCCTCCACACTATCTGCACAACCTTCGCGGTGCTTCCCGTGTGGTCCATGTTTGGGCGTCGCCACTTTTCGAACGAAACACTTTTGACGGTGCCGAAGCGTTCAAGTGGTGCACTAGAAGCTCGTTGGGCACGGTTGTGGGCACCCAGTGGCGTTTCACGGTCCAGCGCGGCTATCGTTGGAAATATGAGGTATATAATCCATACCCAGTTTACACTTTAATTTAGTTTTCGCATTTCAAGCAGCTTAGGTGACTATTTGTTGTATAGCGCTCGTGCAATAAGCGTCCACCAAATTTACACAATATCTTGAGCCTAGCAATTGCATTTCTTGAACGGAAAAGCGTTCGCAGATGTGTGGTCGTGCTGCTGACCGCTGCGCTTGTTCTCCTAGCGCAAAAAAGTGCTTCGTGCTTCATAGTTTTATGCTCTACGCTAAAAGTATCAGTTGATTTTATTTCCTTAGTACCTATATTGACTTCGCTGACTCTGCTCCCGCCTACAAGTGGCCTTAGATTTTCCTACTAGCGTACCAGTCAGCGAAGCGTCACATGTGCGCTTGTGCAGCGCTTGTGTGAAGCGACCTTGACTTGAAGCTAGATGCAGTGTACAAACTAACAAACTAAAACAGGCACATTCTTCCATTCACAAACGTGTCCTGGCTTCGTTTCAACTGAGCCAACGAATTGCAACGACCAGTTGGGGGCCGGTGGACTAAACGCTGGGCCAACGGACTCTGCCGCAATGTCGGCGAGCCGTGCAGTAGCTCAGTCAAGCCAAGTCATCACCTTCTGACGTCACATGACAACGCCACAGAAAATGGGCGAGGATGCAGAGAGGAGGACAGCATTTTCTAATTAATTTTTCAACAAAATAAATTCGCGTAAACGCGCTCAGAATGGTCGAAACATGGCCTATCCGGACTACAATTTGCGCTAGTAATCCCGCAATGTTTACAAACAACTTCAGTGTCTGTTTAAGGGAAAGGTCCTCATGAGAAGCTTTTATTTTGTGCTTGGACTGTTATTTTCTTTGCTACTTCTGTAGATGTGTTCCAAAATTCATATTCTGGATCAGATATTACGATAGCCTTTTTTTCCAGAACCAGGGGTAACCTGTCAATATAAGACGACAATGGTTTTACAACGCCCAGGTATAAGTACTACTAGGCAGTACTTGGCATGAAACAATGTGTTGTAATTTATATTATCTGAAAGAACGCCTATTTTTAACATTAAATTGAAAGTTTAAAGCAGTACTACACATTTTGTAAAAACTGGGCAACGGCGTTTCCATTTTTTGCAAAACCCTTTATGCCTGCTGTGACGTTGGATCAGCACGAAAAATGTAAAGGAAAGTTTGACATCCACCTAAATGTAGCCATACGGCTACCAAGGAAAGCTAACAGCTTTCTCGGAAACTTCGCAGTTGAAGGAAAATTCGTCCTGGTCCAGGATTCCAACCCGGGACCACTGCTTAACCGGAGCAGTCGCTCTACCAACTGAGCTAACCAGGAGTTTTTTTTTTCTTTAATACATGGAAATTTTAGAAACCTTCAAAAGACAAGACACTTAACACACAATATAAACACTAACAGACAGCAAAGGGCAAGGACATCAGTCGAACAAAGATCAAAACTCAGGCAAGCAAACGCATGCATACAAAAGAGGCAGCCACTCTGGTGGATCACTCTGCGCAGCATAAACGCTCCGCACCAACGCCGCCTGTTCCCGAAAGGTGCACTTGGTCGACCTAGGGGGTTCCGCATGCCGATCAGTCATGCGGCACTTCCACAAGCTAAACAATCCTAGGAGAACAAAAACGTCATATGGCACCAGACTAACATCTTCAAATGGCAGGAAGCGAATGGTGTACGGGGTGATGTCAATGTCCTTTTTTAGTGTCCGCTGCAAAACGTCCCAGAAGAACACAGCGTCCCGGCACAACACAAAACAATGATCAATTGTCTCTGGTTGATTACAGAGGCGACAATTGTCCGACCAAGGAATAGACATTCCTTTTTCGCGTAGCCATGTCTTAACTGGGAGTGTGGAAGAATGAAGCTTGAAGAAAAATGTTTTTGCATTTGGCGGTATACACATGCTCATTACGCGTTTTAAAACATTGCTTTTCTGGTACCTTAAGTAAGGCTGGCCATAAACAGGCACTGGGAATATACTTTCAATAAGAGTGTTCGTCATAGTTTTCCTTGACATGCTGAACATTCCAAGGAAAACCGCGCTAGTCGTTAGTAGCGCGAAAGCGAATTGATCAACAACTCGAAGTGAAGGACAGGTGTTAATCGACCAGATTTAGGGGGAAATCCCCAAGGTGGAGTAAGTTTCTGTAAAGGAAAGTTTGACATCCACCTAAATGTAGCCAAACGGCTACAAAGGAAAGCTATACAGCTTTCTCGGAAACTTCGCAGTTGAAGAAAAGTTCGTCCTGGTCCAGGATTTGAACCCGGGACCACTGCTTAACCGGAGCAGTCGCTCTACCAACTGAGCTAACCAGGAGGCTAGTCGTTAGTAGCGCGAAAGCGAATTGATCAATAACTCGAAGTGAAGGACAGGTGTTAATCGACCAGATTTAGGGGAAATCCCCAAGGTGGAGTGAGTCTTACTCCTCATTGGGGATTTCCCCTAAATCTGGTCGATTAGCACGAAAAATAGTCGAAAAAACAAACAATTTTCCGCAACCGTTGTCCATTCCAAATCTGTTTACCTCTGCTTCCCCAATTGTTGAAATGTTCGTTTGCATTATGGAAAATATGATTTCATAAACGTCTCACCGCACAACCGCTTTCCTCAGTAATTATATTAATATTGTTTGCATGGGAAATTTTGTCACGATTTCCTTACTTTCCTTCAGCTGATATCATTCGACGTTTCTGAGAAGGGATTGATCTCATGTGAGAAAAGAATTCAACTTTGTGAAATCTGTTCATTCATAGCTTTTCAGAATCCTAATTTACGCCGCGCTTCAACAAGCCAATGGAAAATCTGGTCACTTTTTTTTCTGCTAGAGAATTGTTATAACCAAAATGGGATCCCATTAGTTCATGCGATAATTTTTTCTAGGTGAATATCAGTTCTCCCCCGACAGTGATTTGCGTACCTGGTTCTGTTTTAAAAACTGGTGTGGCACAGGATATTCGAAAGTGATCTAGCTTGTGATACCAGAAGCATTGAGAATTACGGTTTAATGAAAGTTTTATTTTTTATTCGAAACATGTTTATGGAAGAGGCCACCATTGAGGTGACATGACTGCGTACACTATTTTCCTTCTGGCACCCAAAAGAAGTATTTGGTTCATAAGTGCAGTTGCAGTCACGTTTGCACGTCTTTTAGTGTATGTAAGGTTTGCACCCATTTCCACATGTTTCAGTGTATGTGTCAGCAAATATGTAAATGGTTTAATACAGAAGTTTAAATACTAAACTAGGTATCCGCAAAAGTTCAACATTGTCGCTTTGAATTAAAAGACTTACTGATGACTGTAGGTTGAAACTAAGACGTAGAGTGTCAAACTTTTGTCGGCTACAGCGACCGCGGCGGGAGCAGGCGCGCGACCTAGCAGGGGCGCTGCGATTGCCGCAGTCGGCTTGTTGCACGGCTAAAGAGAGCGAGGGGACTTTCTATCTTGTCTTCGTAGTGTGGCTGTCGCGATAACAGCAGCGCGCCGCCGGTATCGCAGTGCAGGCACGTCGCGTCCCACTTTTCGAGCCAGCCAGACTACGAGGGCAATATTAAAAGTTCCCCTCGCTCTCTTTAATCACGCAACCAGCCAACAGCGGCAACCGCAGCGCCCCTACTGGGTCGCCCGCCTTCTGCCACCGCGATCACGGCGGCCTACAAAATCTTAACAAGGACTGCACATATCCATTTACATCCGACGTTCTCGACTGAGGCATGTAAATTTATACATAAAAAAACGTTGTTTTCTTTAATGCAAATATTAACGCTTCGCCCTCACTAACATACGGTACCCAGCCGCTGACAAGTGCTGTTAGCAATAAGGGAAAATGATAGCAGCGCAAAAGACATCGATAACACCGAAAGGGAATAGCACCGCGCTGAATTCAACTTAAAGTTTATTTTTTCGAAGGGCAGCATATTAGCCACCGCGAGTACAATTATTCAGGAATTGCTAAAAAGCAAGCATCATTTGCACCCACGTGCAATAAAAATTATGGCCCTAGATATAACCTCGAACCGAGAAAATTCTGGCAGAAAACGCAGGTCCCGGCAGTGAATTCAGAGATAGCCGCTCACGGCAATTTCTGCCTTATAGTCGGGGTTATAACCGTTTATTGAAGCAACGACCAGACTGCCCCACGTAGGGCTTCCCACGGTGAAATTCTATTGAATACCCGCTTCCTTGGGCTCAGGACATGATGGGCGTCTAGTGCTTCTTTGTGAGCATGGGTTCTCTTACAGCGGGTGTGGGCACGTTGAGCAGCCAATTTCTCAGGAGCAGAAAACACAACATTGATGTAACAGCGACTTGCTATCCGTTTTCAAGATTTGGCTGAGAATGCAAATACTGCCCGTGGGTGCACCGACACATGCAAGAGTTGAAATTGTTCTTTGAAACTGTGTTGGAGAACGCGACCACAGCGCTTCCAACGTAGTACAAAGCGTACTGGAGGTGACCCGCTTTGCGAATTTAAGATGTGCTTATTGAGGCTCCAGCAAAGGTTAAACCCCTCATGATTTCTACGTTTAACACACAGTTCACAAAAAGAGCCGGGCTCAAGAACGAGAAATCGATTGCACCATGAAGGGACACCTCTTGGGTCATAACTAGAGACCGGAAGTTTAGGCAAAATGCCTATTTTTTTTCCTTCAGTCCGTTGCAAGCCTATTAACATATAATCGCAAACTAAGGGAAGGGGAGCATTTTAAGCAAGTTTATTGTGCCTTTAGTGCCTATTTTGACTATATCAGCTTTTTCATGCCTATTTTGACTATATGGGATTGTTGACGCCTAAAATGCATTTCTTGTGTTATATATTCTTCTTTTGGATTATTTGAGTCGATGTTCTGCAGGCACTGTTCTCGCATCAGAAGCCCGCAACGGGGCGTTTGTTTCACGGCGTTTGCGAGAAAAATCCGCGCGTCGTGCTAAACACGCGGAGAAGCCCAAACTGTGCCCAAGCAGCCACCACCTCTAACTCGCAACCTCGGCCGAGCCGTCAGAAACCCGTGCGCAGCGACACCACAGCCAAGCTGACCGAAGTCACCCCGGTCCACGCAAACTCTTTCGTTCTATGTCCTTCTGACGTGCTATGTCCACGGACCAACAGGGACCCACGGGCCATGTCTATTGCTAATGGCGGAATAAAAACATAGCAAACAAAAAAATGAACGCGGCACAGCCACGTACATGTCGCTCAAGCTCAGAGACGCCTTCTGCGGGAAACCACGTGCAGATCTGAGACACCAAAGTTTTAAGGTGATGCCACGAACACGTGCACAGTCAGCCGCCGATCACACGTACACCACCGGTTAGCACGATGCAGTACGCGTAGCACGAAGAAGGAACAAGAAATGGTGCTTAGGAATGGGGATCTCACAACTTCACAAGTAGTGTAGTTGTGACACCCGTCATCTACCGCGGCCGGGTAATCTTTAATGATATCTGGGAACCTCGCATTAAGGGAATTAGTTCCAAATATTCTTGCTTGCTGTGGAATGTTCATAATCGGTATATAGCGCATAGTAAGTAATGGTGTTATTCCTGCAGCTTCGCAAGTCACGCGCTTCAGCAGAACAGAATAGCTCAGTAATTTCTACGGACGTATTGCACTTCCCTGTACTATCCATGGGATATATCGGTGTTGTGAAGAGCTGAGGAGCTCGTTCTGCTCCGTCAACGAATCCTCCTGACCTAGGCCTGTCTTGGCCAGAATGTGTACCTCGTAAATCAGACGGAAAGAGAAAAGTCCGGTTAGGGCCCCTCGCAGCCTCCATGCGCCCAAGTGAGCTCGCGCTCGACAGCCACGCGGAATCTTTCATCGAAGCGCAGTTGTGTCTTCAGGTAGCAGTTACCGATTGTGTGTCTTCGACCAGAGCCCGTCGTTACCCCTTAAACAGCTCGGCTAAGGGCGGAAAACTATACCATAAACACTCCAGTTTTATCAACAGCTTTGCAATGAACAAACGCGTCGCAGCCCAAAGTATTTGCCCCACGCTTCACCTCAACGTGACAGGGCGCATTCGTGTGCTCATTTCGCATTCCTCGAAGAAAGTAGTTGAGCAGCTGAAATATTTGGCGCCACTCTGTCTAAGAATGCTGAGTTCATCTGGATGGCCCAGGACAGATCCACCACCATCCCCGAAGGACCGGTTGATTAAATCTGCCTGACATAAAATTTCTGCATTCCTTCAACTCTCGGTCGTCCAGCAGGTCCTAAGGTCTCTCGAACGGCAGCGCCGGAGAGAAAGCTGCGGGCCGACTCCCCATCTTTCGGGGACAAGGGTGTCCACCCCGGCACTGAGTAGCGAAAGCGTTGCTTACTAGAATGCCACCAGGATCGACGAGTGGCTACGTCCGGGCGTAGTGCAGATATTACGTGCGTTGCCGGCGATCAATAAAGTCTCTTTCACTTCACTTCACTGGATTCCACTTGCTAAAATACCTGAAGGATATTGTGAGTAGCAAACATTGTTATATTACAAATGGAATTAGATCATGGAGCGTCCCCAAGTACAAGAACGTTCCCCCAACTTCAGTGGACTTTGAGCGGTGTTTTTCCAGCACAAGTAACGACAGAAAGGGGGTACAACTTCAAATAGCAAATCATTTAAATTCGTTTCGCTTTTCATGGCCTTCAATCTTGTCGTTTGGCGTTGAATCACCGTGAATTTTACGTAAATTTTAAAATAATAGCTCTTCTGCTGCTTATTTTACAGAAGAAAATAAAATTACTTTCGGGCAGCACATTATGTGTCCGTAGTTTCACTGGAAGTCAAAGATTCGTGCTAAAATATGCTTCTGAAGCAAGAAGGAATTAAGCCTATATATGCCTAAAGGAGAGTATTTGGTGCCTATATATGCCTAAATGGCACATCTCAGTGCCTATTATAGGCGCCTAAAACCTCGGCATTTCGTGCCTAAAGCTCCGGTCTCTAGTCATACCCAGTGTTTTAAGTGAAAGTACAGTAGCAAGTGTCTAATATAGGCTCTATCGATCTGCAGTACAAGAGAAAAAGAATCATGCACAGACGTTTACGTTTTCTGCTGAAACCAGATAAAAGGCTATCTTCTGAGAAAGATAGCTATCGCTCCTATTGCGCGCTATCATGAGATTATCCACATCCTATTTCTCTGGAAAAATATTACGCTTTGTACACCAGCAAAGACCGGAGTAGAAAGACCGATAAACGTTTCAAGAGCCCACCCACTTAAACTTGTGTTGCGTTCTGAGAATAACACGCCTAAACACTCAATCATTTAGTGCGAGGTCTGGTACTCCAGTACAAGGATAGAATAACGCACTTCGGGAGGTGCAAGGTTCCTCGCAACCTACTTTTTCTGACGTTAATTAGGACTGTGCCCTTGGCGTGGCACACAAAAGAGACAATTTTCGCTTCTACTCTGCCTTTAGGATCCCGACTCTAAGACTGATACCAATGTATCCCCTTCCAGAGCTTCAACAACGACATAGCGAATCTTACCTACATCTGACAGGCAAGCAAGAGCTGTCGTCACACCTTTTATGCTATGGTTCTTGCTGCGCTCTTGTTTTATTTCAGCCGATCCCATAACGTTTTGTTTTGTTTCTTGTTGTCAGACTACAACTTTGGTTTCTCCCAATTCAGAGCTCGAAATTTTTTCCCAATGTTTTTGTGCCGTCACCCAGTATTGTCTTCTGGTTGTATGTGTTGCGAGCAAACTGGATCGACTGTTTGAAGCTCTAAGCTCAAGGGAAGTTTTCTTACAAATAACGTCCACCAAACGCGCCAGTACGTCACTGTCGTGGTTTCCTTCTCTGCCCATTTTGATAGCATGTACAGTCATTTAGAACACAATGATGCAAACGCAATGCGCGTACACAACGCAAAACAGATCTGTTCGGCAGCACCCAAGTCTGCATTGAAAAAATTGGCCTCCTATGAGCCTCCATCACTGCGAATGACGTAAAAATACGTTTCAGCAACGTCGGATCCGTAGCCCCTACTCCTATCTCCTTCTCCAACGCGTTACGGTGATGATGATGATTGCTATTGGTTTCCCCTTTGTAACGTGGTGATGACGTGTCATATTACCAAAAAGGACTAATATACCTATGTCTTATACTCTTGGATTAATAGCGCTGATGGCCGCATGCCTCCCTTTCTCGATTTCCTTCGCAATGTTATTTTATACGCGAACAAAATGGGATACACTGTAGTTATTGGCGGAGACTTAAACATTGACATTTTGAATCAATCTTCGCCGAAGGCAGAACTTTTAGTAATACTTCAGCATAATGGGTTTCGCAATGTTATTTATTACATTAGCAGTGCGTGTGACTGCAACAACGTCATCATTACTTGCATTTTACTTGACATCAATACTTCACATCAGTGGTGATGATGATGATGGTTGGTGTTTCATGGCGCAAGGCCAACGAGGGCAAAGAGCGCCAGAAAAGAAGTTATATAATGAAGCGAGGTGATTACCACAAAAAGGTAGGTATAAAAACATGTAAATCGGACATAGTAAAATCAATTAAAGGTAATGGTGATGGCTGGTGTATAGGGCGAGATTTGATTATACGTGATATGAGATAAGGTTTAAAAACTTAACATCTGACAAATAATCAAACACACGTTTCATAGAAACACTGGCATCGTCACCTAGAAACAGCGACGGATGTAGTGGGATATGATGTCTGTAGAGTTCTCTGAAGTGTTTGTGTCGTGTTGTGTGAAGTGCCTTGCATGTTATTAGTATGTGGACTACGGATAGGCCTTCCCCGCACCTGCTACACAGGGGTCTTGGAGATCCCGTGAGCAGGTGGGAATGTGTTGCATGCGTGTGGCCTATCCGTAATCGAGCCAGGGTAACTTCGTTGTGTCTGTTGTGAGTATCAGTGGTGTATGCTCCCAAGAGTGGCTTTATAATGTGTAGTTTGTTGTCAGTCTGTTGATTCCAGTGTGCTTGCCATGTTGTGCGAAGGTGTTGTCTGATGTGTGATTTGAGGTCGGTGTAGGGTATTGTTGTTATGTCAACGGTAGTTGTAAAGGCAGCAGCGGCCGCCATTCGGTCTGCGGTCTCATTACCTGGAATTCCAGAGTGCCCTGGCACCCAGCACACGGTCACCTCAAGGTTTAACGCATGCACAGACATAAGAGTACTAATTAGAGCATTGACCACATGGTTTTTAGACTTCTGTGAGGATAATGTACGCACAACACTTAAAGAATCAGTATAAATTACAGATTTCGGAATTCGACTTACAACAATATGTTGAACTACAAGAAGTATGCCATAGGCCTCTGCCGTAAAGATACTTGTATTTCCATTCATTTTTCTACAGACATTAAAGGTGCCACCATGCGCAGCACAGGAAACAATTGTGGCAGTTTTTGAAGCATCCGTGTAAAATTCAGCACACTTATATTTGTGCTGCAGGGACAAGAAATGTTGCACGATCGCGCTTCTAGGCACTCTGTTTTTCTCGACACTTATAAAAGATACATCACATGATATCGGGCGAAGCTGCGACGGTACTAGAAGTTCAGTAGTGGAGGTTTTGATGGTGTCTGAGAACATGACATCAACTTGCGACGCTTCTTCTCTTACTCTGAAAGCGAAGGGAGCAGAGACTGATGGACGATTAGTAACAAGTTGAGATATGGATGTATCATAAAAAACTGATTTAAAAGGATGGTGAGGCATTGATGAGATTTTAAAAGCATAAAGCAGGTCTGTGTAGGCTCGCTGACGTTCCAGGCTCCATTTGTTGCACTCTACATACAGACTTTCGACTGGACTAGTCCGAACGGCACCTCATGACAAGCGAAGCCCTAGATGAAGCACAGGGTCCAGCATTCTGAGGGATGTTTTAGTGGCTGACCCATAGACAACGCTACCATAGTCCAGTCGTGAGCCTATCAAGCTGGTAAAAACACATAAAAGAAGTTGTTTGTCAGCACCAAAAGAAATGTGCGACAGAACCTTCAGGATAGTCATTGTTTTTAAGCAATTATGTTTTAGTTGTTTTATGTGTGGGATAAATTTGAGCTTTTCATCAAAGATTATACCTAAAAACTTGTGTTCTTTCTTGACAGGAATCGAGACACCATTGAGATGAATGTCTGGATCCGGCCGGATGCCACGCCTCTTGGAAAACAAGACACAAGTGCACTTCCCTGGATTAAATTTAAAACCGTTGCTGTCTGCCCAACCAGCTAGCTTGTTAACACCAAGCTGGACTTGGCGCTCGCAGACAGACAGGTTACAAGACTTAAAGGATAATTGAACGTCGTCTACATAAATGGAGCAGGAAATTGATGGTGGTAGCGCCTTCCGAAGAGAATTCATTTTTAAAATAAACAAAGTGCAACTCAAAACTCCACCTTGCGGCATGCCATTTTCCTGCACATGAACCCTAGAAAGTGCAGTTCCAACTCGCACGCGAAACGTTCTTTCAGACAGGCAACTGGCAAGCGTGTTCATCATGTTACCCGACATGCCAAAGGACTTCAGGTCGCTAAGGATGCCGTACCGCCAAGCAGTATCGTACGCCTTTTCAAGATCAAAGAAGACTGTCATACAGTGCTGCTTGTGGAGGAAAGCATCCTTGATATAAGACTCTAACGCAACGAGTTGATCGTTGGCAGATCGCCCTGCCCTGAAGCCCGCCTGGCAGCTCTCGAGAAGACCATTGTACTCTAAGAAGTACACAAGTCTTCTCTTTATCATCTTCTCGAAGAGCTTACACAGGCAGCTTGTCAGGGCAATGGGGCGATAACTGGCACGAGAGGAAGGGTCCTTCCCTTCCTTTAGGAGAGCCACTACTATGGCCTCCCTCCAAGAGCTTGGAATGTGCCCCGAAAGCCATATTTTATTGTAGAGGTTCAGAAGTGTTTCAACCGTGTCTGCATGTAAGTGTTGTATCATTGTGTATGAAATCCTGTCTGCACCTGGAGCTGAAGGTTTACAAGTACCGAGTGCGACCTTCAGCTCATGAAGTGAAAAGGGGGTGTTATAGGATGAGTTCGACTTATTAGTGTCTCGCAACGACTTCTTCTCACATGATGCTTTGTGTTTAATGAAAGTGTTGGTGTAGTGTGCTGAGCCGGACACGTGTTCGAAGTGTTGTGCAAGCGTGTTGGCCTGGTCTTCGAGTGTGTCCCCTGTTGTGCTAACCAGGGGCAGGCTGTGTGTCTGTTGTCCTTTTAGCTTGCGTATTCGTGTCCAGACTTTGTGAGTGTCGGTGTATGAGTTGATGGAAGTGAGGAAGGCGCGCCAACTCTCCCTTTTCGCCTCACGACGCACACGCTTCCCAAGAGCCTTTGCCCGTTTAAAGGAAATGAGATTATCTGGCGTGGGGTACCGGCGAAGGACACCCCACGCCTTGTTCTGGGCTCCCGCGCCCGCCTACAGTCCTCGTTCCTCCAGGGCCTCCTTGGGGTGTGGGATGCACAGAAGGCCTAGGGCATGGACTTTTCGGCGGCGTCGAGTATGTGTGCCGCAACGAGTTGGGCTGCTTCCTCCACGTGTAGGTGTTTTATGGTTGTGTGGTGTAGTTTAGATGTTTCTGTGAATGTACTCCAGTTTGCTTTTGATTCATTAAACCTGTTATGGGAAGATGGACTGCTCGGGCCTATACCTATATAAGTTAATGAAGTGGGGAAATGGTGACTACCATATGGGTCTGTGCCCACACCCCACTCAAGACATGGAAAGAGAACTCCGGAACCAATCGCCAAGTCAAGATGAGAGTATGTATTGTGTCCTAAGTTATGGTATGTAGGCTGTTTTTTGTTAGAGGCATGCTCCGGAGGATGTAAGAAACTTCTCTATCAGGCGACCTCGGGCATCCATCCTGGAGGAGCCCCAAAAAGAGTTGTGCGCATTAAGGTCACCTGTTAGTATGTATGGTTCGGGCAGCTGGTCGACCAGCGCCTCGAAATCAGAGCTCGAAAGTGTATGATCAGGAGGAATGTAGATGGAGCATACCGTTATCAACCTATTAAATATTATCGTACGGATCGCTACAGCCTCGAGGACAGTGTTTAAAGAGAGAGGATGGCAGGCTAATGATTTCCGGGCGATAATGGCCACACCTCCTGAAGAGTGTGTGCAGCCAACCCCGTCCTTTCTGAATACCATGTACCTATTTAAGAAATTTGTTTGTTTTAAATTGAGGTGCGTTTCCTGCAGACACATGATACTTGGCTGACTGGCATGCAGAATCTCATACACATCGTCGAGATTTTTAAGGAGGCCTCTGCAGTTCCATTGAATGATATTTTCTGTTCCCATTATTTAAATTTAATAATGACCGGAGTGTGTGTGTTCGTGTGTGTTCATGTGTCGTCTTTCGGAGCTGTTACTCTTGGATTAGGCTTTTTAGGCCTTTCTACTGGTTGGCCGTCGGAGGCCGCTCCTTGCGCTGCGTTGCAGGCAGGAACGGGCCGACATCCATTTCGTCGTCGGATGTCCGAGGGGTGCCTGACGGACCGGGCCCCCCGGACTTGGCCCCCCTTCGGGAGCCCTTCGTTTGAGCCGCCACCACCGCGGGCGTTGGGGACGCCAAGAGTGGCACGGGCGGTGCGGTGGCGGTGGGAGCCGATGCGGGCCCCGTGGTGTCCATCACCTCAGTACCCTCCAACGCACTCTAGGACGGGGAGACAGAGGCGGGAGCGGCACTGGTCCCGACAGAAGTGGTTTGCGCCACAACGGCTGCTGCCTCAGCAAGCGGCGTGGTGCCGGGTTGGGCTGCGTGAGGCAACCCAGCGGGGGACGGGGGCGGGACCAGGTCAGACTCGCTGAACTGGTCCCTGTGGACACCAGACGCCGGTCCGCCCCCCGGCGAGCCGCGTCAGCGTACCTCCCCAGAGGGAAAGAGGCGAACCTCTTTCTCGCCTCTGGAAAGGCGATGTTCTCGGTTACCTTAATGTTTATGATCTTTTTTTCCAGTATGAATTTTTCGCACTTGCGGGAGTATGCCGCATGCGGCCCCCCGCAGTTTACACAAGTGAGGGTTTCGGATTGGCAGTTATCACTAGGATGATCGTGTGCCGCGCATTTTGCACACGTCGTTCGGCCACGGCAAGAGTTCGTACCGTGCCCGAACCGCTGGCACTTAAAACAGCGCCGCGGGTTCGGGATGTGCGGACGTATTGAGCACTGGATAAAACCTGCATATATATATTGTGGGAGAACTGCGCGGTCAAAGGTCAAGATGATGTGCTTGGTGGGAATCTCCTTGTCGTCTCTACGGATAGTGATGCGTCTCACGGCAGTGACGCCCTGATCCTTCAAGCCGGCAAGGAGATCCGCATCCGTTTCGTTCAGGAGGTCTGTCTCGGATATCACACCCTGCGAGCTGTTGAGGCTCCGATGGGGTGTGACCCTGATGTCGAGATCAGCCAGTCTAGTCTGAGCTAGAAGCTTTGCAGACTGCTGCTTGTCATTTATTTCAATTAGGAGTTCACCAGACCTTTGTTTTTTGCACTTATACGATTTTCCTACTATTGCTTCAACATAATTGGCGATCAAGAAGACTGATTGAGATGCAAGAGGGTGGGTTGGATTGAGGGATTCCATGACAAGAAATCGAGAAAAATGGCCCGGTTCAGGAAAGGTTAACGATGGCAATGGAGGAAAGGATACTTCGGTGCGGCCCCTTTTCAGGGACCGATCACGGATGGGGGGGTTTTTAGACAATACCATAAAGCATAGTATAAAAGCAGGGAGACGGGGGTGCTTTCTCCTTTGACCTTACCCTGGTAGTCAAAGAGGTCCCGGAGCTCCCTGCCTGGTAGACAGGCAGGGAACCCATCGGCCGGAGCTTGACCAAGGCTCCGACGGCCACCGTTTACGGCTTCTACCCTTCACCTTTAAACACCTCGCCACGGTTGGACACGGCTTATGTTGGGAGCTCGGGGTCCGCGGTGTCGCTGCTCACCGTCACAATGAATGCTCAAGGTGCCCCGTGCGGGGCACATCAGTGGTCACATGCAGATTTTTACTATAATAAACCAACGCTCCCATCTTCGGTTTAACAAGTACGGTGAAATCACGTATCGCGTTATGCCTGAGGAAACGCTAAAAACCCT
Organism: Haemaphysalis longicornis; assembly: GCF_048455015.1. Classification (NCBI taxonomy): domain Eukaryota; kingdom Metazoa; phylum Arthropoda; class Arachnida; order Ixodida; family Ixodidae; genus Haemaphysalis; species Haemaphysalis longicornis. The sequence continues at coordinate 153,019 of NW_027526315.1, forward strand.
CAGAGGAAGAATTCAGGTCGTAGGCAGGTCAAGCGTTTTTGCTCATCATGACGCTAACCTGTCATATGAAGAAGTTATGAAGATTTTTTAAGACGCATTATCTAGACTCGTTCCAAACAAAAACATCTTGGCCCAACAATTATTCCCTCGAGCAATGGATTACTGAAGCTATTTTTAAGCGCATTCGTCGAAGGAAGGAGCATTAGCAATTATTTCTTCCTACCCGCGATCAAAACGATTGGAATCGGTACAAGACTTTCAGAAATAATTTAACAAAGGAAAAACCAGCAAAAAATGATATTTTTCCACGTATTTGATACTGACTGTTCCCGCAGAAGTGAAACGGTGTGAATAAAATTTAATGACTTTTTTAAGTAGGTAAACAAATAGTACTCAAGCGCAAACCGTAATTTTTCATGGCGAAGTTTTGAAAAGGAAGGGACTAACAGACTGAATGAACGTTTATTTTGTAGTGCTCGCGCGAGGTTCACACTATAGTTATAGCACCACACGTGCTAAACACACACACTCTCTAACGCAAACTGATGTATCAGAGATTGTCGCTACCACTCGCAGGCTCCAAAAAAAAATCAGAAAAGAGGCAAAGGGCCTCGAAATAGCATCAATAAGGCACGTATTAGACCTTATTGCCCCTGTACTAGCTCATATCCACAACAAGGCTTTATCAAATTGTGCATTTCCTCAAAACAAGGAAATAGCGAGAGTGACAGTGATTTACGAGGCAAGGATCCACAATGTCTTTAGCAACCAGCACCCGTTACCGATATTACCCGTATTCTCCAAATGTCTGAAAAAATGTCTTGAATTCGCTTTCGAAGGGACTCTTTTTCGCAGCAATGTAATTTAATCACTGCATGGCAGCATGGTCTCAGAAAAAAATAATTCCACAGAATCTGCGTTACTGCTGCAATAAGAGACAATTTTAAATAATATGGTCATGTAGCCAAAGACGACGAAGCTGTCTTGAAGGAAAAACAAATTTATTGGAGCGAACTTGTGCTCCCCTAACCACTCAAAGAATGCACAGGCGACGAAACAGCAGTCAACAAAGTGGCGTGCGCAGACTGGTGTCGGCGAATCGAATACCGCGGAGTGTACTATACAGGCTTTTTATAATTTTGCGCGAGGGGTTGTCGAACAGTCGATATACATCCACAACATTGTAGATCAAAGAAGAATATTCTAGGCGAGTGACGTTAGGGCGAAGCACTCTCCTTATCTGAAGGAGATATCCCATGCGGCGTAAAAATACAGAATGCAACACGCGCGTCCCTTGGGACAAACGTAACAGAGCCGGGTGCGTACAGGCAGTAAACACAAACCAATATAAACAAACCCAATGCATAGCTCGCGGCAATATTGAGAAGAACGTATCACATTCAGAACATAACTACACTTTAGTAAAGCCTTCTGTCGGGTCAGTTATACAGTACGGCTCTCTAAATTCGAAAAATATGGGTTTCGAGGATGTGTACTTGTTCTTAAGAAATCGTACATTGGATCACACACGAATTTATAGAAATGAATACATGCACAGCGTTAGATCGATTGTTACAGGAGTGCCGCAGGGCAGCATTCTTGGTCGCATTCTTTTGCTGTATAATAGCAATGGTATTGTTAACCTCAACACAAAATGTAATTTTGTCATTTATTCTGACGATTGTGTTCCTGGGAAAGGAGCAACAAACATAACAGACAAGAAAGTAGACTTTCTCAATAGCAAAAAAACTGGTCTAAAATGAAAGCCTTTTTTAACGAATCCCAAAACAAGTGTGGCTTCTCTCATGCTCGAAACACACCTATAACCGTAACATACCACAGGCTATTTTGGAACCGTTTTGTAGAATTTCCTGTTTCATTCAAAGCTCAATATTTTTACGATAATATGTGGTGTTAGAAGAGGAATAACCTTCCCTGTGGAGCAGTTCGCCTTGGGGAAGAGTCCTTATTGCAGGACCCTTTGACAACACCCGGCTTCTAGGGCTCTCTTCCCCAGCCAAAGCTGGTCGTCATGGTCTGAGCTGGGCAGTGCTCGCTCCCAGTGCTCAGGGGAAAGAGGGGGGGGGGGGTAGGTCGGGATTCTTATCGCAGCCCCGCACAAACACACAAGCGAGTAATCTGAACAAACTTAGGGTCTTGCAAAAAAAGGCACTTCGGGCAATAGAACATGTTCCCTATAATGTACACACGAAGGAATCATTTCAAAAACATAGGATTGTCCAAAAAGTATACTGTGTAATCACAAACTAACTTGAAATTATAAAAATGCGGTACAAGAAAACCAGGCGCGCTGCACTACAAAAAATGTTTTCGCCATAGACCCATCGATGTCGCATCTCGTGGCATGTTCCGTTTTGACTAATTGAATATGGGCGCCAGATATTAAGCCATACTTTACCCAACGCACTCAATGATCAGCAACACCCTGAAATCCTAAGTAATGAGGGCATTTTGCAACTGTATTTTGATGATGATGATGATGGTTCTGCTTTTATGGCGCAAGGCCGACTAAGGGCAAAGAGCGCCAGAGAAAAGTTTATTTAATGAAGTGAAGTGGTTACCACAAAAAGGTAGGTAAAAAAAACGTGTCAACCGAACATAGTAAAATCAGTTAAAGATAATGGAGATGGCTGGTGTATAGGGCCAGATTTGATTATGCGTGATAGGAAATGAGGTTTAAAAGCTTAACGTCTGACAAATACTCAAACACACGTTTCACAGAAACACTGGCATTGTCACCTAGAAACAGCGATGGATGTTGGGGAATATGTTGTCTGTAGAGTTCTCTGAAGTGTTTGTGTCGTGTTGTGTGATGTGCCTTGCATGTGATTAGTATGTGCACTACGCATAGGGCCTCTCCGCACCTGCTGCACTGGGGTCTAGAAGATCCCGTCAGCAGATACGAGTGCGTTGCGTGGGTGTGCCCTATCCGTAGCCTAGCCAAGGCGACTTCTGTGTGTCTGTTGCGTGTGTCCGTGGTGTATGGTCCCAAGCGTGGTTTTATAACGTGTAACTTGTTATCTGTCTGTTCACTCCAGTGTGTTTGCCATGTTCTACGCAAGTGTTGTTTTATGTGTGGTTTCACGTCGGTGTAGGGTAATGAGGTTATGTCCACTGTATTCGACAGTATAGGAGCAGCGGCCATTCGATCCGCTGCTTCGTTCCCGGCTATACCACAGTGGCCAAGGACCCAGCAAAAGAAGAGTTCACATTTGTGGACATACACAGACATAATACCTTTGATGATAAGATTTACGTGATTTTTTGAAGACTTTGTTGAGGACAATGCCCGCACAACACTAAGGGAATCTGTATAAATAATGGATTGTGGGATGTGGCTTTGAAGTATATGATTGACAACAAGAAGTACACCGTAAGCCTCTGCCGAAAAGATACTAGTATTACTATTCAGAGTTCTAGTGACATTAAAGGGACACTGAAGTGATAAGTAAACATTGCGGGATTACTAGCGCAAATTGTAGTCCGGAGTCCCCAGGCCATGTTTCGACCACTCTAGGCGCGTTTACGCGATTTTATTTAGTAGAAAAACTAATTCGAAAACGCTGTCCTCCTCTCTTTACGCTCGCCCATTTTCTGTGGCGTTTTCGTGTGACGTCACGAGGGGATGAGCTGGCAATTGACTGCGCCACGGCTGCGCTACTGCACGGCTCCCCGGCGGACAGAGCCAGTCGGCCCAGCGTTTCGTCCGCCGGCCGCCGGCGGGTCGTCGCAATCAAGCAGGTTAAAAAAATTGCTTGGTCGCAATTCGTTCGCTTAGTTGAAACGAAGCCAGGACACGTTTGTGAATGGAAGAATGTGCCTTTCTTTACTTGGTTTGTTTTTACACTGTATCTAGCTCCAAGTCAAGGTCGCTTCACACAAGCGCTGCACATGCGACGCTTCGCTGACTGGTACGCCAATAGGAAAATATAAGGCCTCTTGAAGGCGGGAGAAGAGTCAGCGAAGTCAATATAGGTACTAAGCAAATAAAATCAACTGATATTTTTACCGTACAGCGTAAAACTAGGGCGCGGGAAGCACTTTTTTGCGCTGGGCGAACAAGCACAGCGGTCAGCAGCACGACTACGCATCTGCGAACGCTTTTCCGTCTACGAAATGCAATTGCTAGACGTGAGCTACTGTGGAAACTCGGGCGACGCTTACTGCACGATCGCAATACAACAAATAGTCACCTAAGCGGCTTGAAATGCCAAAACTAAAGTGTAAACCGGTTGTACAATATATACCCTATATTAGCAAGGCATTCGTGTCCCGCTCCGTGGCCTAGCGGTCTGGGGCGGTAGGAATTCACCGCAAATGTTCTGCGAGTCACGAATTCGAATCCCCGCGGGTACGTGCTTTTTTTTTGTAAGTTAACTTTTTTGTTTTCCGCCGATGTTTTCTATATTGAGTTCACCTTTTTGGGGCCGCAACGTTCATGGCTACACGAACTAGTTCACAAAACGCGCGCAGGCTGGCACTGGCGCGCTAGCGAGTTCTCGTTGGCGTGCTGTTGCCATAAGCACCGACTCTTGCAGGCAGTGGGCACAGGCCAGAATGAACAGACCCTTGGCCTGGTGCGAACACGCTTTTTACGATACAGGCATGAGGGAGGCAAGCTCCAAATATGGGGGAAAAGCGCATGACATTTGGGCGTCTGCGGGTACGCGGAGGGCGTTCATGCACTGCGTAGGTCTCGGCTAGTGAATGCTACGACTACAAGCCGTCCTTGGAGGCTTATCTTGTGCATTTTACAGCCGACAACATGGCAGAAGCGCGGTACGATGATTACTGAGATATTGAGAATGCCCATCCAACAAAGCCATTGGTTATGTTTTACAGAACCGAAACCGAAACCGAAACTTGTGTGATTGCTAACCTTGGGCATCGTCCAATCACGGCGCCCCTCCTCTCAACGTCACAGCCTTAGTTGGTGCGGCCGCCGCAAACCGCGCATGGTAGTTTTTCTTCTTTCGCGCTTTGTAAAATAATTACCGATTTGTCCACCGGATAAATGATGAAAAGTGTGCTAATTTGAGCCAGTCTACGCAGTGCAAGCAAAAACGGGAGCTTGACAAATTCACTTCAGTGTCCCTTTAAGGCCGGGCCCATGCGCCGCGCAGGATACTGAGGTTGCAGTTCGAGAAGCGTCCCTATTAAATTCAGAACGTTGGTACTTCTGCTGCAAATACAAGAAATGCTGCAGAATTGCACATGTGGGAGCTCGGTTTTTATCTACATGTGTGAAAGATGTGTCGCATGATACAGGGCGGAGATACCATGGTGCCATAAAATCCGTTAGAGAACTTTGGATTGTATCTAAAAAGGAGACAGCAAGCTCTGACGCTTCCTCTCTAACTCTGTAAGAGAAGGGCGAAGAGAACGATGGTCGATTTAAAAGGAGTTCAGTCATGGACGTATCATGAAAAACTAATTTGAAGTGATGGTGTGGCAAGGATGAAATTTTAAAAGCATAAAGTAGGTCTGTGTATGCTCGCTGGCGTTGTAGGTTCCATTTGTTGCACTCCACATAGAGGCTTTCGACTGGGCTAGTGCGGAAGGCGCCACACGCCAGGCGGAGCCCGAGGTGGAGCACTGGGTCCAGCATTTTGAGGGATGTTTTACTTGCTGACCCATAAACAACGCTACCATAGTCCAATCGTGAACCTATCAAGCTGGTAAAACACGTAAAAGAAGTTGTTTGTCAGCGCCAAAAGAAATGTGCCAGAGAGCCTTCAGGATAGTCATTGTCTTTAAGCATTTATGTTTTAGTTGATTTGTGTGTGGGATAAATGTGAGCTTTTCGTCGAAGATTATACCTAAAAACTTGTGTTCCTTTTTGACAGGAATCGAGAAATCATTGACTTGAATGTCTGGATTCGGCCGGATGCCACGCCTCTTGGAAAAGAAAACACAAGTGCACTTCATGGGATTAAATTTAAAACCATTGTTATCTGCCCAGCAAGCTAGCTCGTTAACACCAAGCTGGACCTGGCGCTCACAGACAGACAAGTCACATGATTTATAGGAGAGTTGAACGTCGTCTACATAGATTGAACAGGAAATCGACGGTGGCAGCGCCTTCCTATGGGAATTCATTTTCACAATAAAAAGGGTGAAACTTAAAACTCCACCTTGCGGCACTCCATTTTCCTGCACATGAACCCTAGAGAGTACAGTCCCAACTCGCACACGAAAGGTTCTTTGAGACAAGTAGCTGGCAAGTGTGTTCATCATGTTACCTGTTATGCCGAAGGACTTGAGGTCGCTTAGGACGCCATACCGCCACACGGTATCGTACGCTTTTTCCAGATCAAATAATACCGTCATGGAATCATACAACGACGAGTTGGTCGTTGGTAGATCGCCCCGCCCTAAAGCCTGCCTGACAGCTATCGAGAAGGCCGTTGTACTCTAAGAAGTACACGAGTCTCCTGCTTATGATCTTCTCGAAGAGCTTGCACAGGCAGCTTGTGAGGGCGATGGGCCGATAGCTAGCGGGAGAGGAGGGGTCCTTTCCTTTCTTCAGGAAAGTCACTACAATGGCCTCCCTCCAAGAGCGAGGAATGTGCCCCGAAAGCCATATGTTGTTGTATAGATGTAGGAGTGTTTCAAGAGTGTTTGGGTGTAGGTGTTGTACCATGGTGTATGTGATTTTGTCTGCACCTGGAGCTGAAGGCTTACATGTGCTCAGAGCAACCTTCAGCTAATGAATTGAAAAAGGAGAATTGTAAGAAGTGTTCGACTTGTTATCACGCAGGGACTTCTTTTCTACAGATGTTTTGTGTTTTATGAAAGTGTTTGTGTAGTGTGCTGAACTGGACACGTGTTCGAAGTGTTGTGCAAGTGTGTTAGCCTGGTCTTCCAGTGTGTCCCCTGTGTACTAACCAGGGGCAGGCTGTGTGTCTGTTGTGCTTTTAGTTTTCGTATTCGTAGTGTGTGAGTTGATGGAAGTGAGAAAGGTGCGCCAACTCTCCCTTTTCGCCTCACGACGCACTCGCTTTGCCCGTTTAAAAGAAATGAGTTTATCTGACATGGGGTACCGGCGAAGGAAACCCCAGGCCTTGTTCTGGGCCTCTCGCGCCCGCCTACAGTCCTCGTTCCACCAGGTCCTCCTTGGGTTGCGGGACGCACTGGAGGCCTGGGGTATGGACTTTTCGGCGGTGTAGAGTATGTGTGCTGTGACGAGATGGGCTGCTCCCTCCACGTGTAGGTGTTTTATGGTTGTGTGGTGTAGTTTAGATGTTTCTGTGAATGTACTCCAGTTTGCTTTGGATTCAGTAAACCTGTTATGAGAAGATGGACTGCATTGGCCTTTACCTGTGTACGTTAGGGAAGTGAGGAAGTGGTCACTACCATATGGGTCTGTGCCCACGCCCCACTCAAGACATGGAAAGAGAATTGCAGAACCAATAGCCAAGTCAAGATGCGAGTATGTATTGTGTCCTAATTTATGGTATGTAGGCTGTTTTTGTCGAAAAGGCATGCTCCTGAAGATGTAAGGAAGTTCTCTAACAGGTGACCTCGGGCATCCATTCTAGAGGAGCCCCAAAGAGAGTTCTGCGTATTAAGGTCGTCTGTTAGGATGTATGGTTCGGGCAGATGGTCGACCAGCGCCTCGAAATCAGAGCTCGAAAGTGCATGATCACGAGAAATGTAAATGAAGCATACCGTTATCAACCTATTAAATATTATCGTACGGATTGCTACAGCCTCAAGGACAGTGTTCAGAGTGACAGGGTGGCAGGCTAAGGATTTCTAGGCGACAATTGCCACACCTACTGAAGAGTGTGTGCAGCCAACCCCGTCCTTTCTGAATACCATGTACCTATTTAAGAAATTTGTTTGTTTAGAATTGAGGTGGGTTTCCTGGAGACACATGATACTTGGCTGACTGGCATGCAGAATCTCATACACATGGTCAAGATTTTTAAGGAGGCCTTTGCAGTTCCATTGGATGATGTTTTAAGTGCAATGCACTTCTTAAGCGACCCTGAACCTGCGTGCACCGGCGATGTCCGCGCACGTGGAGATGGGCGCGCGCAGCGTGGCCGCTGACATGGCACATACCCACGTGGGGGATTGGCCAGGAATCTCATCGTCTTCCTTGGCAACGGGGGGAGATAAGCGCGCGCTGCCTGGCCGCTGACATGGCACATACCCACGTGGGGGATTGGCCAAGAATCGGGCGTGAGAAGGGCTAATGCACCTGCCTAAAGGAGTACTGACACGAAATTTCAAAGCTGAGATCCGCTCTCGCAATCAAGTACAACGACAACACAAATAGGTGTCTGTGAATAAATGCATCTTTCTTTCATTGTAGTTGTGTGTGTGTGTGTGTGTGATCTCTCTTTCGCGAACATTACCGAACCACGCAAATTCAAGTCGTGCATTCGCACTTTCACATTGTTCCCCTCGGGGAAATGCGGGGAATTTTTTCTGTTCCCATTATTAAAATTTAAGAATAACTGGAGTGTGTGTGTGTGTTTGTGTTCATGTGTCGTCTTTCGGGGCGGTTAATCTAGGATTTTTAGGCTTTTCTGTCGGCTTGGACACCGGAGGCCGCTTCTTGCGCTGCGTTGCAGGGAGGAACGGCGTGACATCCATCTCCTCGTCGGATGCCAGAAGGGTGCCCGGCGGACCAGGCCCCCCGGACTTGGCCCCCTTTCGGGAACCCTTCGTTTGAGCCGCCACCGCCGAGGGCGTCCGGGGCACCAGAGGTGGCACGGGAGGTGCGGTGGCGGTGGGAGCCGATGCGGGGCCCCCGGTGTCCATCCGGTCGGCACCCTCCAACGCACTGGAGGACGGGGAGGAAACGGCGGGAGCGGCAGCGGTCCCTACAGAAGAGGTTGTCACCGCAACCGCTGCTGCCTCAGCAAGCGGCGTGGCAACAGTTTGGGATGAATGAGGGACCCCAGGGGGGGGGGGGGGGGGCGTGGGGTGGCGGATGAGGGACCAGGTCAGACTCGCTGAACTGGTTCCCTGTGGACACCAGACGCCGCTCCGCCCCCCGGCGAGCCGCGTCGGCGTACGTCCCCATGTGGAAAGAGGCGAACCTCTTCCGCGCCTCTGGGAAGGTGATGTTCTCTGTAACCTTCACATTTATGATCGCCTTCTCCTGATTAAACTTCTCGCCTTTTCGAGAGTAAGCCGCGTGCGGTCCCTGGCAGTTTGCGCAAGTGAGGGTTGATGGTGGACAATTGTCAGATGAATGATCATGCTGAGCGCACTTTGCGCAGGTCAGATGGCCATGGCAGGAGTTGGCTCCGTGCCCGAACCGCTCGCACTTAAAGCAGCGGCGTGGGTTCAGAATGTAAGGACGAATGGAGCATCGGATGAACCCTGCGTGATATGGTCAGGAAGGGAGGAGCAGTTGAACATCAGGATAATATGTTTCGTGGGAATTATCTTATCATCTCTACGCATCGTAATGCGGCTGTGACATCCTGATCTTTTAAACCTTCAAGAATGTCGGCATCTGTCTCGTTAAGAAGATCTGCCTCAGAGATCACACCCTGCGAGCTATTCAGGCTGCGGTGGGGTGTGACCCTGATGTCCAGATCGACCATTTTCGTCTGACCAATAAGTGTGGTTGCCCGCTGCTGGTTTTTTTATTTCAACGAGGACTTCACCTGTGCGTTGTGTTTTGGCATTATAGGTTTTCCCAATTATTCCATCAAGGTATTTTGTAATAAAAATACTGATTGAGAAGCAAGAGTCCAGGCTGTGTCAAGAGATTCGATAAAAAGGAAACGAGAGTATTCGCCTGGCTTTGGGAAGCTCATGCTTGGAAGTGGAGGAAAAGATACTTCGGTGCGGCCTCTTTTTAGGGGCCGATCACGTTTGGAGGGGGGTTTTGAATTTTCCATACAGCATAGAAAAAAAGCAGGGGACGAGGGTACTTTCTTCTCAAACCTTACCCTGATAGCCTGAGAGGTCCCGGAGCTCCCTGCCTGGTAAACAGACAGGGAGCCCATCCGCCTGAGCTTGACCTGGGCTCCCACGGCCACCGTTTGAGGCTTCTACCCTTCACGTTCAAACACATCACCCCGGTAGGTTACAGTTTATGTTCGGGGCTCGAGGTCCGCTGTGTCGCCAACACCGTCACCATGAATACTCAAGGTGCCCCGTGCGTGGGGCAACTGTATTTTAAAAATTTATTTTCCTGAATGCAGTTAGCGAAAACATGTCTCGGTATGCAGAAAACATCATTCGCAACACTCTCATTCATTCAACAGGAATTTCTAATTGTCTGGCCCATTTTGAGCTTCATACGTATGCACCAGAGTTTGAATGTTTGACACCGAAGCTTTTTTGCTTCTCGGCGCTATTTGTTTGAATAGAATTGTTATTTAACGGTGAGGCACACTACTTGCTGCGTAATCACTTTATTCTTAGCTGCTGTCGTGAGGCCCGTTTTAGTATTGCATCAGTGACCAAATGTTCCCACAAGTATCTGCCTATTGTTAGAACGTATTAGCATGTACTTTATCGTAGCGGCTGTGATCTACTTTTCAAGATATCATTTTTGTGCTTCTTTGTAACGTCAACGTACTCTGCATATATACTCAAACGTATTATGCGGAGTTTTGCGCCTGCTTGCTGCGTCTTCACGGTGGTCGGAGCGCAGTCAAATTGCTGTAATGCAGCGTTTTTTTCGGTCACCATTTTTTTTGCCCTTGTAGCGCCCTTTTGTCAGCGCTCTTATCCGGCGCCAAGGTGCTGGCTATTAAAGACGACGACAATAAAGAGACGAGCTGCGTGTGCTGGGTGCATGAGCACACACTGGCAGTTCGATTCCAAAAGCCTGCCACGCTGGTACTCTCTCTCTTGCGCTGCACTGCTACCCCGCGGTTCCCGACAGTGGTGACCCGGACTAAGACATGACCGACCCCAGCAACCTCGCGCCATCGGGCCCTCGTCTGCCGGACGCTTCCTCGCGGCCGCCGGACGTCGCAGTCTTACAGCTCCGTCTACCCACTTTCGTGCGCAAGAACCCGCACGTTTGGTTCGCCCGGGTCGAAGCCGTCTTCGATCTGCACCGCGTCACCTCGGAGACTACCAGTTTTCGCCACTTGCTTTGCAACCTGCCTCCTGAGGTGGCTGATGAAGTGGCAGACGTCATCAGTGTACCTTTGAACGATGCTCCGTACCAGCGGCTCAAGCAGAGTATTCTGGGCCGAACTACGGCGTCCAAGAGCGCGTGCCTCCGGCACCTGCTCACCCACGAAGAGCTTGGAGATCGCCGCCCTTCCCAACTACTCAACACCATGCGACAGCTCGTGGGCGCGGGCAACGTGGACTCGAATGGTGCGCTTTTAAAGCAGCTCTTTCTGCAGCGCTTGCCACAGTCCACTCGCATCGTTTTAGCTGCTGCAGGGGACTTGAGCCTCGACCGCGCCGCCGAGCTTGCTGATAGAGTTCACGACGCGACTTCTCCCTCCGTCGCCAGCCTCGCTTCGACAGCAGAGTTATCGGCCGTGTCCCGCTTAGAGTCCCGGATCGATCAATTTGCCGCTTCCATTGAAGCGCTTTGGACATCCCCTGATCGCCGATGCGGCTCCTCCCCACGTCCTAGCCGTCGTTCGTCTTCCCCAGGCGGTTCTGTCTCGCGCCGCCCTCGAAAGTCGTCTATCTGCTGGTGTACCATCGCACCTTCCAGCACCGCTCCCGTCACTGCACTTCCCCATGCAGCTGGTCGGGAAACGCAACGGGAGATCACTGATGGCGGCATGTGACCTTGCCTTACAACCTGGCCGCCTTTTCCTGGTCACGGATCGCATTTCTGGTTTGCGCTTCCTTGTGGACACGGGTGCTGAGGTCAGTGTATTACCAGCCACCAAGGATGATCGTACTTCTAAGTCACCTGGACGTACGCTTCGTGCAGCGAACTCTACCTCTATCGCCACGTATGGTCTGCGGTCCCTCACCCTCGACCTCGGATTGCGGCGCGCCTTCCGGTGGGTCTTCGTAGTAGCCGACGTCAATCAGCCCATCCTCGGCTCCGATTTCCTCACCCGTTTTGGCCTCGACGTCAGCATGCATCACCATCGCCTGATTGACAGCAAGACACGCCTTTCCATCCTGGGCGTACTGTCTACTGTCGCTCCAACTGGCATCCGCACGGGGCTTCCCTCATGCCCGTACGCAGGAATCCTCGAAGACTTCCCTGAGGTTACGAGACCTTGCAACTTAAAGCAGCCGCCCAAGCATAGCGTTACCCACCACATCGTCACGCGTGGTCCACCAGTCGCAGCTCGGCCGCGCCGCCTCTTCGGTGAGCGTCTGGCGACTGCTAAACGTGAATTCGAGCACATGCTGGAACTCGGTATTATCCGCCCATCGTCCAGCAACCACGCGTCTCCACTGCATCTGGTTCCAAAGAAAAGTGGAGACTGGCGCCCGTGCGGCGATTACCGGGCGCTCAACGCTCAGACTGTTCATGACAGCTACCCCTTACCCCACATCCAGGATTTCACCAGCCACTTGAAAGGGCGCACAATCTTTAGCAAAGTGGACCTGGTCAAGGCGTATCCCCAAATCCCCGTCGAGCCGGCCGATATCCCGAAGACGGCCATCACTACACCTTTCGGCTTGTTTGAGTATGTGCGCATGCCCTTTGGGCTACGCAACGCAGCTCAAACATTTCAAAGGTTCATTGCCGAGGTGACGCGCGGCCTCCCGGCTGTATTTGCGTACATTGACGACATCCTCGTCGCGAGTCGCACTCCCCAAGACCACGAGCGTCCCCTCCAAGAACTCTTTGAACGCCTCCAATAATTTGGCCTGGTTGTCAACGCCCAGAAATGCGTCTTCGGAGCTTCCGAGCTCGAGTTCCTGGGACGTCACATCTCCGCGCAAGGAATTCGCCCTTTACCCTCTCACATTCAAGCCGTGAAGGACTTCCCCGAACCTACCAGCCTCCGCCAGCTTCGTAAGTTCCTGGGCCTGGTGAATTTCTCGCGACGCTTCATACCCCACTGTGCCGAACTTCTGCATCCACTGACTGAGCTTCTGCGCACAACTAAGAGCTCCTCATCCGCGATTTCCTGGTCTCCCGAAGCTCAGTCGGCTTTCAACGCTGCTAAACAAGCCGTCACCGATTCGGTGCTTCTCATCCACCCTAGAATCGACGTCCCCACTCGCATCATGGTGGATGCTTCCAGCGTTGCAATTGGAGCTGTTCTCCAGCAGAGAATCGACTCCGAGTGGCACCCGCTGGGTTTCTTCTCTCGGAAGCTCCAACCTGCCGCGACGCGCTACAGCGTTTTTGGTCGTGAGCTGCTCGCCATTTACGCCACCATCCAGCACTTCCGGCACTTTTTGGAGGGCCAGCCCTTTCACGTTCTCATGACCATAAGCCTCTGGCGTACGTATTCCGTACGAACTCCTCCAAATACGTCGCACGGGAGCTCCGTCAGCTCGCCTATATTTCGGAATTCACGACGGACATTCGGCACATCAAAGGTACCGACAACGAGGCTGCTGACGCACTTTCACGCATTACCTCCATCGGCAGTGCTGCATCTGCTGTGGACTGGGAACGCCTAGCTCAGGCGCCAATTGAAGACCCTGAGCTGAAAGCACTCCGGGACCACCCGGGTTCCCCCCGTCTACAACTTATGCCTCATCCGTTCATTCCTGGCTCACTGTGGTGTGACATGTCAGCGGCGGCGCCTCGACCCTTCGTTCCGGCTGCCTTTCGTCGTGCTGTTTTTCACTCGCTCCACGACATCTGCCACCCCAGCATCCGAGGCACTCTGCGCCTCGTTACACAGCGGTACGTCTGGCCGAGCATCAATGCGGATGTCCGCCAGTGGGCCCGTTCGTGCCTCGCTTGTCAGACAGCCAAGCTGACCCGCCACACGAAGACTCCCGCGCAGCCTTTTTTGCCACCTAGCTGTCGCTTCGACCACGTGCATCTGGATTTGGTCGGGCCATTTCCTCCCTCTCGTGATTGCCGCTACATTCTGACAATGGTTGACCGCTTCACCCGTTGGCCAGAAGCCGTACCGATTCCGAACATCACGGCAGATTGTCAGCGCTCTTATCCGGCGCCAAGGTGCTGGCTATTAAAGACGACGACAATAAAGAGACGAGCTGCGCGTGCTGGGTGCATGAGCACGCACTGGCAGTTCGATTCCAAAAGACTGCCACGCTGGTACTCTCTCTCTTGCGCTGCACTGCTACCCCGCGGTTCCCGACACCCTATGTACTTTTGAAAAAATAGGACAACTCAACCGAACTGAACTGAACTTCTCTTCTACTCCTCCTCAAATGGAAAAACACCAACAGCCATCCTCCCCATTAATTCATTTCTTCCTAGTTTACCCTTTCCGGCCCTTCCCGCTACAACCTTTATGCATCTTTCTCTCCCTTTTAGTGCCCCCAACCTCGCTCTCTACAACTACAGCCTATTCATCTATATCTCCTACTTCTCGCTACGTAGAGCATGCACCGCCCCTTTACTCCCTCCCGCTACAATCCTCTAGTTCTCTGCCGCTTCCTTCTTGCTCGTACCATCATGGTGTGTTCTTTTCCTCTCCCTCCCCTCTCCCTGCCTCTCATTATCCTCCCCTACCATCTCACTGCCACCCTTCCCCTTTACTAACTTCGAAGTTTTTCCCTCTCCGGTGCCTTCCGACAATTCTTTTTCGCAACCGCTTCTACCTTACGTATCTTTGTTCTCCGGACTTTCCATCCCACTTCTCTTTCTCCCCGTTTCCACTCCTCTTCCTGTCACAGATTTTCCGCTTTTCGCCTATTTTGCTGCTTTTGGCGCCCGTCAAATAAATGGCCGCCATGGCCTCGACGAACTGATGTCCTTGGAATCTCCAGCATAACGTTAGTGATAGCGACTAAGCTACCAGGGTGGTTGTCGTGGTTAATTTATTGATAGGAACTAGTGTAAGATTTGTGTACAACAAAGCAACGAAACAAATCAAAAGTGATGTAGAAAAAGCGACCGATGGAAGCAAGTAACCATCCCATCTGGCTTAGTTTTGTACAAAGCATAAAAAATGAGGAGCCTTCCGGTGCTCCAACACCTTATCGAGGACATTGAAATTTCTATCGTCTGGACCCCCGGCCATGCTGACCTTGCAGGGAATGAGGCGGCTCATGCCGCAGCCCGCGATCTTTTTTGCCGGGCACTCCCAACGGAAAGGACCGACACCGCCGGGCGCCTAATCTCTGAACATTAAATCCTAACTCCGCTAGACTCTACTTACAGCTCCTTCCTCTCGCACTACACACACACCAGAAGAACATACCCTCCTCCAAACCACAGTCTCTCCAACCACCAAGCTCACATATTTCGGCTTCTACTAACAGAAACCTTTTACAACCGCAATATACTCTCCCACATATCTCCATACATTTTTCCACACAACTTCCCACAGTGTTCCACCCCTCTCACAAGCTACCACCTTGTGTATTCATGTCCCCACCACCTCCACCCCATTCACTTCTCCTCCCTTGAGCAGTGGTAGTCTGCGCTTACCAGCTCGGCGCCGGAGCATTAAATCGCCCTGGTGCAACAAGCCTTAGATTCGGCGCAGGCTCGCGGCCTCCTGGACGTAGGAGGCTGACCACGTTCATTTCCAGCTCTCTTAGCTGCTCAATAAAAATATTTCTACCACCGTCACTATCAAGTGTACAAACGACTGGACAACGTTTGCTTGTATGAGCGAGCCTTTCTGCACACAAAAAGAACAGGTTTCCTCATACCTGAGGCCAGGCAACACTGCCATTCAACGTTCCATTTCGTGCCACGCTAATCAGAAAATGTAGAGCCCTGGTTGTGGAGTTAATGGGAAGGGCATGGATAAAGGATGTCGAGACGAGCTGGATCATGCCTACAAAAATTAATCGCCTCCCTTCTCTTGCTACATGCCCAATTTTAAATGGAGGTCATAGCTTTAAACAAATTTGCCCGAATTTTCCATGAAAGCAAACGAAAAGTTTCTCCAAATTAAAAGCACTATCCTTTGGTACCACACTTATCTGCATTCCAGCCCTACACGCGCTTTCTAACCGAAAAAAACTTAAGCGTGAAATTAAGAACAATTGAATATTACGCTAAACGATGCCAGACCTGACTCAATAGAGAGCAGACGGAAGCACAGTTATCGGTATGTTATCAACACGCTAGCACCGAGCTGGTATAATTAAATGGCGTTAGATGCACAGCAACAATCGTACGGTCATGTTTCTTGTTGGTGGATTTCGTCAGACGCTGCCAAAGCACAAACACAATTCTATGTCTTCATACGGACCCTCTATGAAAGTGAATCTTCATTCGCCTCTGCATCTTCTGTTTTCCTGGGTATACTGATTATTTTTTTGCGTGTGCCATAAAAACGGTATCGTTTTATTAAGACAATCAGTCCCTTTATTACCCACGGAGTTTTTGCCTTCATAGCCAGTTAAAAGTTTTCGACAATATAATAAAACTGCGCACAAATTCACCAGGAGGAACAAAGGCATTTCATTTCTTATGTATATAGCATGTGCTCGTAGTTGAAGCGCGCTTAGCACATTTTGACGTTGCGCGCTTATGACTTTGTTGGTATACAAGATGCTGCTCTATTTAAAGTTGCTGTCACTAATTGTATTTGTATGTAGCCGTTAGTTCAACCCTGTATCAAGCGATGGTACTTGATTGCCATTGTTCGGCTGTTGTGTTCTGATTTTTATGCAGTACATGCATGTACCCGCTCCCCTCTGTAATGCTCTCGGGTATTGAGGGTAGTAGAATAAATAAATAAAATAAATAAATAAATAAATAACTAAATAAATAAATAAATAAATCAGTAAAAATAAAAAATAAAAAATGCGCTTTCGCGTGCCAACAGGACACGGGACAGCTGCTTCAAACCAGCACAGTGTCCTTCCCGCTATCAAACCGTGCTGGCAATACAGCGAACCCAACCAAACCCTATTATATAGGGGAAAGCACCAAACTATGAATGACTAAATGACATGAAACAACACTGCGAAGTAGCGGGATGTCACATGGTGGTCGCGAGCAGGGCACCTAATAGCACGTAAACTAATGCTCTTGACTTTACACACAATCTCATGTAATAGATCACAGGGTTTAAACGACCCAAAAACAGCCAGAAAAATTCACACGTCTCCACGCCGTGAATGATGCCGAAGGTGCAAAGCACAGGGACGCAAGTTGCGTTTTGTACCCATTGAAATTCGCGCTCTTTGCTACTGCAGTTTGCGCCGCTCTCCCCAGCTGGCCGCGTATGGTACTACAGTGTGCGCCATGTGTGCGCCGCTTTCGATAGAGTTAAATTCGCGCTCTTTGCTACCGTAGTTTGCGGCGCTCTCCCCGGATGGCACGCGGATGGCACTACAGTAACGAATCAGTATTCGTTCAAAAAGCAGCAATACCGTGGGTAACGGAATACAAATATCTGGGCATATGGTTAAACGAAGGTCAGGCGTATCTAAAAACTAATGAGGAGCATTTAAGAATGAAAGGCAGAAGAAAAGCCTCTCTCATGAAGCACAGAGAACTAGGGGATATAACAGATATGAAGTAGTGAGAGGAATCTGGAAGGGAGGTATTGTACCAGCACTCACCTTTTCAAACGCAGTAGTGTGTGTCATATCAAAGATTCAATCAGGGCTAGAAGTAAATCAGAGGGCCGTAGGTCGATTGGCATTAGGAGCACACAGTAAAACAACAAATGAGGCAGTGCAGGCAGAAATGGGATGGGCATCCTTCGAAGTGAGAGAAGCACAGAGCAAAATATGTTTTGAAGGACGACTTAGAAATATGGATGATCAGAGATGGGCGGCCGAAGTGTTACGGTACCTTTACATGAAAAGCGTGGACACACAATGGAGGAAAAGAACCAGAAGGCTCAGGACAAAGTAAATGAATCCTGGAAGTGCATGAGAAACGACCAAGGCAATAAAAAATGAAGTGAAAGAAGCAGAAACAACGACCTGGAAAAAGAGGATGGATGCGAAGAAGTCCTTAGGTATCTACAGGATCGGGAAGCAGGAGATAACAAGGGAAAAATTATTCGATATTACCAAAGGGAGTGCATTGCTTTTTGAAGCCCGGGTGGGTTGCTTGCGGACAAAAACGCTTATCCGCGAGCCGGTACAGGAAGAACTATGAGCAGGCTGCGGGAATGAGCCAGAAACTATGAGACATAGTGTAACGGAGTGCAAATGTATCCGTCTAGTCCTCAGTGATGGACCCTGCCTGCTTCCGGAAGCCCTTGGCTTTAAGGTTAGCGGAAAAGTGAATTGGACAGCAGTAGAGGTTAGTAAAATAAGGTTAAAATGTTGGTGGGAAAAGAGTAGAGAACAATCTGGGAAGACATGTGAACAAAGTCAGACTAGCACAAAAATTTTGTAAAAGTATTTTCTTTTTATTTTGACATAATTTCTTCTTTATTTTGTTTGTTTGCATTTTTTGGTGAGGTGATTGTACACTAGCGTTGCGACTAAGGCCGCTGTGCAATGCCACCTCGTTACAAAGGGGAAGCCACTAAGCATCATCATCATCATCATCAGTATGCGCCGCTCTCGATAGATGGCTTACAACGCTGTGCATAAGTCTATGGCTGTGCACACGAACAACTCCAGACAATAGCACAGACATTCGAGGTCCTAAAGTGCTTTGCACTCAAAAGCTTCCACAAAATCACTTCATATTCATTCAGGAACGTTTTCTGTTTGGGAAAACCTGCATGCGGTGCGGTCAACGCGCTACGGCACCGCCTATCCATCTCTGCAGCAGCACCGTATGCGCGTATTTTCAACTTGTCAGCAAGCAAAGTACTAATGCATAGAGACTTGTGACATTACATACACACGTGCGACCCAGTTTAAGCTCGCGGAGGAACTTTTGGAACACTCGAACATTCCCAGTTCGAGGTTAGTTCAGTGGGTCATCAGACTCATCACTGTCTCATCTTCACACCTGCAATCGAAGGTGAACCCAGAACCCCTTCTGGGCGCTAGCGCAAGCACGCAAACACTCACTTTGAAGTTTTGGATTCACCACTTTCGTCATCGTATTGTTAATGTTATGGCGCGTCCAGAGCTTGGCTGAGTCGTTTCTTCCACGACGGTTAAAGCGCAGATACAATGCGTGCGTACAAGAGTGCAGGAGGAATAAAATATGCACACGTATTCCTACATGGACACAACTCCAATGGACACAACTCCAACACGACTCCACAAATCACAATGATCTACCGGTTTCTAATTTCTGAATAAAACATAAGTATTTTAAACAAGAGCAAGATGGAAGTTCTGGCTAGTTTGAGTTAAATATTTAAGACACATCAACCCTATTTATGGTGAAGTGAATGCTAAATTATTACTGTTTAATTCTCGAGCGCTAGGCTGCAACTCTGTGTCCAGCCATGTTGTACTGAGGATGACGTCTTGGCCTCTTTCATTCGAATTGAACATTGCACCTCCGCTTGCAGTCTATCTAATGGGTCAGCAGAGGCTTTTCCGCAGCTTCTGTTGAGGTAGACGATTCGTAGTGCATCGCAGTAGCTCCAGCTTTCAGCTACCGCACCTGCTGGCTTTCCCTTCCTGGTCTTCTCAGCTGTCGCACGCTCGGTTTTCTCAGTGGTAAATGGCTTTACCACTGTTCGCACTGCGTTGGCCGCTCGTTTAGAGTGGCTGTATGGCGGCGCTTATGCACGCACCCCACGCTCATTTTGCCGTCATCACCATGTTCCGTCACTTCTACCGCTCTTCTGGCCCCGATCCTATGGGCGGCCATGTTTCACAGTCTCCTACGTATGCCCTTCAGCAATGAAATTAGTAGAATAACCGTCCCCTCAAAGGGGCCATGCTCATTTTATGCGCAGTCATGACGTGGTGCTTAAAGCGACTCCACTGTTTTGCTGTCTTCTGTGACACACGTGTTCTGTGATCCGCCTCTGTTCTCTCATTTTTTTACCATTCTTCTGTGCTTGAGCATTTTTCTTGCTCTTTCAGTTACAATGAAAGCCGCTTTACCAGTTACTTTGCTAGCCGTCGACGTCACAGCAACTCACTTTGCTACTAGTGCAGCAACTACTATTTTCATTAGCATGCTCAGATTACTCGTGTGGGCCTTACTACTTGCCTCTAATACTCTTTTTCTAAATCGGGGCCCACATCTCATTTAATAAGAGCAACTTTAGTCAGCCAAAGTCATATTCCTGTGGTGTCCGCAGGGTTCCATGCTAATCTCCCATTCTGAAGTCTTCTGGCACAATTCTACTGAAACCTGCAGCACGTTTAACAATTTTCCATTCAACTGATCTACTCGCTTTGTTTACAGATGCTTCCCTGAGATATTTGGCGTCAATCCGAGTCTGACGTACTTTTGTTTTGCAGTATTTAATCATGTGTCAAATTTGCTCCCTGGAAGCACCGGATTTTAGAACTTCCGAGGTAAATACTGCATTCACATTTATTCACTGTCTAATATTCGTGTTGTTGGCTCTACCCGCAGACAAAAATAAAAACTCGGACAACTAACAAAACATCAGAGGCTCCCTGTAATCCTAATAAAAGCAGGGGAAATACTTTTAACATTACTACAGCGGAGCTCTCTATAGCTATCATACAGCAGGTCTAATCCGGTATAAAACTAGCGCAAACCAACAATTTTCAGTGAATGAAAAAAAATCAAAAAATATCCTGCGGCGTCCATATTTTCATCTCAGGACTTATATGGCCCCTAAAAATGTCTTACCAGCAATGCACTTGTGCTTGCGGGTAA
>NW_027526315.1:173826-321282 GCF_048455015.1 Haemaphysalis longicornis
TCGTTATAGCTGGCTGTCTTGCGGTCAGTACAGTAATCGCTTGTTATAACGAAATCGCTTTACTCGAAATATTGCTTTATTCGAAATTTATTCTAGTCCCAACACAAACACATGCATTTTATGTCGCATTACTCGAACCGCACGAAGAGCTTGACCCGCTAGAGCGAAGTGGCCATCGAGGCGTCGCCGAGCAGCGGCGACTAAGCGGTGGGCCAGGCTGTCAAGATGGCGGGTGAACGCAAGCTGGTGTTTCCCCGGTGATTTCCTCGAGCCTCTCATGCTCGATTTGCCCCGTCCGACTTTAGACAAACGGTCCAAATGCGTGGTAGGGCAATTAAATTTTGTTCCTATACATCGGTCAATGGCGTTGACGAAATGGTGCGAAAACACCGACACTCGTTCCATAGAATCAGCAGTGTCGTCGACAACAGGGCACCAAAAACTCTTGTGTCGCACACTTAACGGCTGCCCACTAATTTTCCAGTGATCATGCCCAGTGATCATGCAAAGCCCCCTAGTGCAAAACAGGTCAGATTTCATGATGGCGCTCTGTACCCACAACGAGCGGTTTATCGGTTTTTTTACCTCAACAAACACAACCTCAAACTCGAGTGACTGCGTTTGCGGCGTTTTCCAGCGGGAAACTCTCGTAGCGTTCGGTGACGCCCGCACACCCCCTATAAAAGTGGCCACTACCACTGCCACTTTTATGGGTGGCAACCGCAGCGTCATGCAATGTTTCGCCAACTTGGAGGAGGGGTGGCTAGCGCACCGCGAGAACTTGAAACAGACAAAGCTCCGGGCCTTTTTTCCACCTGAATAAAGTTTTGCTTCGTTGAATACATTGTGCTTTGATTCCCCCCAGATGTGGGGCAATTACAGCCTAAATGGTTAAGCTTTTCTGAAGTTGTCGCTTATATCGAAACACTTAGTGGAATTAGTGGCCGTTCCGGTGACTTCGTTAGAGCGAGGGATTACTGTATTTGTGTTCTGTGTACTTCCTCGAAAAGTCAACGCATTTTCACAAAATCAGCAGCTCACCAAATGATACGTGGCGTCAAAATTTGCCAAGAATACCGTGTGAGTGTTCCCATCAATCTTTTTGGTCACCTATCCCTATTTTACTTCTGATGTATGTCGGTGGTCGAAGGCAACGGGTCAGCTAATGTGAAATTTAGAATGTGTAATAATTGTTATGCCAAGCTCCAACTCACCACTACAAAACGCAGGAAATAAACTAAAACACTGTCACTCTCGCCCCAAAACACAAATGAATGTGTTACCACACATAGCAGGCAGCGACGTTCTTAAGTGCATTCGGCTTATTACTCTCAGAAGACGTTATTGTTTACTCTGCGCATATTAAATCTTTACATTGAGATTTTTAATTAACGGACGTACCATACGCCACAAAAACGCAGTGTTTCACGTGGCCCTACTACCAATTCTCTTCCTAAAGCACCATGCGAAAACAAAAAGAAAACATTTGGAAATCCTTCCTACCTTGCAATGACGAAGACTCACGTCAAGTACCTGGCCTCGAAAGATGTGTACTCGCGAAACCGCTGTTGATATCAAAGTTAGATGTCCACCGGAGCAGTAGATTCGCCAAGTATCCACCTGAATAGAGTTAGTGCTGACATTTAACGGGTGTTATCATAAAGACATTTATGAAGAGCCCCAAATGGTTGACAGCTTGGGAAAACTAGAACGAATAAGCCAGAGCTGTTCTTAATGATAGCTGGGTTGCCTCCATTGACTTTGCGATCAATAACTATAGGCCACGTTGTCTGCAGAAATGTCAATAAAGCAAACAAAAAAGTGCCACAAAATGCATTTCGAATACCCAGTGTCGGTGCTTTTGATCCACACTTCATAGCTGACTTCCGCTGATAACAGTCTTGCGTGTGCTGAAATACTGGGACATCTTGTGCGAAGTACAACCTGTGGAGCTCTTTCTGGTCTCACAGCACTCGCATTGCTTTCTCATTGAGCACACGTGCCTATAATGGCTTCAGGACAGGGACACTATCAGTGACAACTGGCGGAAACAGCTCTTTATTTGTTTCAGTTCAAGCAGCTTCAGTTTGAAGCGCTAAACTCCGATTATCTAGCATTCCAACGGAGATGCCTGCTGCAGTGTCCATTGCCCCCGCTCTTCGGATTCCCTCTATCTGAGTCGGTGTAAAAAAAATTTAGTTCACGCTTAGAGCATAATACGAATGAAAGTGTAGTGCGAGCCTTACGACAAGATTATGCAATACGGGGCATAATCACTGCGCAAAAAACCTGCCGCGGCATTACAAACTAATCCTGTTGGTGGCACTCACACACAAAAGCGTCTTCTTGAACTGATATATTATCACGTTTACACAAATAAATTCCTGAAGTTTTAAGAAGTGAAACAATTGACACTAAACAAATCCCCACAACGAGAGGAGGTAACATGACAGTTTAGGCTCGACTCCAAGACATGATGACGAATTTCTTTGTAACAATTCACCTACTACCCTACCATACCTGAATCCTGTGAATAGGTTAACAGTGTTTTTTTAGAATAAGTTCGAGCAAGAACTGAAAAAATTGTCTAATTTAGGACGGCTATAACGTTTGGGAAGTTCCCCCGGTTTGTACGGGAATTCGCCCTTATGGAATGGGGCAGCTTCAAGATAAAACATTTTGACCGACATCTACGGTCTAATGATAAAACACTCGCCTCGTAAGCGGGAGGCATCAGGTTCGAATTCTGGGACACCAGATAACCACCGATTTCTGTAACTGGTACAAGCGTCCCGGGGATTAGCTCGCAAGGACATGGAAATAAACACTTGGAGCTCCACCACAAGCAGCCCTCGGGGCAATGATGAATTTCCCACGAACGCCTTCGGGAGGGGCAGGGGCCGCGAGGCACCCACAATTCAAAATGGCTCAAGTGCCCTGTCTTGGCGGGGGTGAAGGGCTCGGACACGCTCAACAACTGCTGCAGGCCTGGGAGGTTCATCTATCCTGTTCGGACGTTGTCTGGAGCCTCTGGTCACCCACCAAAGTAGAAACGGGTGCAATCCCCGGCCCCGCCTTCGTCAAAGGGATTAAGTGTACTGGAAACTGCTTAAGTGTACTGGAAACTGGAAAAAGGAGGCTGTAGATCGCGTTGCAGTTGATAATACGTAAGCGATCACCTTTTTTGAAAGCAGGGGTTATTTTATCAACTTCAAGCAATCTGAAAATTTGCAGGATTTAATCAACTTGTTGATAATTTGGGCTGAAATGAGCGATAACTCTAGAGGCACAAGTATTAACTAAGAATAGTGAATGCAGTCTAATCCGGATCCGGTTGTTTTAAGGGGTAAAATAACATTATACACCTCTGCTGCCGGTGTAGGACGTAAATAAAAAAGAATGAGGATAACGTCTAACAACGGGGAAAGAAGGATTAATTTGGGAGCTATCGCAAGTGTCAAAATGTTCACTGAAAGCCTCTGCGATGTCGCTAGGGTCGGAATACAACAATTATGAACTATTATTTGTGATGGATGTGCCGGAACACTGGTCCTAAAAAATCTGTTGAGTAATTTCTATTTCTTCCTGCTACCGTTGTCGTTTTTCAAGTTCTTTTTTCACAGTATTCATGTTTGGTCCGCTTCAAACACATTGATAGCATGCTAGAATGCGACTTGAAACGATTTTTTAGGGAAATATCAGAAGATTGGGCCTTTATTTCTTTCAGAGATTGTCTTTCTTAGATATAGAACTCAGCCATCCAAGAGTAATTGCGTGGATTCCTAGGGGAGTGATGCCACTTCCTAATACGGGTTGTTGATATACACTCCATGATGCACGCGCTTATTTTAGAAGAAAAATGATTGAAATCTTTTTCTGCGCATAGTTCTAACGCCATGAAATCCCCGTCAGTACAACATATCAGTTTGACGAATTTTGTGGAATTAAATACGGACTTGCATGGGCACTGTTTCGGACGAGAGTACGGGCTCCTAGGTGCAAAAAAAACTGAGTGATAATCAGGGGTAAGAAGTCAATTGCACCACAATTTAAACCCAGTTCATATTACACAGGATATGATCAATTAAAGATGACCAGCCACTTACATCGCATCTAGTAGAATCATTCATCAGAGAAGTCATGCCACAGCCGAGGTAACAATTCAAGTATTAAGCACTGGATGTGCCATTCGTATCAGTAACGTTTACATTTATATCTAAAAAAAAATTATATTTTTACGGTCATTTGTTAAACGGCTGAGAATTGTTGCCAACTGGATGCAGAATTGTGAATCTAAAGAAGAGGGTGAACGATAGATGGGCGCGATTTTTCTGCGATCATTCACTAGAAGGACGACGGGCTCGAATTCCACCCAGACAGAATCGCGATAAATGTTACTAAATGAGATGTCATTACGACACCTGTATGAAAGAGACGATGTCAGTTGTATAGCAGACCCTCCTTCTCGATGGTTGTTCTGGTTACAGTGTTCTGAAACGTATTCTGGTAGCGGATAAAATTTGCGTCACCCATTGACAGCCATGTTTCAGAAAGACATGCGATTGAAAACGTGTGGTCAACTAGAGAACGGAATGCTAGCATGTCATCATAGTGTTTGTAAAGGCTACGCATATTGAAATTTATCAGTGATAATGCGGGTGGATGCTTATTGAACAGTGCTTTGGCGTCTAAGCATGTGAATACACCCGAGGCCCTAAGGAAAAGAAGAAATGCTCTTCAAGGGTGCATGCCCACGCCTTCGATATGAACCTCAGATCTTCCACGCCAGAGATGCGACACACGCGGCTGTAATCAGGTTTCCTTGCCTTGATAGCGCCATTGCCGGATAGCACCATTGCCGGCCATTGCCCTGTGTTCTGTATTCGAGTAGCAGCGCCTGCGCGAATATTCGCTTTTTCTCTGGTGTGATACGATCATTGTTTAAGATGAGTTTACCTGTCATAGATTGAATTCCGATGGCTGCAGTTGGTAGTCGGGCCTTCCTATCTTTACTGGCGAAATCAATGTATTTGGTCCTAGAACAATACCGCGGTATTCTTTGCTGCTTACTGTTCTTCGCTGAAACACGACGCACGATATCAACGTCCAATGTCGTGAAAGGGCAGTAAACTTTGTTGCCAACGTCTTGCACAACTTTAAGGCCACTTTAACCTCCTATCTCCAGGTACACCTCCTATCTCTACGTTGTTGATGCTTGAATACTGTTCCAGGTCGCCAGTGCGTATACCCAGCTCTTTTGTTTCGGCTTCAAGAAGAAGTACACCTGGTATCTCTATGTTGTTGATGTGTGAATACTGTTCCAGATTGCCAGTGCGCTCAACCAGCAATTTGTTTTCCGCTTTCAGAAGCTTGTTTTCCTTTGACAGACTTTCATTTTCCGCCTTAACGTTTTCACAGGTCTCAATAAACATTTTCGGACACTCGCGCATTACGGCCATTCCTGCTCGGAGATCACAGGCGTCTTTTGCTAGTTCGGCGTAAGTCACCATTTTAAAACTTGCCCGGAAAACGTAAGGATAGCAGTGAAATGGGCAAAACTCCTACAATTTCAGAACGAAAGCAATCCGTGTACATACGTGCGTGCGAAGTGCACCAAGGAATGTGTGCAATGCTCGTAGCTGCACACACTGCTGCCACACAAAGGTCCGTATGTTGCGGTGAATTACGGCCGTACGTTTTTGTGAAGCCCGTATGAGGAAGCGCTGTCGTTTAAAATCCCAGAAATTATGCGTTTCATTTGCGAGTAACGCCGTAGTAATAATGCTTTGACAGCATCTGACTTGTGCTGTACGTTTTAAAAATAGTAATAAATTCATAAATGTCAGAGAGCCAAAGGCTTTTAGAAGACTCTGCTAGGAGAGTGGCAGATGACGCAAGGTAATTAGGTAATCAACTGTTTTTACAATTCAACCTTGATCACCCTTATATATAAAAAGGTTCTGAACTTATTATTGTATCTTCTACAACGGACAACCCCTTGTTAGGAAAACGGCAACAGCCCACGTGCACTGATAAACATTAATGAGTACAGCGTCCTTCTGTAGCAGTTTCTTTGCTCTGTGCTTGGAGGTCAAGGCTCAACTAAGCAGACAAGTTTAAAGGTCCCATGTTGCATTCTCCTGTTAGTTTTAAATCAGACAAACATTAAAAATGCACCAAAAATGTCTAAGCAAAACGTATTTTTCGCATCATCAACATAAAGCTGGATTCTGATAAATTTCTAATTTTGTTTATAAATATATATACATATATATTGATATATATATATATATATATATATATATATATATATATATATATATATATATATATATAACACAGAAATAAGGGTTGGCAGCCGAGAAAACCTCGGAAAGCAAAGGGGAGGATGTGGTAGATCATTGAAACAGATTAAGAATTTGGAAAGAAAGAAAGAAAGTGAAGAAAAAATGCCCGCCAGGTGGGATCCGAACCCACGACCTCCAGAATACCGGTCTGGTGCGATAACCACTACGCTACCGGCGGGGCGATTTTCCCATTCACTTTCTGGGGTATTTATGTTAGGTAGATTTGTTTCCTGTGCTTGGGGGTGGTAGCCAGCGCCATTCGGACTAATCGGGGTGAAGGGGACCTTCTTTTTAACCCCCGGGTCGTGACTCGAGTGTCTACGACATGTCCAGAGTGGTCGACCAGCTTTGAACCCTCTTAAGCTCCCTTTGGCAACAAGACTGCCAGAACAGAGGCCCTCGCTATGCATGTAGCGAATCAGAATAGGAAATGAGGGGCTCGTTGAAAATAACACAGAAATAAGGGTTGGCAGCCGAGAAAACCTCGGAAAGCAAAGGGGAGGATGTGGTAGATCATTGAAACAGATTAAGAATTTGGAAAGAAAGAAAGAAAGTGAAGAAAAAATGCCCGCCAGGTGGGATCCGAACCCACGACCTCCAGAATACCGCTTTCACTTTCTTTCTTTCTTTCCAAATTCTTAATCTGTTTCAATGATCTACCACATCCTCCCCTTTGCTTTCCGAGGTTTTCTCGGCTGCCAACCCTTATTTCTGTGTTATTTTCAACGAGCCCCTCATTTCCTATATATATATATATATATATATATATATATATATATATATATATATATATATATATATATATATATATATATATATATATATAGCGAATCAGAATAGGAAATGAGGGGCTCGTTGAAAGTATGACAGAAATAAAGGTTGGCAGCCAAGAAAACCTCGGAAAGCAAAGGGGAGGATGTGGTAGGTAATTGAAACAGATAAAGAACTTGGAAAGAAAGAAAGTGGAGAAAAAATGCCCACCAGGTGGGATCCGAACCCACGACCTCCTGAATACCGCACAAGACCGGTATTCGCACCAGACCGGTATTCTGGAGGTCGTCGGTACGGATCCCACCTGGCGGGCATTTTTTCTTCATTTTCTTTCCTTCCAAGTTCTGTATCTGTTTCAATTACCTACGGCATCCTCCCCTTTGCTTTCCGAGGTTTTCTTGGCTGCCAACCCTTATTTCTGTCTTATATATATATATATATATATATATATATATATATATATATATATATATATATATATATATATAATCCGCCTGGTTGTGTTCACTGCAGGACGAAAGCCTCTCCCGAAGATGTCTACCCACACCTATCAATTGCGAGGCGCAGTTATATATATCCGCGCCTCGCAATTGATAGGTGTGGTTAGCCATCTACGGGAGAGGCTTTCGTCCTGCAGTGAACACAACCAGGCGGATTATATATATACATATATATATAAATATATATATATATATATATATTTATATATATATATACATATAGATAGATAGATAGATATATATATAGATATAAATATATATATATATACATATAATCCGCCTGGTTGTGTTCACTGCAGGACGAAAGCCTCTCCCGAATATGTCTAACCACACCTATCAATTGCGAGGCGCGGTTATATATATATATATATATATATATATATATATATATATATATAAGACAGAAAATAAGGGTTGGCAGTCAAGAAAACCTCGGAAAGCAAAGGGGAGGTTGTGGCGGGTCATAGAAAGAGATGAAGAATTTTTTGAGTCGAAAAGAAAGTGGTGAAAAAATGCCCGCCGGGTGGGATCCGAACCCACGACCTCCAGAATACCGGTCTGGTGCGATAACCACTACGCTACCGGCGGGGCTGTTTCCCCAGCACTTTTTGTTTCCTGCACTTGGGGGTGGTAGCCAGCGCCACTCGGACTACTCGGGGTGAAGGGGACCTTCTTTTTAACCCCCGGGCCGTGACTCGAGTGTCTACGACATGTCGAGAGTGGTCGACCAGCGTTGAACCCTCTTAAGCTCCCTTTGGCACCAAGACTGCCAGAACAGAGGCCCTCGCTAAGCATGTAGCGAATCAGAAAATGGGAAATGAGGGGCTCCGTGAAATAAGACAGAAAATAAGGGTTGGCAGTCAAGAAAACCTCGGAAAGTAAAGGGGAGGTTGTGGTGGGTCATAGAAAGAGATGAAGAATTTTTTGAGTCGAAAAGAAAGTGGTGAAAAAATGCCCGCCGGGTGGGATCCGAACCCACGACCTCCAGAAGACCGGTCTGGTGCGATAACCACTACGCTACCGGCGGGGCTGTTTCCCCCGCACTTTTTGTTTCCTGCACTTGGGGGTGGTAGCCAGCGCCACTCGGACTACTCGGGGTGAAGGGGACCTTCTTTTTAACCCCCGGGCCGTGACTCGAGTGTCTACGACATGTCGAGAGTGGTCGACCAGCGTTTAACCCTCTTAAGCTCCCTTTGGCACCAAGACTGCCAGAACAGAGGCCCTCGCTAAGCATGTAGCGAATCAGAAAATGGGAAATGAGGGGCTCCGTGAAATACGACAGAAAATAAGGGTTGGCAGTCAAGAAAACCTCGGAAAGCAAAGGGGAGGTTGTGGCGGGTCATAGAAAGAGATGAAGAATTTTTTGAGTCGAAAAGAAAGTGGTGAAATAATGCCCGCCGGGTGGGATCCGAAACCACGACCTCCAGAATACCGGTCTGGTGCGATAACCACTACGCTACCGGCGGGGCTGTTTCCCCAGCACTTTTTGTTTCCTGCACTTGGGGGTGGTAGCCAGCGCCACTCGGACTACTCGGGGTGAAGGGGACCTTCTTTTTAACCCCCGGGCCGTGACTCGAGTGTCTACGACATGTCGAGAGTGGTCGACCAGCGTTGAACCCTCTTAAGCTCCCTTTGGCACCAAGACTGCCAGAACAGAGGCCCTCGCTAAGCATGTAGCGAATCAGAAAATGGGAAATGAGGGGCTTCGTGAAATAAGACAGAAAATAAGGGTTGGCAGTCAAGAAAACCTCGGAGAGCAAAGGGGAGGTTGTGGTGGGTCATAGAAAGAGGTGAAGAATTTTTTGAGTCGAAAAGAAAGTGGTGAAAAAATGCCCGCCGGGTGGGATCCGAACCCACGACCTCCAGAATACCGGTCTGGTGCGATAACCACTACGCTACCGGCGGGGCTGTTTCCCCAGCACTTTTTGTTTCCTGCACTTGGGGGTGGTAGCCAGCGCCACTCGGACTACTCGGGGTGAAGGGGACCTTCTTTTTAACCCCCGGGCCGTGACTCGAGTGTCTACGACATGTCGAGAGTGGTCGACCAGCGTTGAACCCTCTTAAGCTCCCTTTGGCACCAAGACTGCCAGAACAGAGGCCCTCGCTAAGCATGTAGCGAATCAGAAAATGGGAAATGAGGGGCTCCGTGAAATAAGACAGAAAATAAGGGTTGGCAGTCAAGAAAACCTCGGAAAGTAAAGGGGAGGTTGTGGTGGGTCATAGAAAGAGATGAAGAATTTTTTGAGTCGAAAAGAAAGTGGTGAAAAAATGCCCGCCGGGTGGGATCCGAACCCACGACCTCCAGAAGACCGGTCTGGTGCGATAACCACTACGCTACCGGCGGGGCTGTTTCCCCCGCACTTTTTGTTTCCTGCACTTGGGGGTGGTAGCCAGCGCCACTCGGACTACTCGGGGTGAAGGGGACCTTCTTTTTAACCCCCGGGCCGTGACTCGAGTGTCTACGACATGTCGAGAGTGGTCGACCAGCGTTTAACCCTCTTAAGCTCCCTTTGGCACCAAGACTGCCAGAACAGAGGCCCTCGCTAAGCATGTAGCGAATCAGAAAATGGGAAATGAGGGGCTCCGTGAAATACGACAGAAAATAAGGGTTGGCAGTCAAGAAAACCTCGGAAAGCAAAGGGGATGTTGTGGTGGGTCATAGAAAGAGATGAATAATTTTTGGAGTCGAAAAGAAAGTGGTGAAAAAATGCCCGCCGGGTGGGATCCGAACCCACGACCTCCAGAATACCGGTCTGGTGCGATAATCACTACGCTACCGGCGGGGCTGTTTCCCCAGCACTTTTTGTTTCCTGCACTTGGGGGTGGTAGCCAGCGCCACTCGGACTACTCGGGGTGAAGGGGACCTTCTTTTTAACCCCCGGGCCGTGACTCGAGTGTCTACGACATGTCGAGAGTGGTCGACCAGCGTTTAACCCTCTTAAGCTCCCTTTGGCACCAAGACTGCCAGAACAGAGGCCCTCGCTAAGCATGTAGCGAATCAGAAAATGGGAAATGAGGGGCTCCGTGAAATACGACAGAAAATAAGGGTTGGCAGTCAAGAAAACCTCGGAAAGCAAAGGGGAGGTTGTGGTGGGTCATAGAAAGATGAATAATTTTTGGAGTCGAAAAGAAAGTGGTGAAAAAATGCCCGCCGGGTGGGATCCGAACCCACGACCTCCAGAATACCGGTCTGGTGCGATAATCACTACGCTACCGGCGGGGCTGTTTCCCCAGCACTTTTTGTTTCCTGCACTTGGGGGTGGTAGCCAGCGCCACTCGGACTACTCGGGGTGAAGGGGACCTTCTTTTTAACCCCCGGGCCGTGACTCGAGTGTCTACGACATGTCGAGAGTGGTCGACCAGCGTTGAACCCTCTTAAGCTCCCTTTGGCACCAAGACTGCCAGAACAGAGGCCCTCGCTAAGCATGTAGCGAATCAGAAAATGGGAAATGAGGGGCTCCGTGAAATAAGACAGAAAATAAGGGTTGGCAGTCAAGAAAACCTCGGAAAGTAAAGGGGAGGTTGTGGTGGGTCATAGAAAGAGATGAAGAATTTTTTGAGTCGAAAAGAAAGTGGTGAAAAAATGCCCGCCGGGTGGGATCCGAACCCACGACCTCCAGAAGACCGGTCTGGTGCGATAACCACTACGCTACCGGCGGGGCTGTTTCCCCCGCACTTTTTGTTTCCTCCACTTGGGGGTGGTAGCCAGCGCCACTCGGACTACTCGGGGTGAAGGGGACCTTCTTTTTAACCCCCGGGCCGTGACTCGAGTGTCTACGACATGTCGAGAGTGGTCGACCAGCGTTTAACCCTCTTAAGCTCCCTTTGGCACCAAGACTGCCAGAACAGAGGCCCTCGCTAAGCATGTAGCGAATCAGAAAATGGGAAATGAGGGGCTCCGTGAAATACGACAGAAAATAAGGGTTGGCAGTCAAGAAAACCTCGGAAAGCAAAGGGGAGGTTGTGGCGGGTCATAGAAAGAGATGAAGAATTTTTTGAGTCGAAAAGAAAGTGGTGAAATAATGCCCGCCGGGTGGGATCCGAAACCACGACCTCCAGAATACCGGTCTGGTGCGATAACCACTACGCTACCGGCGGGGCTGTTTCCCCAGCACTTTTTGTTTCCTGCACTTGGGGGTGGTAGCCAGCGCCACTCGGACTACTCGGGGTGAAGGGGACCTTCTTTTTAACCCCCGGGCCGTGACTCGAGTGTCTACGACATGTCGAGAGTGGTCGACCAGCGTTGAACCCTCTTAAGCTCCCTTTGGCACCAAGACTGCCAGAACAGAGGCCCTCGCTAAGCATGTAGCGAATCAGAAAATGGGAAATGAGGGGCTTCGTGAAATAAGACAGAAAATAAGGGTTGGCAGTCAAGAAAACCTCGGAGAGCAAAGGGGAGGTTGTGGTGGGTCATAGAAAGAGGTGAAGAATTTTTTGAGTCGAAAAGAAAGTGGTGAAAAAATGCCCGCCGGGTGGGATCCGAACCCACGACCTCCAGAATACCGGTCTGGTGCGATAACCACTACGCTACCGGCGGGGCTGTTTCCCCAGCACTTTTTGTTTCCTGCACTTGGGGGTGGTAGCCAGCGCCACTCGGACTACTCGGGGTGAAGGGGACCTTCTTTTTAACCCCCGGGCCGTGACTCGAGTGTCTACGACATGTCGAGAGTGGTCGACCAGCGTTGAACCCTCTTAAGCTCCCTTTGGCACCAAGACTGCCAGAACAGAGGCCCTCGCTAAGCATGTAGCGAATCAGAAAATGGGAAATGAGGGGCTCCGTGAAATAAGACAGAAAATAAGGGTTGGCAGTCAAGAAAACCTCGGAAAGTAAAGGGGAGGTTGTGGTGGGTCATAGAAAGAGATGAAGAATTTTTTGAGTCGAAAAGAAAGTGGTGAAAAAATGCCCGCCGGGTGGGATCCGAACCCACGACCTCCAGAAGACCGGTCTGGTGCGATAACCACTACGCTACCGGCGGGGCTGTTTCCCCCGCACTTTTTGTTTCCTGCACTTGGGGGTGGTAGCCAGCGCCACTCGGACTACTCGGGGTGAAGGGGACCTTCTTTTTAACCCCCGGGGCCGTGACTCGAGTGTCTACGACATGTCGAGAGTGGTCGACCAGCGTTTAACCCTCTTAAGCTCCCTTTGGCACCAAGACTGCCAGAACAGAGGCCCTCGCTAAGCATGTAGCGAATCAGAAAATGGGAAATGAGGGGCTCCGTGAAATACGACAGAAAATAAGGGTTGGCAGTCAAGAAAACCTCGGAAAGCAAAGGGGAGGTTGTGGTGGGTCATAAAAAGAGATGAATAATTTTTGGAGTCGAAAAGAAAGTGGTGAAAAAATGCCCGCCGGGTGGGATCCGAACCCACGACCTCCAGAATACCGGTCTGGTGCGATAATCACTACGCTACCGGCGGGGCTGTTTTCCCAGCACTTTTTGTTTCCTGCACTTGGGGGTGGTAGCCAGCGCCACTCGGACTACTCGGGGTGAAGGGGAACTTCTTTTTAACCCCCGGGCCGTGACTCGAGTGTCTACGACATGTCGAGAGTGGTCGACCAGCGTTTAACCCTCTTAAGCTCCCTTTGGCACCAAGACTGCCAGAACAGAGGCCCTCGCTAAGCATGTAGCGAATCAGAAAATGGGAAATGAGGGGCTCCGTGAAATACGACAGAAAATAAGGGTTGGCAGTCAAGAAAACCTCGGAAAGCAAAGGGGAGGTTGTGGTGGGTCATAGAAAGAGATGAATAATTTTTGGAGTCGAAAAGAAAGTGGTGAAAAAATGCCCGCCGGGTGGGATCCGAACCCACGACCTCCAGAATACCGGTCTGGTGCGATAATCACTACGCTACCGGCGGGGCTGTTTCCCCAGCACTTTTTGTTTCCTGCACTTGGGGGTGGTAGCCAGCGCCACTCGGACTACTCGGGGTGAAGGGGACCTTCTTTTTAACCCCCGGGCCGTGACTCGAGTGTCTACGACATGTCGAGAGTGGTCGACCAGCGTTGAACCCTCTTAAGCTCCCTTTGGCACCAAGACTGCCAGAACAGAGGCCCTCGCTAAGCATGTAGCGAATCAGAAAATGGGAAATGAGGGGCTCCGTGAAATAAGACAGAAAATAAGGGTTGGCAGTCAAGAAAACCTCGGAAAGTAAAGGGGAGGTTGTGGTGGGTCATAGAAAGAGATGAAGAATTTTTTGAGTCGAAAAGAAAGTGGTGAAAAAATGCCCGCCGGGTGGGATCCGAACCCACGACCTCCAGAAGACCGGTCTGGTGCGATAACCACTACGCTACCGGCGGGGCTGTTTCCCCCGCACTTTTTGTTTCCTGCACTTGGGGGTGGTAGCCAGCGCCACTCGGACTACTCGGGGTGAAGGGGACCTTCTTTTTAACCCCCGGGCCGTGACTCGAGTGTCTACGACATGTCGAGAGTGGTCGACCAGCGTTGAACCCTCTTAAGCTCCCTTTGGCACCAAGACTGCCAGAACAGAGGCCCTCGCTAAGCAT
Source organism: Haemaphysalis longicornis (assembly GCF_048455015.1). Taxonomy (NCBI): domain Eukaryota; kingdom Metazoa; phylum Arthropoda; class Arachnida; order Ixodida; family Ixodidae; genus Haemaphysalis; species Haemaphysalis longicornis. The sequence continues at coordinate 187,946 of NW_027526315.1, forward strand.
GTAGCGAATCAGAAAATGGGAAATGAGGGGCTTCGTGAAATAAGACAGAAAATAAGGGTTGGCAGTCAAGAAAACCTCGGAGAGCAAAGGGGAGGTTGTGGTGGGTCATAGAAAGTGGTGAAGAATTTTTTGAGTCGAAAAGAAAGTGGTGAAAAAATGCCCGCCGGGTGGGATCCGAACCCACGACCTCCAGAATACCGGTCTGGTGCGATAACCACTACGCTACCGGCGGGGCTGTTTCCCCAGCACTTTTTGTTTCCTGCACTTGGGGGTGGTAGCCAGCGCCACTCGGACTACTCGGGGTGAAGGGGACCTTCTTTTTAACCCCCGGGCCGTGACTCGAGTGTCTACGACATGTCGAGAGTGGTCGACCAGCGTTGAACCCTCTTAAGCTCCCTTTGGCACCAAGACTGCCAGAACAGAGGCCCTCGCTAAGCATGTAGCGAATCAGAAAATGGGAAATGAGGGGCTCCGTGAAATAAGACAGAAAATAAGGGTTGGCAGTCAAGAAAACCTCGGAAAGTAAAGGGGAGGTTGTGGTGGGTCATAGAAAGAGATGAAGAATTTTTTGAGTCGAAAAGAAAGTGGTGAAAAAATGCCCGCCGGGTGGGATCCGAACCCACGACCTCCAGAAGACCGGTCTGGTGCGATAACCACTACGCTACCGGCGGGGCTGTTTCCCCCGCACTTTTTGTGTCCTGCACTTGGGGGTGGTAGCCAGCGCCACTCGGACTAATCGGGGTGAAGGGGACCTTCTTTTTAACCCCCGGGCCGTGACTCGAGTGTCTACGACATGTCGAGAGTGGTCGACCAGCGTTGAACCCTCTTAAGCTCCCTTTGGCACCAAGACTGCCAGAACAGAGGCCCTCGCTAAGCATGTAGCGAATCAGAAAATGGGAAATGAGGGGCTCCGTGAAATAAGACAGAAAATAAGGGTTGGCAGTCAAGAAAACCTCGGAAAGTAAAGGGGAGGTTGTGGTGGGTCATAGAAAGAGATGAAGAATTTTTTGAGTCGAAAAGAAAGTGGTGAAAAAATGCCCGCCGGGTGGGATCCGAACCCACGACCTCCAGAAGACCGGTCTGGTGCGATAACCACTACGCTACCGGCGGGGCTGTTTCCCCCGCACTTTTTGTTTCCTGCACTTGGGGGTGGTAGCCAGCGCCACTCGGACTAATCGGGGTGAAGGGGACCTTCTTTTTAACCCCCGGGCCGTGACTCGAGTGTCTACGACATGTCGAGAGTGGTCGACCAGCGTTTAACCCTCTTAAGCTCCCTTTGGCACCAAGACTGCCAGAACAGAGGCCCTCGCTAAGCATGTAGCGAATCAGAAAATGGGAAATGAGGGGCTCCGTGAAATACGACAGAAAATAAGGGTTGGCAGTCAAGAAAACCTCGGAAAGCAAAGGGGAGGTTGTGGTGGGTCATAGAAAGAGATGAATAATTTTTGGAGTCGAAAAGAAAGTGGTGAAAAAATGCCCGCCGGGTGGGATCCGAACCCACGACCTCCAGAATACCGGTCTGGTGCGATAATCACTACGCTACCGGCGGGGCTGTTTCCCCAGCACTTTTTGTTTCCTGCACTTGGGGGTGGTAGCCAGCGCCACTCGGACTACTCGGGGTGAAGGGGACCTTCTTTTTAACCCCCGGGCCGTGACTCGAGTGTCTACGACATGTCGAGAGTGGTCGACCAGCGTTTAACCCTCTTAAGCTCCCTTTGGCACCAAGACTGCCAGAACAGAGGCCCTCGCTAAGCATGTAGCGAGTCAGAAAATGGGAAATGAGGGGCTCCGTGAAATACGACAGAAAATAAGGGTTGGCAGTCAAGAAAACCTCGGAAAGCAAAGGGGAGGTTGTGGTGGGTCATAGAAAGAGATGAATAATTTTTGGAGTCGAAAAGAAAGTGGTGAAAAAATGCCCGCCGGGTGGGATCCGAACCCACGACCTCCAGAATACCGGTCTGGTGCGATAATCACTACGCTACCGGCGGGGCTGTTTCCCCAGCACTTTTTGTTTCCTGCACTTGGGGGTGGTAGCCAGCGCCACTCGGACTACTCGGGGTGAAGGGGACCTTCTTTTTAACCCCCGGGCCGTGACTCGAGTGTCTACGACATGTCGAGAGTGGTCGACCAGCGTTGAACCCTCCTAAGCTCCCTTTGGCACCAAGACTGCCAGAACAGAGGCCCTCGCTAAGCATGTAGCGAATCAGAAAATGGGAAATGAGGGGCTCCGTGAAATAAGACAGAAAATAAGGGTTGGCAGTCAAGAAAACCTCGGAAAGCAAAGGGGAGGTTGTGGCGGGTCATAGAAAGAGATGAAGAATTTTTTGAGTCGAAAAGAAAGTGGTGAAATAATGCCCGCCGGGTGGGATCCGAAACCACGACCTCCAGAATACCGGTCTGGTGCGATAACCACTACGCTACCGGCGGGGCTGTTTCCCCAGCACTTTTTGTTTCCTGCACTTGGGGGTGGTAGCCAGCGCCACTCGGACTACTCGGGGTGAAGGGGACCTTCTTTTTAACCCCCGGGCCGTGACTCGAGTGTCTACGACATGTCGAGAGTGGTCGACCAGCGTTTAACCCTCTTAAGCTCCCTTTGGCACCAAGACTGCCAGAACAGAGGCCCTCGCTAAGCATGTAGCGAATCAGAAAATGGGAAATGAGGGGCTCCGTGAAATACGACAGAAAATAAGGGTTGGCAGTCAAGAAAACCTCGGAAAGCAAAGGGGAGGTTGTGGTGGGTCATAGAAAGAGATGAATAATTTTTGGAGTCGAAAAGAAAGTGGTGAAAAAATGCCCGCCGGGTGGGATCCGAACCCACGACCTCCAGAATACCGGTCTGGTGCGATAATCACTACGCTACCGGCGGGGCTGTTTCCCCAGCACTTTTTGTTTCCTGCACTTGGGGGTGGTAGCCAGCGCCACTCGGACTACTCGGGGTGAAGGGGACCTTCTTTTTAACCCCCGGGCCGTGACTCGAGTGTCTACGACATGTCGAGAGTGGTCGACCAGCGTTTAACCCTCTTAAGCTCCCTTTGGCACCAAGACTGCCAGAACAGAGGCCCTCGCTAAGCATGTAGCGAATCAGAAAATGGGAAATGAGGGGCTCCGTGAAATACGACAGAAAATAAGGGTTGGCAGTCAAGAAAACCTCGGAAAGCAAAGGGGAGGTTGTGGTGGGTCATAGAAAGAGATGAATAATTTTTGGAGTCGAAAAGAAAGTGGTGAAAAAATGCCCGCCGGGTGGGATCCGAACCCACGACCTCCAGAATACCGGTCTGGTGCGATAATCACTACGCTACCGGCGGGGCTGTTTCCCCAGCACTTTTTGTTTCCTGCACTTGGGGGTGGTAGCCAGCGCCACTCGGACTACTCGGGGTGAAGGGGACCTTCTTTTTAACCCCCGGGCCGTGACTCGAGTGTCTACGACATGTCGAGAGTGGTCGACCAGCGTTGAACCCTCTTAAGCTCCCTTTGGCACCAAGACTGCCAGAACAGAGGCCCTCGCTAAGCATGTAGCGAATCAGAAAATGGGAAATGAGGGGCTCCGTGAAATAAGACAGAAAATAAGGGTTGGCAGTCAAGAAAACCTCGGAAAGCAAAGGGGAGGTTGTGGTGGGTCATAGAAAGAGATGAAGAATTTTTTGAGTCGAAAAGAAAGTGGTGAAAAAATATATATATATATATATACATATCAAAGTTGCAGTCCTTATTGCCAGTGCTGTTTGGCGCTTTAACAGTGTGTTATAGTGCCGAATGAGGTATGATTGCCTTTTTTTTATGCAGGAATAAATAATAGAAAATTCAAGTCGAGAAAAAATGCGCCGTTTTTTCCGGAAGCCGGAATCGAACCCACAACCTCCGCATAACGCGTGCGGTGCTCTACCATTGAGCTAGTTCCGCGGCGACTCCCCTCTCGACTATACCGCGGGGTTTTGTATTTACGACTGCTCAGAGCCCGGTCAACTAGCGCCGCCCCTCGACCACCGCGGGAAGACGTAGAACATCTTTTCCCAGCGGCCGCACGTAAGACGTGGTCGGAAGTCGGGGATAGCCAAAGGCATTTCAGACTGCTGAAGCCAGAACCGTCGTAATGCATTTTGTAGAGCAGAGACGTACGGGACGAGGGATTCCGTAAGGACACATATCAAAGTTGCAGTCCTTATTGCCAGTGCTGTTTGGCGTTTTAACAGTGTTTTATAGTGCCGAATGAGATATGATTGCTTTTTTTTATGCAGGAATAAATAATAGAAAATTCAAGTCGAGAAAAAATGCGCCGTTTTTTTCCGGAAGCGGGAATCGAACCCACAACCTCCGCATAACGCGTGCGGTGCTCTACCATTGAGCTAGTTCCGCGCGACTCCCCTCTCGACTATACCGCGGGGTTTTGTATTTACGACTGCTCAGAGCCCGGTCAACTAGCGCCGCCCCTCGACCACCGCGGGAAGACGTAGAACGTCTTTTCCCAGCGGCCGCACGTAAGACGTGGTCGGAAGTCGGGGATAGCCAAAGGCATTTCAGACTGCTGAAGCCAGAACCCTCGTAATGCATTTTGTAGAGCAGAGACGTACGGGACGAGGGATTCCGTAAGGACACATATCAAAGTTGCAGTCCTTATTGCCAGTGCTGTTTGTCCAGTGCTGTTTGCCAGTGCTGTTTGCCGTGTCCTTACGGAATCCCTCGTCCCGTACGTCTCTGCTCTACAAAATGCATTACGAGGGTTCTGGCTTCAGCAGTCTGAAATGGCTTTGGCTATCCCCGACTTCCGACCACGTCTTACGTGCGGCCGCTGGGAAAAGACGTTCTACGTCTTCCCGCGGTGGTCGAAGGGCGGCGCTAGTTGACCGGGCTCTGAGAAGTCGTAAATACAAAACCCCGCGGTATAGTCGAGAGGGGAGTCGCCGCGGAACTAGCTAAATGGTAGAGCGCCGCACGCGTTATGCGGAGGTTGTGGGTTCGATTCCCGCTTCCGGAAAAAACGGCGCATTTTTTCTCGACTTCATATTTCTATTATTTATTCCTGCATAAAAAAGGCAATCATACCTCATTCGGCACTATAAAACACTGTTAAAACTCCAAACAGCACTGGCAATAAGGACTGCAACTTTGATATGTGTCCTTACGGAATCCCTCGTCCCGTACGTCTCTGCTCTACAAAATGCATTACGAGGGTTCTGGCTTCAGCAGTCTGAAATGCCTTTGGCTATCCCCGACTTCCGACCACGTCTTACGTGCGGCCGCTGGGAAAAGACGTTCTACGTCTTCCCGCGGTGGTCGAGGGGCGGCGCTAGTTGACCGGGCTCTGAGCAGTCGTAAGTACAAAACCCCGCGGTATAGTCGAGAGGGGAGTCGCCGCGGAACTAGCTCAATGGTAGAGCACCGCACGCGTTATGCGGAGGTTGTGGGTTCGATTCCCGCTTCCGGAAAAAACGGCGCATTTTTTCTCGACTTGAATTTTCTATTATTTATTCCTGCATAAAAAAAGGCAATCATACCTCATTCGGCACTATAAAACACTGTTAAAACGCCAAACAGCACTGGCAATAAGGAGTGCAACTTTGATATGTGTCCTTACGGAATACCTCGTCCCGTACGTCTCTGCTCTACAAAATGCATTACGAGGGTTCTGGCTTCAGCAGTCTGAAATGCCTTTGGCTATCCCCGACTTCCGACCACGTCTTACGTGTGGCCGCTGGGAAAAGACGTTCTACGTCTTCCCGCGGTGGTCGAGGGGCGGCGCTAGTTGACCGGGCTCTGAGCAGTCGTAAATACAAAACCCCGCGGTATAGTCGAGAGGGGAGTCGCCGCGGAACTAGCTCAATGGTAGAGCACCGCACGCGTTATGCGGAGGTTGTGGGTTCGATTCCCGCTTCCGGAAAAAACGGCGCATTTTTTCTCGACTTGAATTTTCTATTATTTATTCCTGCATAAAAAAAGGCAATCTTACCTCATTCGGCACTATAAAACACTGTTAAAACGCCAAACAGCACTGGCAATAAGGACTGCAACTTTGATATGTGTCCTTACGGAATCCCTCGTCCCGTACGTCTCTGCTCTACAAAATGCATTACGAGGGTTCTGGCTTCAGCAGTCTGAAATGCCTTTGGCTATCGCCGACTTCCAACCACGTCTTACGTGCGGCCGCTGGGAAAAGACGTTCTACGTCTTCCCGCGGTGGTCGAGGGGCGGCGCTAGTTGACCGGGCTCTGAGCAGTCGTAAATACAAAACCCCGCGGTATAGTCGAGAGGGGAGTCGCCGCGGAACTAGCTCAATGGTAGAGCACCGCACGCGTTATGCGGAGGTTGTGGGTTCGATTCCCGCTTCCGGAAAAAACGGCGCATTTTTTCTCGACTTGAATTTTCTATTATTTATTCCTGCATAAAAAAAGGCAATCATACCTCATTCGGCACTATAAAACACTGTTAAAACGGCAAACAGCCCTGGCAATAAGGACTGCAACTTTGATATGTGTCCTTACGGAATCCCTCGTCCCGTACGTCTCTGCTCTACAAAATATATATATATATATATATATATATATATATATATATATATATATATATATATATATATATATATATTTAGGTTATGCCCACCTGGCGGGCATTTTTTCTCCGCTTTCTTTCTTTCTTTCCAAATTCTTGGTCTGTTTCAATGACCTACGAACCTCCCCTTGCTTTCTGAGGTTTTCTTGACTGCCAACCCTTCTTTCTGTGTTATTTCTACGAGCCCCTCATTTCCTATTCTGATTCGCTACATGCATAGCGAGGGCCTCTGTTCTGGCAGTCTTGGTGCCATAGGGAGCTTAAGAGGGTTCAACGCTGGTTGACCACTCTCGACATATCTTAGACACTCGAGTCACGGCGCGGGAATTAAAAAGAAGGTCCCCTTGACCCCGAGAAGTCAGAGTGGCGCTGGCTACCACCCCCAAGCACAGGAAAAATTTACATTGACATAAATACCCCAGAAAGCGGGGGGGCGGAGGGGTGAGGGGGGAATCGCCCCGCCGGTAGCGTAGTGGTTATCGCACCAGACCGGTATTCTTGAGGTCGTGGGTTCGGTTTCCCACCCGGCGGGCATTTTTTCTCCGTTTTTTTTTCTCCAAATTCTTTGTCTGTTTCAATGACCTACCAAAACCTCCCCTTTGCTTTCCGAGGTTTTCTTGACTGCCAACCCTATATATATATATATATATATATATATATATTGTAAAGGTAGTCAGCGAGGTAATGCAACAGACAATCCCCTGTTTACGCCAGTGCAAGGACAGTGCAACGGACAATCTCCCGTCTGGGGGCATGCGCCAGTGTCAAGCCACTATCATGGTCCTGTTTTGGTCACGCCCTATCGCACCCGCTTGTCTCGTGCTCGCCCTGATCCTACCGGCTGAAACCACCGCTTCGTTTGGCTCCGGTCGTCGTGGTACCGCTATCTATCGTCCCAGTAAATCCCATTTTATTTGGTTGATTGTACGGGTTCACCCCATCCTGACCCCAGCTTGGAACCTTTGCGGTAAACGCCACTCGATCACCAACCTGGAATTGCGCAACCGGACTCTACCAGCCCCCTCTGCTCCCGCCATGCCTGATGACAGCGGAACCACACCACCGCCTTCGCCACCAGCGATCACCTGCTCCGGGGCGATTCGACAGCGTGATCCTGCAATCTTCACCGGCACCAGTGACCAGGATGCCGGAGACTGGCTTACCTCTTACGAAAGGGTAAGCGCGCACAATGGGTGGGATGACGCGACGAAGATAAATAACGCCGGTTTCTGCTTTCGCGAGGTCGTCGAACGGTGGTTTAATAGCAAGAAAGCCAAGATGAGCACGTGGAACGCTTTCAAGAACCGATGTATGGATGTGTTTGGCCAGCCAGCCCTGCGCAAACTTCTCGCAGTCCAGCGTTTAGGTGCACGGGCACAACAGGCTGGAGAAACCTTCACCAGCTACATCGACGATATTGTCGATGCGTGCAGAAGCGTCAACGCCTCAATGCCCAAAAGTGAAAAGATCAGAAACATTATGAAGGGCGTCGAGGAAGGCGCTTTTCAGATGTTGCTGAGCGAAAACCCGCAAAACATCGGTGAAGTCGTCAGCTTATGTCAAAGCGACGACGAGCTGCGAAAGCAGTGCGTCTACGCTCGCCACCGACTAGCTGCAACCGACGCACCCCTTTCAGCGCGGTCCTTCGACGACCCTTCAGAGCAAGAGAAGATTAAGGACCTCGCGCGCGAAGAGGTAGCCTGGCAACTTTCTCTTCTCGCGTGTACACCACCGCTTTCGTGTGCTCAAGTGCCTGGCGTGTCTTCACGGCTTCATCAGATTATTCGGGAACAAGTCACTGATGCTCTTCCTTCGTCCTGTCAGCAGGCAACTGTGACGGCGCCCCTTTCTTATGCCGAAGTTGCAACTGCACCACGCCACCAAAGTTCCTCCATGCCATATTCTTTGTCCACGCCTATTGCTCATGATGGAGTCATAGCCAGGCCTCATTACACGAGCCCCCCTTTGCTGCGCACTGCCCCGACACCACCACGTCCTCCCATTCGAGTCACAACGTCCGCCAACCCTAACTCCTGGCGCACTGCGGATAATCGCCCAAAATGTTAGGTTGTCGCATTCCTGTTCAGGTTGCTCTTTTCTGCCGTCGTCGTGTTCCGCCCCCGATTACGCCTACCGTGGTCCAACCTATGAGAGCAACCCATATGTGACGCGCTAAGCCTACGAACACACGTCTCCCGGGCAGCCACGTAGTTCTTTTTCTTCTGATGAACACAGCCGCCACCGGTCGCCTTCGCCCCGTCGCCGTTCCTTGTCGCCGATGCACCGTCGTCCCAGCGCACCGCCCGAGGAAAACTGATTGCGCAGTTCCTGAAGCAAGAACTGCGGCATCGTCGAACCACCGAAGTCCTCCTGCTTCTTCTACGAATGCGACCGAAGTCAATGTTGAAGGAGTCGTCACGTCATCATCATCATCATCATCAGCCTATCTACGCCCACTGCAGGGCAAAGGCCTCTCCACTTATTCTCCCATTACCTCGATCCTGTGCCAACTGTGACCAATTTTTCCCCGCAAACTTCTTGATCGCATCTGCCCATCTAACTTTCTGCCGCCCCCTGCAACACTTGCCTTCTCTAGGGATCCCCTCTGTTACCCTTAATGACCAGCGGTTATCTTGCCTCCGCATTACATGCACCGCCCACGTCCATTTCTTTTTCTTAATCTCTACTAATATGTCCTTAACACGTGTTCGTTCCCTCACCTACTCCCCTCTCTTCTTGTCCCAAATGTTACACATTTCATTTTCCGCTCCATTGCACACTGAGTCGTTCTCAATTTACGTTGAACCCTCTTAGTGAGCCTCCAGGTTTCTGCCCCGTAGGTGAGTACCGGTAAGATGCAGCTGTAATACACTTTCTTCTTCAGCGACAATGGTAAGCTGCTATTCATTATCTGAGAATGTCTGCCATATGCACCCCACCCCATTCTTATCCTTCTAATTATCTCTGCCTCATGGTTGGGATCTGGGGTCACAACTTGGGCTAAGTAGATATATTCGCTTACCACTTCCACTGCCTCGCCACCTATCTCAAACCGCTGTGCTGTCCCGAGGTTATTGATCATTACTTTAGTTTTCTCCATATTAATTTTCAGGCCCACGGTTCTACTCTGTTCGTCCAGTGCGGAAAGCGTGCTTTGCAATTCGTCCCCCGAGTTACTTAGCAAGGCAACGTCATCAGCAAATCTGAGGTTACTGAGGTATTCTCCATTAACCCTTACTCCCACCTTTTCCCAATCCAACGTTCTGAACGAACGAGAAAGAAGTTCAGAGGAGATAGACATCCCACCAGTAACGACTGAAGAAGTAAGGAAGGCTTGGAAAGAAATGAAAGGGGGCAAAGCACCTGGTGAGGATCAGATAACAGCAGACCTCTTGGAGGATGGCGGAGAAATTGTACTTGTAAAACTGGCAAACCTGTATACGCAATGCCTAATGACCGCAAGTGTACCGGAATCTTGGAAGGGTGCGAAAATCATCCTAGTACATAAGAAAGGCGACCTGAATCACTTGAAAAATTACAGGCCGATCAGCTTACTGTCAGTCGTCTACAAGGTACTTACCAAGGTAATCGCTAACAGAATTTCTGCAACCTTAGATTTCAGTCAATCTAAAGAACAAGCAGGGTTCCGTAAAGGTTATTCAACAATGGACCATATTCGCACGATCAATCAGGTGATAGAGAAGTGCGCTGAGTATACTGAACCCCTATATATAGGTTTCATAGATTATGAGAAACATTTGACCCGGTCAAAACCCTAGCAGTCATTCAGGCATTACGGAACCACGGGGAGATGAGCATTATGTAAGAATACTAGAGGATATCTACAATGGGTACACAGCTACCATCATCCTCCATAAGGAGAGCAACAAAATACCTATAAGGAAGGGTGTCAGATAAGGAGACACAATCTCTCCAATGTTATTCACAGCACGTTTACAAGAATTCGTCACGTATGCCCTTGTAGATACCGGAGCTGCCATGTCCGTCATGCATGCGAAGCTCTGCGGCAAAATACGAAAGGTAACAACTCCGGTACCTGTCCTTAGTCTTCGCACTGCCAGCTCTCAACACGTGGCTACTTTGGCTGCGTTCACGGCCAGAGTGGTAATTCGAGACGTTCTTTACTTTGTGGAATTTTTGGTGTTGCCGTCATGTTCACATGATATCATATTGGGCTGGGACTTTTTGTCGCGTCATGAAGTCGTCATCGATTGGGCCCGCGCGGAAGTTGAACTGTTTTCCCTGTGTACAGCGCCATCAACCGATACGCCACCTGTCCTTCTGCTCCCTCTCCGCTGGCATCCCGGTGAGCAGCCTCCCCCCGTCAAGTGAGAATGGACTGGTCCCGTTCTCTCCCAGTGGAAGAGGAGAGAACACGCCGGGAGGACGAGGGGAATTTGTTTCTCTTTCTTTTCTTTCCAAGCTTGTCGCCGCTACATATACAGATATTCCCCCTTTGTCTGCCGTTTCGGTTCCCGTGTCGTGTGCATCTGTCCCCGACTCAACGATCCTCTTTACGTCTTGCGAACTGTTCTCAGGACGCAAGAACCTTACGCTTCCTACTGCTGTTCTTTACCTCAAGAATGGTTTTTGCTCCTTTCCTGTCTGCCATACTTCCGTATCGCCACAGACGTTGACCGCAGGAGAGTGCCTAGGATGCGTCGAAGTTATAGACCTCACTTTCATCGCGGAAGTGTCTGACGATGCCCCTCGGCCTGCTGTCAGCGCTCTCACTCCTTCAACCTGTGCATGGACATCAAGTATTTTTCTGCCTTCCATCAACCCTGGTCTCTCCTCCTCGCAGCGCGATCGCCTCGTTACGCCTTTGAACCAGTTCCTTGGCTCACTCGACCATGAACAAACTTGTTTGGGCCGTTCTTCCAATGTTCGTCACCGCATTGACACCGGAACCCATGCTCCTTTGCGTCAGCGCCCTTATCACGTGTCAGCTACGGAACGCAATGTCATTGAAGCGCAAGTCACCGATATGCTGCAACGAAATGTTATTCAACCATCCACGAGCCCCTGGGCAGCCCCGGTGGTCATGGTCAAAAATAAAAAAAGGCTCCATTCGATTCTGCGTCGATTGCCGACGCCTCAACAAAATTACCTGAAAAGTGGTATATTCCTTACCGCGTATAGACGACGCTATCTACTGTTTGCAAGGCGCCGAGTTTTTCACATCCTTAAACCTGCGATCTGGCTAGTGGCAGGTACCTATGACGGACACCGGTCGCCCCAAAATGGCTTTTATTACACCTGACGGTTTATACAAGTTTAACCTTATGCCGTTCGGCCTCTGCAACGCTTCAGCTACAGTTGAGCGCATGATGGACAGCATTTTGCTTGGGTTAAAGTGGAAAATATGTTTATGCTACTTAGACAATGTTGTCGTGTTCTCTCCTCACTTCGACACGCACCTCCAACGTCTGGAACAAGTTTTCAAACGGCTCACTTCAGCTGGGCTTCAACATATTCTAAAGAATTGCCACTTCGCTACCCGCAAGCTTAATATCATTGGCCATGTGGTTTCCAGAGAAGGCATTCTACCGGATCCTGCTGAACTCCGAGCCGTCGCAGGGTTTCACAAGCCGAGAACTATGAATGAGCTGCGCAGTTTCATTGGTCTCTGTTCTTATTTCCGCCGTTTCGTTCGTGACTGTGCCTCTATTATTTCCCCCTTGACGCGCCTGCTCGGGAGTGGCACTGACATCCCTGCTTGGTCGCCAGCCTGCGACAATGCATTTGCCCGCCTGCGCGAACTGCTTACCACGCCACCTTTACTTCGACACTTCGGCCCCTCAGCGCCGACTGAACTCCCCACCGACGCCAGCGGTATCGGCCTGGGTGCTGTGATCGCGCAGCGTAAACTGGGAATCGATGAAAACCTTGTAGCATTGCCAGCCGCACTCTTACGAAAGCAGAATCTAGTTATTCGGTAACCGAAAAAGAGTGCTTGCCCATCATGTAGGCCATCAACAAATTCCGCCCGTACCTTTCCGGCCGCAGTTTCGATGTGGTTCGATACCCTTTGTTGGCGTCTTTGAAAGACCCTTCTGGCCGGCTCGGCCGCTGAGCTCTTCGCCTCGAAAAATTTGACATTAACATCATCTACAGCTCCTGCCGCAAGCATTACGATGCCGACACCATATCGCGTTCTCCTCTACCCGTTGATACTGCTTCGATCGATGATTCGGATGGCAACCTGAACGCCCCCTTCTTCAGGACATGGCCAACGAGCAGCGCAAGTACCCCTGGATAGCTTCCATCCTGGCATATCTTTCCAACCAAGCTACTGCTCCCGTGTCCAGGGCACTTCACAGACAGGCCTCTCACTTTTCCATCCGGTATGGCCTGCTTTACCGCCGCAGTTACGTCCCCAGAGGCCGCAAGTGGCTACTAGTCATACCTCATCACTTGCGTTCCACTTTTGGGCTTACTTCCATAACGACGCCCAATGCGCTCACGCCAGCATGCTGAAAACGTACCAGCGCCTCCATCCACGGTACTACTGGCGCGGGATGTACAGCTTCCTCTGCAAGTTCGTCCGCTCGTGCCCTGACTGTCAGCGCCGCAAGTCGCCGCCTCATCATCAGGCCGGCCCATTGCAGCCCTTACATTGCACAGAGCGCCCCTTCGATCGTGTGGGCATTGACGTGTACGGCCCACTGCCTTGTACCACTGCCGGCAACCGTTGGGTCATTGTCGCCATTGACCATCTCACACGCTACTCCGAAACTGCAGCATTACCGGCTGCCACAGCACGGGACGTGGCTTCTTTTATTTTACATCGCTTCATCCTTCGCCACAGTGCCCCCAGGGAATTACTCAGCTATCGAGGCGGGGTTTTCCTGTCCGAGGTTGTTGAAGCTCTCCTTACTGAATGCGGCATTGTTCACCGGACCTACACGGCATAACACTCGCAGACAAACGGTCTCACTGAAAGATTTAATCGCACTCTTGGTGATATGCTCACCATGTACGTTTCTTCACACCATACTAACTGGGACTCAGTCCTCCGTAAGGTCTACAATATCGCGACGCAGTCTAACGCCGGCTTCTCGCCGTTTTTTCTTCTGTACGGACCTGAACCAACTCGCCCCCTTGACACCATTTTCCCGTACACAGCCGACGCCACTGAGTATTGGCCTGTGTCTCACGCATCCTGATATGCCGAAGGATGCCGTCAACTTGCCCGCTCATTTACTTCCGACGATCAATTCACGCAAAAGAATCGCCGTGATAAGGACCTGCCAGACGTGGATTTTTCCCCCGCTTCACTGGTGTGGCTGTGGGTACTATCCACACCTTCTGGACAATGCAGTAAATTTCGCAAGTTCTCAACGAGGCTGGTGCTGTGTACTTGCCTTTACAACCCTCGTTCGCTGCATGTCCATTAAGTGCACATGGCCAACTATCGTAGCATACCCACACGGGGCATAGCACATCATTTCGCAATGCCTAATACTGCTCTACCTAGGCGAATATTTGGCACTACAATTACTTCCCGTGGACAAAAGCAGCCACCCTGGTGACATAAGGGCAAGATGCAACCATCGGTTCATGGTAAGCATTGATACAGTCAATGTGCACAGTTTCGCGACCGCGGCAACGAAGGTCCGGAGACACGTGAGCGGCTCAACCACGCAGTTCACTGGGGACGAACGCTCGATTACACGGTAAGGGCCATAACACATAGAAATTAACTTCTGAGCGACACCAAGAACAGTTGAGTCTATCCACAGCCACACAAGAGAACCGGCAGCGAACGCAATTGGTGGTGTTCCAGCGTCGTGACGCTGCTGCTGGCCGGAATGTTTCTCGGAAGTCAGGACATGGGGGAGCCGGCGACTCTCGTCGGCATGCCGAGATGCCAGCGAAACGGGGGTATCAGATGCACCTGGTCGGTATGGTTGGATGGTGTCGAGCGGACATGATAGCTTACGGCCGTAGAAAAGAAAGACGAAAAGCCCATAATCGCTTAAGTAGGGGTGTTATACGCATAGGTTACATGCTGAAGGAGCTGGACCCAGTCGGTGTAGCCTGCCCAAACATACATTGTGCAGGCTAAACATCATATCGCCCAGTGTCCGGTTAAATCGTTCCGTAAGTGCATTGGTCTGCGGATGGTAAGACATGGTTGTTCGGTGGATAATCCTGTACTTTGCGAGCAGGCCTTTAGTTACGTCACAAAGAAACACACGGCCTCTGTCACTGAGCAACGAAGGATGAAACGGTGTAGGAGAAACGAGTCTAGGACGGTGGCGGCTGCTAGAGCGGTGGTGCGAGCGTATCTGGTTAGATAAAAAATTCCAGTTTTACTTTCCTTGATAGCGCCATTGTCGGTCCAAAGGTTCTGTGTGAAGAAACGCTGTCTTTTAAAATCCCACAAATGGTGCATTTCATTTGCGAATAACGCCGTAGTTATAATCCTTCGACAGCACCTGATTGGTGTTGTACGTTTTCAAAATAGTAATAAATTTATGAATGTCAGAGAAGCAAAGGCTTTTAGACGACTTTGGAAACAAATAGCAAGCAATAGCAATCATCATCATCATCATCATCATCATAATCATCATTAGATGGTCTATTCCGATGACGGCCCAGGTGTTTCAAGAAGCCGTGTAGGATAGCGGCCAATACAAATCTATACCTATGCGGTTGGAAGGTCGTCCAGGACACGGAGAGGCTGCAATAGAACCACCGGTTTGTTTGGCGAGGACTTGCCGCGTTGGCATTCTTCGCAGGAACGGACGAACTTGGTGACAATAGTGTACATGCCCCGCCAGTAGTACTGCATACGGAGACGTCGGTATGTCTTCAGTACACCATCATGATAACACTGCTCAGCGGCATGATAACATCAGCCAAAGTTTTTGGCAGGGAGTGACGAGGAGCCACTTCCGACCATTTGCGTTGTAATTTCGGCGGTACACAAGGTCGTCGCGAATAGCAAAGTGAGTGGCTTGTCGTCGCATAGCTCGAGGGGCGTTTAGGTAGCAGGGTTTATGAGAAAGTCCGAAAGGGGAGTTAGCCAGGGATACTTACGCGGCTCGCGAGGCATATCTTCAAGGCGGAGGGATGCCATAGGTCCGCCTATGGATGACAAAAGGGCACTGTAGACGATCACATCAGAGTGTGAGCGCGCATCGCCGTCGATGTGTTTGTGGCCAGATCGGCAGAGCACTCGACTATCGTACTCTTGCAGGCGAAAGGCCCACCTTCCTAGGCGGCAAGAAGTATCCTTTAAAGGGGATAGCCAGCAAAGGGCATGGTGGCCGGTAATTACGTCGAAAAGAGACGGTGACACGTACTCCGGCGCTTTCGTGAGGAAAGGGAAGACCGTACCGAAACGCATGGACGCCCTGTCCCTTCCATGCCTGAGGGGTTCCCACGGGGCACGTAGGCATTGTAGGCATTGGTTCGCCGCCTTGCTACCAACACCGCCTTTTCCACTGCGTTTCGCCACAAATTCTATGGCGATGGGGGTACCCCGCCCAAGGACTCCTGCTCTGTCATGTGCGCGCAACTGCCACACATTTGTTCTGGGACTGCGAGTTTTACGTTCTCTTCCTAGATTGCACGCTGCATACGCTCCCCAAAGACATTCGTCCGACGGCCTACTTCGATTGGGTGCTACCTTTCACCACCCTCACTATTTTATGGACGTCTCTTGCCGCGTTTCTAGATGCTGACGAGGGTCCGACGGGAGCATTCCATAACAACTTAAGACACTCCCACCATCCCACCCGCTTTCCCTGACGACGCTACCACCCTCACAGGCCAGCACTGAAGCAGAAAGCATGAGTGTTTTAGTTACGGTCTCAAATAAGGCACGTATTTCTCTCTGTCTCTCTCTCGATCAATTGTGTCTATGCCTCCGCCCTGTCGTCAAACTAAACACTGCACGCAACAGGCATTTCACAAAAGGCAGCAGCTTCCTCCCGTTTTATCTGTCTTGCATACGTATTCGTGCGAAAGGCAATTAAACTTTCTACTTCGATAACTCCGAATTCGCATGCGCAGACCCCTGCCAAATAAAATGTGTACAAACTCAATCGCGAGGAATGTTTAACTACAAACATTCCTCCTTGCCGCAACCACTAAAAATGACTATTTTAACCACTGACATTATTTATCACCGCCTCATGATGCGTCCCCCCGGACGCAGTACCATATTGTAGAAATTTTAAGCTTCTTTGAATTAACCCTGATCACGCCGTTTTTAGAGATAAATGAAACAATGGGTATAAATCTGCAGTGGTAACTTTGAGCGCGTATTCTTGCAATATGCAAGCACGAACGAGTACTTGGTTCGCCAGAGCTGCAACGTGAACTTGGCAATTTGTTAATACTATAAATATATCGCGTGCCCTGCCTTTGGCACGTAGTCATTTCGCCTATTTGAACTTCTTTAATAGCTCTTATTGGCTCACGGAACCATGGGTACAGCGATCAGGCGCCTAAGAAAGCAGAAATTATAAACTTTTCAGCCACGCTACCCCTTTGCGACACGACGTGTACAATTAAACACGCTACTTTTAAGAGCATTTTTGTGAGTTAAAATTGTCGTTATCCCGACTTGAACCACTCAGCCAGAATTCTGATTTCCCGCTCTACTTCAGGAACTGGGAATGCTGGCTGAGCGGTTAAAGTGGGGTTCAAAAACACCAACTGAGCGGTTTAAGAACACATATACTTGACACGCCAAATGCTCGGCGTGTCAAGTAGGTGCTCTTTTTTTTACGTTTTCCATCTAGTTAAAGCGTTTATTTAGACAAAACTGAAGCGGTTACCTTAATATGTAAGGGCTACAGATCACGATAATATTTATACGTTTTCTATTGTAGCAATGGTTATGAAATGGTGCTCATGTTTACGATAGCGTGTTTACGATAAGGAGACGACCTAATTTATTAACTACTTACGAGATGGAATTGTGTATGGTTTATAAGTGAAGTTTTGGTCATCAAAAACACACATAGGCCGTTTCAAATTTTTCTGACAGCGACATCCTAATGCGTGTCGCAAAGGGTGCCTTAGTCGTGCGGAATGGAAAATTCAGTTGCGGCAAAAAACATTGCGCAGGTCTTTTATATGCAACAATGGTAACGTCACGTATGACCTCACGCTATCGTTATATCAAAGTTAGGTCAGTCACTGTGATTTTAAGAGGTTACAGGGATTTAAGATGACGTACTAGGAACGGAGGTCCACAGACATATATACATGCATTTGCGTCTGTAGGCACCAAAACATAACTTGGCCACAACGTCTTCCCTATGGTCATAAACGGAAAAGGGATCGTTCGGCCCAGGTAGCCATCAGTTATGCTTTAAAATACTTCTATTTCCTCGCCATCATGCCCGAAAATATAATCCGCAGCTTTTTTATTTTTGTGAAACGACCTACACAGTCCATTGTATGGAATTATGAGGCGTAACGCGCTGACGCTACACAGGCGATGAGGTGCGCCGTAATGGAGCGCATCAGATTAATTTTGACCACCTCGGGATCTTTAACGTGCGCCGAAATGTTGAACAGACGGGCTTTTAGCTTTTCGCCTCTATCAGAAAAGTGGCCGCCGCGGCCGCGTACGAAGTCGATTGTCCCTTTTGACAGCACATTTTGTGCATGCTCGCGATGTACCGCGCTGCCCATCAAAGAATTGATGCCACTTCTGCGGCCAGGTGCAGCTTTCGGGCTCATTGAAAATGGACAGCTCTGGAGTTGCTTATGGCTAGTTAAAGCTTCTTTTAGGGGTTTAATTAGGAGACAGCTGTCTTTGTTTTGATTGATTGATTGATTGTAGGGTTTAACGCGCCGACGCAACGCAGGCGATGAGGCGCGCCGTAGTGGAGGGCTCCGGATTAATTTTGACCACCTGGGGATCTTTAACGTGCGCCGAAATCTCGTACACACGGGTGTTTTTGCTTTTCGCCTCCATCAGAAAAGCGGCCGCCGCGGCCGGGAATCGAACCTGCGACCTCGTGCTCAGCAGCGCAACGCCTTAGCCACTGAGCCACCGCGGCGGGTCAGCTGTCTTTGTGCAAACTTCGAAGTTGAGTAGATTGTTCCGTCAGGTTCGACAGGTACTGAGTCCATGAGGCGAAACTGTGAAAACCGAAGCGTTTGAATGCAATTTAAAAGACTATTACAAACCAGTCAATAATATTCCTGCTCTTTTTATATTCGGTGTGACTGGATGGGAATTATACCAGTTGCGCAATTGGTTTCACAACGTTTTAGAACGGTTGGCGTGTGCGAAGCGATGCGAATGAACGAGAAAGAAAGCGTTAGCCACATACGGTTCGTTCGTTGTTGCTCGGACACTGAGTTTCCGAGCGTCGAAGAAAATATTGGCCAAGAATATGTTTAGCGGTATCAAACGGTAGTCACTAAAATGTATACAAGCCCAGAAAATATGATTCGCAATCACCCGACGAAACTCATGGTATCACACAAGAAACGTGCCTGCATTCTAACGTGACCTCCTCGTTTTCAGATTCTAGTTTTAGGAACACGCACATCCGTTAGACATATCGGCAAGCTATTATTTCATTTCCAGGGCAGCCAATAGATTGCATGCATCAATATGTATTCGGGGGAAGTCAATACTAAAAAAATTCATTTTTAAAGCACTATACGCCAGGTTGTCATGGCCTCAGGCAACGTCACCAAATCATTCCTCTCAAATTGTTAGCAATAGTTTCGCCAGCTGTCATTACATGCCTTACAGTTCATCCTGCTTAGGTTATTACCGTTGAATGTAGACTAGAACCTGTCGTTAGCCGATAGTTGTAGAAAAACAGGTCAAAATAATGTTTGTATTCTTACTTTCTGTGTTTCGTTTTGGCGAATCCTATGAGGCTACTATTCGGTAAATTATGGCTTTCTCACATGCGCAGAAAAGCCCAGGGTGGAGACTCCAGCCTATACATACCACGTTTATCGCCGAAGCAAACGCGTATAACCGCTGGAGCCCGAGCCGAAACTGTCCCATAAAAAGACACGGTGAAGGAGAAAAGTGTGTGAGTGTGAAATAGCCAACAACAAGCAAACGGATGTCGGTGCTCCCGGCGGAGCTTGTTTCTGTGATGGTAGGGCGTCATGAAATGTGCGCCTGATAAAGCAGCCTTTGGAAAACGAACGTCTTGGAAGGTGTCGCCGCCAAGTCGCCCGCCACCTGAAACGTGACTTTGACCTCAAGCTTATACGTTTCATCAAGGCCCTATGCCTTTGTAGTGGATTAGTGATCATTATTACACACCATTTTCAATAACTGTACGTTCGAAACAGAGTTGGGTGCTTGCATATATGCGCCTTTCTCAGTGATCAAAACCGTGAACGCTAATGAGAAATTAGGTTTTCTTCTACGTTTCACATAACTTCTCCATCACATCTATCTCGTGTGCTAAGATCGCGTGTGTTTGTTTAATTTGACATGGTCGGACTGGTTAGTCAATTGTTTTCCTTACGTGTTTCTTGTTTACGATAGCTACTCTATTTTTTGTCTAAGATTACACTGGATGTAGTGACTTGTGCACAGTTATGTAATGTGTTTGGGACCTTCAGAGTGACATAAAACATTGCTTGGAATATATGTATCAACGGTAGCATAACTTGAAGACATGTGCCTCAACTGAACACCAATTGCGCTGTTACCTAAATGATTAATCTCGAAAGCGCTTGAAGCAATGAGCTGTCCACTGGGTTAGACGTGAAGTAATTTCTTCAATCTAATAAATTAAATAATAAACGCGCTAGTTCCCTCCAAGCTGAAAAAAAATGTTCTATCTAAACATTTTGGCGACAGCCCCTGACATTGTTTCAGTTGTTTATGTTCACGAAGTGTGAAGGGAGATTGGGGACGCCGTCAGGACACTTGGTCCAGGGGTTAGTTCCAGGAAGCCTGCGCTCAAAAACCGTTGAAGGTTCTAGTGAGAAGGATTTTCTGTGCGCCCGCGTGAGTTTTTCGTTTCCCTGGAGTAGAAGGTTCATGACCGAGGCTCCTGTCAATTTAAGCTTGGCAGCCAGTTATTTTTACTGCTCTGATGTGGAGAATTATGTAGTAAACGGAAGCAACTTTTTAACACCCTTTAAGGTGCTAAAAGGGTGCACTCAACATTTTGCACCCTTTTTGCACCTTTTATGGACCAAAACATTGCTCCGGCACCCAATCATGAGGGTGCCACAATTTAAGGGGTGTAAATCTTAACATTTTTACACCCTTTAAGGTGCTAGAAGGGTGCACTGAACATTTTGCACGCTTTTTGCACCTTTCAATATTGCTCGGGCACCCCACCTCAAGGGTGCCAAAATTCAAGGGTGTAATAAACAGTTTCAAAGGGTGCTACGACCGTTAAATGGGTGCTCAAAAGTATTTCTTCTCGTTTGGTGTGTTACCACGGCTCCCTATCGTTTACGTGCCTAAAAGAACGGTGTGTGAATGCAAGCATGCAAAATTGCACAAAAACAGGCTGAATGTTTAAACCGCACATTGCACTATTTCACCTCCCGTTGAGAGGTTTAAATATGAACTCTCCACATAGACCAGGGGAAATACTCTAAAATTGCTGTTCGTAAATTGAACAAAACGTGCTGAATGTTTAAATTCCACTCTGCACTAATCTACTTCTTCGAGTGTATCACAAGGTTCGTTTCGATGTCTGGGTGCACGGGAAGGGAAGGCTACAAAATGCCGCTTGTAGTCCTATAAATAAACTTTTACGCAAGGCATCGGTGTCCTCAACGAAATCGAATTTACCTAAGAATTTGTTCCCTTATTATTATGCCCCGGGCAAAAAGTCCAACAAGACTTTCTTGTTGGGCTCACAGCACGCCTGTGGGGCCAATACGAAGTTCTGTGGGCACTCTATCGTTCCAACACGGAAACGGAAAAAATGGTCCCGGAAAAAATGGTCCCGGAAAAAATGGTCTCGGAGAAAATGGTCCCGGAAAAAATGGTCCCGGAAAAAAATGGTCCCAATGACCATCTAGGAAAAAATGGTCCCATGGCCCAGTCAACGTGTTTCTCTTCAAGTTAGTCGGATGTGAACTTTTTTGCTGTTTTATTTTCTCCCTTTGCGTTTTAGCTAAAGGGTTGAGAAATAGATGGAATGCTTTATTATTCCTATAAGGGGCCGAAATTAACGCCTTTGGAGGCTAAAATCTATCAAAGAAAATTGGGTAGACAGACAGACGGATGGGTGGATGATTTGATGGATGGATGGATGGATGGACGGATGGATGGTACCCAGATACCGCAAAACAAACCTGGGTAAATCCTCAGGATGTCCGACTATGGATATTTCAGCATCCTCAGGTTGTCCAGATCTTATCCTCAGCCAGTTCAATCGGGGTCCGTTTGTCCGTCCAGCGTACATCCTCAGAACGTCGTCAAAATGATGCCGCTGGACAATTTTCGTACACTTCCAGGATACAAACTAATGTTCTTTTTTCTTAGTCTGAAGTTACCTGCAAGCTAAGGCAACAGGCCTCACTGCACATTAAACTTTCTTGTACCCTTTTTGGCCGAAAAGGGTGTAAGAATCTTGTCTCATGACGAACAACTTTAAAACGTGTTTTGGCAAAAAAAAAGGTGTATAGATGAAAAAAGGGTGTTCGTGTGAACACCGGCCCTAAAAATAAGGGTGTGGCCAGGGAGCAGCTACGCGTGGCAATGTGAATCGGTGGAGCGCGAAGCAATCAACACAAACAGTCAATATACACAAGTTACACTTGGAACACAAATGAATTGCGCAAGAAAACCATAGGGATGCAAGCGGAACAGGGAGTGCACACTTCGTAATACATGTGCTGTTCTTGCTTTTATATCCAGCAGAGGAAAGCCCCCCGATAGAGTCGGTGGGCTTGTCGCAAAAAACAGACATTTTAGCGTTAATTTTGGTACTATGGATTTTACTATGAGAATATACAAATTAACACGCGGATTTGCAAAAACGTTTTTATCACGAGGTAGTTTTCGTGTTCCGTAACTTGTGGAGTTTTATTAAATACCAAGCAAATCTTTCCCGCCACGTCTACACCCTTCAAAAAGGGTGTTAATTATTTCAACACTCTTTATTCCAGAAGGGTGTAAAGCTACAAATTAGGGGGTTCGAAACTAAGAAAAAGGGCCTAAAAAGTGTGTAAGGAAAGACCGCCAACTAAGAAAAATTGTGAAGAGGCCTCCAACTTTGGAGACATTTTGTACCTGTTTACACAGGTGGCCTGAACATTTTCTACAAGCGGGGGGTGTTTTGTAATAAATTAGCATAATTTATTACTGTAATAGCCTCCACGGTAACAGCAGCGTCAGACGGCCATATGGATTGTGATCCAAAAGTAATACAACGGATCATTTAGGGATCATTCACAATCTATTGTGATCCAAAATAAGCTCTAGGATGGACCATTGAGGGATCATTTACAATGTCTAATCCTGTGGATGTCCCCCGGAAGCCCAGAAAAGGATCCAGGACGTTTTGACTATTTGAGGACGTCCTCAGGACGTTTTGCGTTATCTGGGTAGGGCTGAGCATGGATTAAAAATTTTAATGCAAGTAATTGGATTAAAACTGCACAAACAACTGCGAGGCCTGGAACCATCCATACGCGCTTTAGCAAGATTTAGGAGAGAAGCTGCAGCTGTCTTCAAAAAGGCCCATTCTTCCTTCACGACTCCGTAAGAAACAGCTGCCGACAACAGTATTTACAAGTTTATGTGAGCGTCACAGCGCTGCCGGCGTGAAACACTTCATATTTTCTGCGTTTTGGAAGCAACAGAATGTTTGTAAAAGTGCTTTCTTACGATTGGGAGTGTGTCTTTTATTTAGAGAAAATTACCTGCAAAATACATTGTAAACATCGGCTGATTTCCCTAGCTGATGTGCATGCGGCAAAAAAGAGCGAATCTACATTATAAAGTGCTGTAGTAAATAAAAGGGTCTGCGAAAGGATTTAATTAGTTGGCTGCTAATAAATGTTTCCTTAACAAGGTATAAACAGAAATATTGAAATGATCAATTTATTCAAATATCTGAGGCCAATAAAAATGGCATCAATGTAAATGTTGGCGTGTTAACCACCGTTTTTTTTTTCATGTGTTTGGTATATTACCAGCTGCTGTAGCAGGTGCAATGTAAAGGTGAAATTATACATAATGTTTCCAAGAACTAAATATAAAGGCCATATTGTAGTGCGCTTATGGGTCTATCTCATAGCAGTAGTGAAAGGTTATATACTCTGGTGCAGGTTAAGTACGGCAATGGCTCATGTGGTGTAGTCCAGTGTTTGACGGAATGCCGTGTAGGCAGGTAAAATCATTATTGCAGTGATGAAACGTAGGTCACTGACCAAGTCAAGAAAGCATTTAACGGTTTGGTGCTTGTTGACGGTGAGCATGTGTCGTGGAAAACGAAGCTATATATTGGGCATTACGCGGCGCAATGAGTTTGCATAGATATGGTGCAGATTGCAATCCATTATGTTGATAATGTTGGGCGTCGTCTCAACGATGAGGGACTCGAGCAGTAATCGAGAAGATAGATTGCACTCAGTTGTCAGTAATTTTGTATTGTTCCAGTCGAGCACGTGTCCCGTCCTCTCACGGTGCTCTGCCAGTGGGCTTGTTTTTGCATGGCCCTTGTTCACTTCGTTCCAGTGCTGTGTTAATCTTCTGTGCAGATTGCCGGTTTCGCCAATGTACACTGATTTGCATTCACCGCATGGAATCTAATAAACAATACCCGGAAGCTTGGAGCGTGAGAGGGGGTCTTTCACGCTGACAATGTCAGAACGCAGTTTGCTTGTGGGCACATGCACGATGCATGCACAGCGTTTCTTGAAAATGTGTGCGAGAGTTTCACCGATGTGTGGGACGTAGGTAATTGCTGCACGTTTTGATGCAGTCCTTGTGGCTGCCTAAAGCATTATATTCAGAAAGAAGCGAAGAGGGCGACTAGCAGGAATCCGCATTGACATTAGCAGGCAGAAGCGTCCACAAGGCCTGTGTCAAACGTGCTGCAATTCTCGTCCTACACATCAATCAAGCTTTTGCACGCATTTTCAAGAAACACATTGTGCACATCGTGCACGTGCCCACTAGCAAGCTATATTCTGACATTGTCAGCGTGAAAGACCCCCTCTCACGCTTCAAGCTTCCAGGTGTTGTTTATGTTTTGAACAAAAAAAGTGCCATTTAAAGGTGACACCTCCTTCCTTGCCGATTTCTGATGCCTGATTGTTCAGTTTGTGGGGATAAGTTTAGCAGATTGCTCACATGTCTAACCTGTATTCGTGCTTGAGCAGTCAAAAGCTGATGCTAGCAGTGAAGTAGGTGAAAATTGTAGTTTGATTGTAGTTGTGTGCAGATTGCCTACATTGTGTTAAATCTTAGAAAAGCAAAATTGAGGTAACCCTGCTAACTGTTCCGCATTGCAGCATTTTATTATGCGAACGTTAACGAGTTCAGCTGCTTGTTAAAGGTGAAATAAACAGTGGTACAAAAAAAAGAGCATCTACTAAACAGAAATATCTTCACAATCGCAGGATGCCAACGGTCCGCCTACCAACTTGTGTCCTGCATCGTTTCTGCTGACTGGAGCGGCTCATGGAGCATTTTCAAGCTTCTCAAAGTTTGTGGTCAAGCGCTCCTCCAAGTGAAAGATGCCGCAGAGGGATCTTTTGTTTTATAGCCACAATTTCACGTGCTCAGCAGCAAATTTACTCGTAAGGCTTTTTAAATATTCATCACCCAAGAGGGCATGTTACCTTCGTCTTCGGTGGAATGTGTCTGCACTCAGGTTATTTGTGACAGAAACAAGTGGACCACGTCGTGAGAGTCATTGAGGCCTTGTTGATTGTGCATGCTTCTGAAATGACATTTTCATTCGGCTGAATACTTTCCGAATATTATGATTTGTGAACAAATTATGGTAAAATTCATAATTAGTTGTACTACAGTGCCGGAAGGAAATGCCAACATACGTTTTAAGCGCCTCTGATATTTCAGATCGTTGGCTGGTGAGCAATAAAACAAAACTGAATTTTTTTAAAGTAAAATCAAATATTCGTTGTCACCAGTGCATGACAATAGTAAAAGCTATCTAGTCACCAAATTTAGAATTAGACATGAAATGCCAAGAAAAATAGGGAAATAAACTAGACAGCTCGCTACAATAAACCAATTCGTAAAATTCCTCAATGTCTATAAAGTGATGATTCAGACGGGTTAGTTAAGATGTCAGTGGGTTTACACACCCAACTTGCAGGGAAGCACATGAGCTCTCAATATTAACATGTTTTTAGTGAAGACCGTCTTCCTTCATTAAGCTGCTTTGCACATTGATGCCAGTCTGATAAATGTAGTCCTGAATTTTTTTTATGATCAATCTTTGTATGGGAACCATCTATTTTTATATGATGTCGCTGTGTATTTCTGAAACTGTATCTAGTCACTAATTCCAATTTGTTGTGGTCAGGTTTTTTCAACCAATTCCTAGCTTTTTTACAAATATGGTATATTTTGTGTGCCTAAAGGAATGCCTCATTGCATGTTTAGCCGATGTAGTGTTGAAAGCAGACATTTTGCTTCAAAGTGGAATGTCGGGCTGGCAACACGGTACTTCGCGTGCTGCTCACTTTCATTCATGCATTTATTTTTTATGTTATCAGTTAAAATTAAAAGCCAACAAATTTGCTGTCGTTTTAATTTTGTCACCTACTTTATACTTTCTTTTTTTTCAACTTTCTGTAAGGATTGACTATCCATATTTTTATGATACCAAGGCGTTGGACTGGGCTAGCTGGTACATGTTTGAATGGGTGAAAAATCATAGGAAAACCCAGGACACAGAAGAGAACGACGGGACAAACTTGTGCCGTCATTCTGTTTAAACTGTTTCCTGTGTTTACCACTGGTTTTTTATGCATTCAAACATTTTTTATGAGTTTGTTGAACAGTGATTAGTTTAGGTGCTCAAACAATTTTTGGCTGCGAAGGCTCCCTGTAGCATTTATATAAGTGCTATCTGCTCTTTTTTTGAGCCAATACCAGTCTTAAGGTGGTATTTTGTAGAAATGAAGTTGAAATAAATATTTGTTTGCATTGCTTTACATGTTTTGAAAGAATTTCTTGTTCATTCTTGTTTCTTTCAACCCTGTTTCAGAATCCTGCTTAAGGCATTTCCTCTGTTATTTTTTTTTCAGAACCAGGAAGGGTGCTCATCCTCGGTTCTTGCTGAAGCAGCAGTATCCATACTTCACACGTGAGCTCTGAACACACAGTAATTATGGTATGAAACATTCTACCAGTATACGCTTGCTTTGTAGACGTCATTGTAGATGTCAAAGCTCTTGACAGTGTAGTCCAATGTCCGGTGTAACGGGCAATGTCTACAACTTGTAAAAATTTATTTTGCGGCTATAATGTTTGAGATTATTTTAAAATGCACGTCAACTACTATTTAGGATCGCTGTCTAAATTGGCAGCCATTTTCCAGGTGGATACAGAAAGTGAAAAAGCGCATGTGTAGAGAGATTTCAGTGCACCTTAAATGTCCCAAATTTGCTAAAGTTAATCCAAAGCTCTCCTTGTGGTGCACTTCATATCCCATGTACAGTTTTGCGTAAAAACAGCTAAACCTTTATGATCAATTTAAACTTATTTTAATGTTTTTAAATGCAAATATTCTCAGTTTAAGCTGCCATATTTAGAGTAAAATATTTTGTAACAATTATATAGCTACCAAAGGTTTACAGAAAAGCTTTTTGCTTTTGGTTGTGCACCTTCTTATCAAAAGAAAAATGTTGTTAAGAAAGGCAGAAGAAACCCAACTATGGAAATTAGCAAACCCTAAAGCTGCGAATAGACTGAATGTTTTGTAGAGAATCTTTTGCTGATTTCAGTTCTAGTCAACTCTAAAAAAGTCTATCGACGTAGAATGCTTGCCGTGAGGCACCTCGTAATACTAGCCAAAACTAATGGGCCCTGGCTGTTGGCTTTTCATTTGCAACAGTGACAACTGACCCCACATCCACCGGCAGGGACATAATGCTAGGCACCATGTACAAGCTAACCTCATGATAAAATAATGTTTTATGAACAATGACATTACGTTTCAACCATGGGCTTCACCAGGGAACTTGTATGCATTGTTCTGTGATGTTTGCAGTTCTTGTTATTGCTATGTGGGGTCATTTAGTCTAAAGGTATGCTTATAAAACTCCATATACCACCAAACCTTGCAAGTGGTGTACCATATGAATATTTTTTCGTAAAGAAAAAAGAATAATGCAAACGAAAATAAATGTCTTAGGTACCCAACTTTTATAAGTAGATTATGAGCCACAGTGCAGAGGGAACTATATTATGAGCCGCATTACGGAGGAAACTATACATTTTGCATTTGGTCTTCCTTCATATTGAACATTCCTGCTCAGCTCAAGAATAAGGCAGTAAACATTGCAGGTTGGAAGTTTGATGCAATACTGAGAAGCTAAGGGTTTAAGGTTAAAGGAAGTTTTGTGTGGTTAAAGTGTTGCACACCTAATTGCTTTCACTGCACAGCATGGTTAGGCTGTGCAGTGAAGCTCGAAGGATGTGTACTGCAGTTCGGCAAAGTGAACATATAATTGGTTTTTTACGAAGTTTTGGACAATCAACTACCTCTGAAGTTATAACTCTGTACTGAGATGTGGCTCCTGACTCTTTAAATTGATGTTTTAACAATCGGTGACAAGTTCAAGGAAATTATCAGCTAACGTTGAGCTTCAATGGAATGTCTCACAGAACCGAGCTTTGACAGCACGAATGTTTCATACCATAATCGTGTGTGATATTGTGTAATATGTGGTCTCACACCTGCTGCACCATTTGTGACCCGAGGATGACGCACGCTTTTTGTACCCCTTTAGGTGGGTGCTTTTGCAGAAGATGCTCCTACAGATTGGGGTGCTAAGTGGCACCCTAGTATACTTTTAGGCCGAAAAGGGTGTTATAAGGCACCTGTCTTCTGGGGTGCGTCACAAAGGGTGCTCCTGCGGCGACAGAATCCAAGCACCCTAAAGGGTGTAAAATATTCAGTTTTTAGGGTGCTCCGGCGGCGACAAGCTGAAGCACCCTTTTGGGCGTAAAAATTTTTAGTGTGTAGGTAGACATGGAATGGAGACGTTCTCGGAATGCTTAATAACACTAATAATACGGAGTTTGTGGGAGCGGGAGACTAATTACACACAAAGTACTTAAGGGAGTCACGGCCGGTGATGAGTTTCACGTCGATTGAACAAATACCTGAAATTTCTTTATTTTGGGCGTGATGGGAAAATTGTCTGGGCTTCCCCTCTGTGTCATTATACTATGGTAGCTAAGCCTAGCGTCTGTGTATATATGCAATTCATCGGCTGCTCTGTTGCAGCCAGGCGTTTCCGACGCTTCAACTTCGCGCACCCCACGGGTTGGAAGTGACGGGTTCGTAAAGTGGGAGCGTTGCCAGGGTTCTCGTAGAGCTGGCAGATTAAGTTGAGGTATATGATGCTCGTTGGTTCACGTGGTAATAAAGATACATTGGCCGAGAACTGCATTTATTTGTTTCTTGATCATGCGGTCGATTAGACGGAGAGGGGCTCTTTGCAGAATTATAGTTTTTGTTTGAGGGAGAGACCGTGAATTGTGCGTGTCGTCGAATTTTGAAGGAATTGTAGGGCGAATTGATTGATATGGGGTTTAACGCGCCGACGCAACGCAGGCGATGAGGCGCACCGTAGTGGAGGGCTCCGGATTAATTTTGACCACCTGGGGATCTTTATCGTGCGCCAAAATCTCGTACACACGGGCGTTTTTGCTTTTCGCCTCCATCAGAAAAGCGGCCGCCGCGGCCGGGAATCGAACCCGCGACCTCGTGCTCAGCAGTGTAGGGTGAATTGTTGGGGGGGCAGTTAAGGTTGTAAGGTATCTCTATGTAGAAAAAGACGCTGATCAGTACTGCTCTAGCCAGCGTTGTAATATTCCTTTAGTTGAATCTCGCGTTCTTGTTGGAAACCCATCGGGAGTGCGCGTGAAGTTCTTTTTTTGTGTGAGTTTAATGAGTCATATTTTGTGGCCGTTTGGTGTGCCGGTAGGGACCCCCGGAAGCCTAATGGTCTCGAGATTAGCCAAGATGGAAATAGATGCGGCAGTGACTTTGGGTGACACGTAATCAGTGGGGTGGTTACGGCCGGAGATTACAAGGAATACTGTCTTGTATAGTGCAAGGGACCAGAGAATTTCTGGAATACTTTTTTCGAGTGCTGTCACGGCGCTCCTGCGGTCGCTTAGATTGGCGTTTCAATTCGGGTTATCAGCTCTTCTGGTCCAAAGAGTAATTAATATCACCGACGTGGATAGCAAAGCGCGCTTTCAACTCAATGTGGGCCCGTCTTCCAAATCTGTACATGCCCAGGTTAAGCGAAGTCGGACCGAGTAGGGGGCCGTGTGGTACCCTATGGCAAGATAGAAGACGCGGAAAGACCACCAGTGGTAGGCGCCATGTAGCTGAATGCTCCGCGCGTCGAGGAAGTTTTACTTCCACGTTTAGCTGCGCCGGCTCTCTCATGTGAACCTAGTAAATATTCTAAATAGATCGCTCGCCATAACCGATGATACATCTCAGGTGTTCTGCGCTTGCTTATGGCTTCTTTGTGAAGAGTACCGGAATATTCCAAATATTAGAAAGTCCGCAAACATTTCTAGCCAATTCTGTTTTGCGACCACTAAAATCCATGACGCACATACTAAACCGATTTTCTGAAAGCTTTGATGCTTCAGGTGACAAATATATATGATTACTACTTACACATTAAAATATTAGGGTTAAAAAAGAATGATTGATATTTGATACAAGTTGCTGCTTTGACGAATCAGATATGCGCCTATGATATACGTTACACAGACACTTGGAGAGTACCATATACACGAATTGACTATGGCAGACAAATGCTTAGATTGAATTTACCTGTTGTACAATGTTCATACCTGAATCAGCCATGAATTTTGTTATTCCTATGCATACTTGTTACCTTTGCTTACCACATCAAGCTTTTGTTACCTTTGTTTTTTTATACTTTTATATGGGGCATGGTGCTCATGATTTTGTCCCTTTATTTTGTTTTCGTTAATTTTGGGGCACATGTATTGTGGAAATTATAGAAACCCGCGATACCGACCCGGTACGCGGTAAGCGCTCGGAGACCCACCGCGACTCTTCCACGACGCGGGGACATGACGACGTGCGGTGGTGGAGCGACCCGGCTCCTTCCCTTCCAGCTTGGACCGACCGTCGTCCACCGGTAGCTACATAGTTCCAACGACTCCGGCCTCTCACGCAAAGCGGGATCCGTCGGCGAAGAAGAAGACGGGAGCGCAAGTGGGGTTTTGGGAATAAACCCCCTTCGAGGCTGGCGTCGGTTGCCTTTGTCTCTTGCCTGCCTCCCACACCGGCGCCGTTGACGCGGCAATTTCGTGTGGAGAAGCGTCCGAGTCGGACCCACACTCAGTATTTACCACACCTGTTGAACGCATCTCGTCCCACACCAATGCTATAACTATGCGGGTCAGAGGACTGTTGTGATGCCCTAAACAGGCTATTTTGCCTCTGCGCTTGACGTAGCCCCGCTATGTGGAAATGAACCGACATTGAACTTGAACTTTCAGTGTTTCACAGCACAAGCAGCAATTGAAATCACCTAGAACTACTTTCGGACGCAGCTACGGTGCTTCTTTTCTTCCGATATCTAAGTAAAGTTCAGGGCAATAATGAGTTACAGGATTGCAGAAAACGTACGTCAGTCCCAGAAACCATGGATAGAAGTAGGTTCTTAAAACTAAAAAAACTTAACAAGAAATTTGCAGATGGAGGTGATTTGGACATATCATACTTTAAAATAAAAATACAGTTCTGAAAGGAAGGTAGGGTAGAGAAGTAAGAACCGATTCACCACCACGCTAGCAAGATGTCTACTTGTGGATGCGCTGGAAGTAGTTGAAGACAAATAAGAAGTCGAAGGTTGACGTAACCATTTGGAGGGAAAACACTCTTGATTTTTGTCATTCTTTCCTTGAATGGGTAAATTTGGTGTTAGTCATTTTGAGACAGCGGGCCATTTTCGCCATGTTAAGTGGGTTTATTATTCTCATTCGCACAAATCAGTCATTTATTTATTCGCGTGGTATTTCAGGGCAAATGGTTGTTTCGCGTGATCCTAGTGTAGCGCAGTAAATCGACGTTACAGAATGGTGGTGTTGTGAACCGCAAGAAACCAGGACGCCAGGGTAGGGCAGAACTGGGAACGCACTTCCACTTTCTTGTATTTACTAATGATGATAGTGTGCACGCCCTCTTCTTCCTCCTCTACTTCCACAACATCCTCCCCCGGGCTCTTGACGATTTCCAGGGGATACAACTTTTGTACGGGACGCGTCAAGAACTGTCCCGCCGAAAGTCGAACTTTGCATGCACGAACTGCGTTGTCACGCCCAGGAAATGTCTGCTCTATTACTCCCATTTTCCACAATCCTCTTGGGCCTCTTCCTTCTATAAGAACGACGTCTCCAATCTTGAGAGGTGCGGAATTCTTTGTATGGACATGATGAAACGATGAAAGCTGAAGCACATACTCCTTCTCCCATCGCAGCCAAAATGCGTTCATCAGAGACTGTCGATAATACCATTTTTTGGTTATGTCGGTAGCACGTTGTTCTAGGAGATCGAGTTGAACGGTTGGTAGAGCAGTCAGTCGCTTACCGATGAGAAAATGAGCTGGAGTCAAAACTTCAGGCTCACCGATGGAATTGCTCACAAAAGTAAGCGGGCGGGAGTTAACTACCGCTTCAATTTCACACAGGATGGTGTTCGATTGTTCTGCATTTACTGAAGCTCTGCCGAGAACAGTTCGCAGTGCTCGCTTCACGCTGCCAACAAGTCTCTCCCAAAAACCTCCCCACCACGGTGCAGCTTCTGCGTTGAACTTCCAAGTTATCGCCTGTTTAGTGCAGAAGTCTTGAATTTCAGGAGAAGCGGAAACTCGGAAGAGTGATCGTAGCTCTCGGTTGGCGCGTCTAAAAGTATTGCCATTGTCGGAGTAGATGGTACTGGGCACTCCTCTTCGCGCTATATATCGCTTGAATGCCAAGATGAATGAGTCTGTCTTTAGACTGGAAACTTGTTCCAAGTGTATGGCTCTCGTCACGGCACAAGTTACCAAAAGAATATACGTCTTTGTCACTCCGTCTTTAACCAGCAGTGGTCCAGCAAAGTCAATGCCGACGACGTCGAACGGACTTGACTTCCGAAGTCTGTCAGCTGGAACCGGTGGTGTAGAAGCAGAACCTGGATTCGCCTTGTATTTTCGACAAGTTGGGCATCTATAAATGATGGATTTGATGCGCTGACGGGCCTTTGGTACCCAGAATCGTTCGCGAAGGTCTATCAGGACGTCTCTGACCCCGCTGTGCAGGAGTCGACGGTGAGTAGCGGTAATTATTAGGTCCGTCAAATGGCTCTTGGTAGGTAATATCACCGGGTTTTTAGTTTCTTCGGTGACTTGAAAATTAGACAGTCGGCTTCGGGCGCGCATCAGGCCGTAGTCGTCAATAAATGGTTGAAGCGTCATGATAGGCGAAGTTTTGCAAATCCTCGATGTTTTTAAATCGGCGAGTTCTTGCTTGTAGTGTTTCTCTTGCTCTTGTTTTATCAGAAACCGCTCCGCTGACTGGAGTTCTCGTGTAGTGAGCGGACCCTTGGGACGCTCACGTGTCTTGAAACAGAACCGTAATACCCATGCCATTACTCTGATCAGCTTATGCAAGTCGCTGAATTTGTGAATATCTACGACGTCGACTTCGATGCTTCGTGTGCAACCGGTGAGTACGACGTGTACAGTGTTTGGCATAGAATAGTCGGGGTGAACGCTGAGAATATTCTCAGGCCATGCATTCGGAGTCAATCTGAGCCAGTCAGGACCTTTCCACCACAGTTGGTTTCCGAGTAGCTCTTCAGCCGAACAACCTCGGGTGATTAGATCGGCTGGGTTATTGGATCCAGGACAGTGTCTCCATTGTGAGGGATCAGTCGTCCGACGAATTTCGGAAACTCGGTTAGCGACAAATGGTTCCAGCTTTTTGTTACCAGTTATCCATCCCAACGAGATTGACGAATCCGTCCAGTACCAAATGGTTGTAGTGCCGTAGAAGACCTTCTTGTTCAGGTATTCCCCCATTCTTGCGGCTAGGAGAGTTCCCATAAGTTCGAGTTTGGGCACTGTCAGCTTTCGGATTGGTGTTACTCTCGACTTGGAAAACAAGAACGTAGTGTATGCTGACGTGGTGTTGCTCAAAAAACGAAGGTACGCCACGGCGCCATAGGCTTGAGGACTCGCATCAGAAAATATGTGTACCTCCAAGTTTCCAGGTGGTTTCTCGTGCCCATAAAACAGGTAGCGGGGAATTCTGATGTCTTCTAGTTTGCGGACATTGTTCGACCAATTCGACCATTCTTCCTGCATGTGCGGAGGCAGAGGCAAATCCCAACTGATCTTTTCTGTCCAGAGTCGCTGAAACAGCATTTTGCCCTTGACGACGAGTGGGCATATCACTCCGAGTGGGTCGAAAATTCCTGCGATTGCTTGTAGCAAAATCCGCTTTGTTGCTGGTGTTTTGTTCAACAAAGGTATTGTTGACTTCATGCTGACATGAAGTGCATCGTCGTCATCCCAGGCAATGCCGAAAACCTTTCTATCCTTCGATGGTAGGACTGGTTCCTCTTTCCTCAGTGCGGCCATTTGTTTCTCATTGCTGTCAAATAAAATTTGTAGTTCACAGGAATTAGTTGACCACTTCTTAAGCAGCATCCCTCCATCGGCCATGATCTCGTTACTCTGTTTATAGATGCGTATAGCCTCCTCTTCGCTTTCGGCTCCGGTCAACAAATCATCAACATAGAACGATGATTTTAAGAGTTCTGCTGTTTCTTTCTTGTCTTCCGAAACCTGGCTGAGGTGGTGTCGAATCGTTGCGGAGAGCATAAAGGGGCTCGATGTTGCTCCAAACGGAACACGAGTCATGCGCCACTCTTCTAGGCGATCTGAAGGAGTTCCTGTCGGTACGCTCGAATACCAGAGGAACCGAAAAGCATCCCGGTCCTTTTCTTGTATTCCAATTTGCAGGAAGGCTTTCTGAACATCGGCGCTAAGTCCGAATCTGTGTCGTCTGAACCT
The DNA here is from genome assembly GCF_048455015.1 of Haemaphysalis longicornis. NCBI lineage: Eukaryota > Metazoa > Arthropoda > Arachnida > Ixodida > Ixodidae > Haemaphysalis > Haemaphysalis longicornis. Next base: position 222,761 of record NW_027526315.1, read on the forward strand.
CAGTAAAAGTTCCAGAATGTCCGGATTCAAATTCATGCCCTTGTCCAAGCAGTCATTCAGGGAAAGGCTGGGTGGTCGGGACGAAGAGGCATCAAAGACCACTCGAAGTTTTGTAGTGACGCGGTCTTCTTTGAGAACCTCCCTATGGGGCATGTAGTATAGCGGCCTGTCTTCGCACGTGTCACGCTTTGGCACTACTTCAGCATGCCCGTCGACCAGATACTGCCGTATAGCCTTGTCATATCTTGCTAGCAAATCCTTTTTCTTCAAGAGTCGCCTAACTAGAACATTCAAGCGTCGCAGGGCTTCGGATCTGTTGTCTCCAAGGGATTCCTTCGGATCAAACTTCCACGGTAAAGCCACTTCATATCGCCTATCGACTTTGGAAATAGTAAACTGAAAATCCTCCAATATTGTGCTTGTGTGGCGTTCTTGGTCGTCTCCCAGTACCCCCATGGCTTCAAATTCCCAGAACTTACGTCCAAGCTTGTCTTCAGGGACTTCATGGTCTGCCGTTGTCACATAGCTGTGCAAAACGCTAACCAAGCATGCGGGCGTGCAAGGCAGATGGTGTTGCGTCGGACCTTGAAATGTCCATCCAAACATTGTGTTGATGGCAACAAGACTTGAGTTGGCATCTCTGGTCACCTCTGGAGTCATTATTAGCCACATCTGATCAGCGCCAATAAGCAGTCCGATACTGTTGTCTCCAACACTCCACCCAAAATTGTCACTATCCGCGATGTTTTTGCCTCTTTTTTGAAATTTCTTGACTAATGGGATATCAGTTACATGGGAGTAGATATCTTGGCATATTTCTGGAATTTACACGACGTCCAAGACACATTCACCGCTGTCGAATTGGCTTTGTAGTTTGAGTCGAACGATACGATATTTTCGGCTTTTGGTTCTCCGAGTGTTGCCGAACGTGTTGATGGCCAAGTTTACCTCTCCGACAACCGGAAGTTTCAGCTTCTTGGATATATCTTCCCGAAGAAAGCTTCTCTGACTGCCCCCGTCAACGACAGCACGCAAAAACATCCTGCTGTGGTCGGAAACAGCCCATACACGTATGGTCTGAAGAAGTACAGTGGTACCCTCTTTCATGTTTTGGTTTGTCTCCGCAGATGTGTAATACGCATTTTCGGCGTTAGTCTTCGGCTGTCCAGAGTCATTACCTTGCTGCATGCAGAGAGACGTCGCGTGTCTTCGTTTGCAGTGTGAGCACTCGATACGTCTCCGGCATTCGCTTGAGCGATGCCCTTTGGCCGTGCAGCGAAAACAGCGTGCGTCCATGCGAAGAATCTCTTTTTTGTCAGTACTCGTCAGCTTGGCCGTACATTCCTCGGTGACATGTTGTCTGTTCTTGCAGAAAAGGCAAGGACTTTCTTTCGGAGGTGGCTTTCCTGCGTTGTGAAAGACAGCAACTGTCGGAGGGCGTGGCTTGTGAGGGTCCTGATTGCGCCATCCATACGTCTTGTCGAAGTTTCTTGACGCTTTGTCAAGCACTGGTTGTGATTTCTCACGGCTTTCAACCTCGATACGAATGAATTCCATGAGATCTTGCAGTCTCGTATCGGCTGTTTGAGCACGCTCCCCAGAAGTCGATGTTGAAGTTTCAGCACAACGTCGATGGTACTGAACAACAATGTCGGGAGGAAGACTCCGAAGCAGTATGTCCATAAGCATCGAGGCGTATGATGAAGTGGGCACCTTCAATGCCGTCAAACCTCGAACGTGGCTCTGGAGGGTATCGTACAGGCGGCGTAACCCAGTCACGTCGGAGGAAGACCGAACAGCAGATAGGGATCGTAGGCGGTAGAGATGTTCCTGTTCTATGCGGAACGGATCTCCAAACCTAGCGCGAAGCATCTCGATGGCATCCTTATAACATGCTTCGGTTGTCTCTAAATTGGCAATTGCTGATGCGGCCTCTCCGGAAAGGTAATTCCTGAGGTAGTGAAATTTCTCTGTTACGCTCAATGTCGGGTTCTTGTCGATAGTTGCCTCAAACTGCTCCCAAAACGGCAGCCACTTGCTCATGTCACCACGAAATGGCGTTATTTCCAATTGCGGAAGCCGGGGTCCTGATGAACGGCTAAATGACTGAAGCGTCTCCCGTGACGAGCCGTCAATCAAAGTCGCAGATGCGGCAGCTGACGCAGTCGGGCTCTTTAAAGATTCTATGACTGTGTTGAGGCTTGATATCGCGTTTAGCGCCTCATCTTCGTACTGTAGCACAGTCTCTAGCTCAGCTTCCAGTAATTCGGTAGGTATCAAAGGTTCCATCTCGGTATTGATCGCGCGGAGTTCCGCCTCGCAAGTTGTCAAGCGCTGGAGCACAGACTGCAAGCTCACCAAGTCTGGAGGCGTAGGTTGAAGCGCAGCCTTGGCTTCGTTCACCAGTTTCGTCAGAAGAGCCCGCCGTGCCGTTCGCTTGGGCTTCAAACGGTCCATCGTCGTCTTTCAGGCCCAATGGCTCGTCCGGACAATGCCGGGTGGTTGAAGACGGGTGATTTCGGCACCGAAGTTGTTGTGAACCGCAAGAAACCAGGACGCCAGGGTAGGGCAGAACTGGGAACGCACTTCCACTTTCTTGTATTTACTAATGATGATAGTGTGCACGCCCTCTTCTTCCTCCTCTACTTCCACAACAGGTGGTATCTATGAGCGAGCATGCAGGCTGCTTGATTGTTGTTTTTTTATGTGACAGAAATTGTGACGAATTACACCGAGACAGGTGCAGGTGTAAAAATGGGTGCTGCACCCCCATCGGTTCCTGGCTGTTCAAAAATTCTCCCGCACCTCCCCGAGGGGAATTGTGAGGATGCAGAAATGCATTGGGTGCACCGATGAGTGTGATGCGATTAATGGCGAAGAGAGAGGCGAGAGTGTGAGCGTAATCATTTATTTTTTTCTTTTCCCACATCCGTCATTTCCGCTTCGTTATAGAGAAGCGTCTTCGAGACCGCGTTGAGCGCAACCGCCAACTGCAGAGGATCGTTCACGTCAAAGTCGTCGGGAATCGTTTCGAACTCACCGTCAGCATCATCGACGTCGTCTTCCTGCGGTTCCTCTCGTTCGCCGCCGTCATCGAAGTGATCGAGCCGACTGCAATCGACCCGAACGTTGATGGCGCGATACAGCGGGGTGTGTTCCAGGTGCTTGAGCCAAGCCAGGATGTTGTCGCGCTTCACCAACCCGCGCTTGTACGTTGCCGGACTCATCAGCCTCCGCTTGATGTGAACGTCGAACGCAACGTCCTCGGGTACCATGCGACGAAGGCACCGCACAACCTTCGATCCGTCGATGGGCACGTTCACCGCCTGTCCCTTGATTCCAAACTGCCCGTTGCCTCGAGTCAGCCGCCTGATGCTCATGAAGGGGAGTCGAGGCGCTATGAGCCGCTCTTCGACCGGGTTCACATCGAGAAGATGCGCCGGCCGAGGAGGATAACGGTAGCCAAAACTCACGCAGCCCTCCTCTTCGCAGCTTTGTCTTCTTCTCCTTCTTCTTCTTCAGCGGTTCCCCTACGGGAAGATGACGATGGTGGTTGAACGCGAAGCTATCTCGTGATAGATTGTTTGTTTGGCCAATCCCTAGAAGCATCATGCCACAATCATCATCAGACGCGCTGCGGACGCCGGCCAAGGGACGCACGACAACCCCCGACTATAAAGCATTTCTGCATAAAATGAAGGAAGCTCACACTAACGCGCAAGACTTGGTTGATTTGATTTGATTGTAGGGTTTAACACGCCGACCCAACGCAGGCGATGAGGCGCGCCGTAGTGGAGGGATCCGGATTAATTTTGACCACCTGGGGATCTTTAACGTGCGCCGAAATCTCGTACACACGGGCGTTTTTGCTTTTCGCCTCCATTTGAAAAGCGGCCGCCGCGGCCGGGAATCGAACCCGCCACCTCGTGCTCAGCAGCGCAACGCCTTAGCCACTGAGCCACCGCGGCGGGTAACGCGCAAGACTTGACGGTTGCGAAGCTGTACGCAGCCTTCCCGATCATCACGACGGTTTTCGTCCACGGTTGCAGCCGATTTGCTTCTTCTTCGCTGCAGCCACGACCTTTACTCCGTTATTGATGCTGTAAGTGTGAGCTTCCTTCATTTTTTGGAAGAGAAAATCATTGACATGACCTTGGAGGGGCATACGCTATGACGTGTCTTTCATGCGGCGAGCAAGTGTTGCCACGATTATGGCGAACGCTGGAGTCTTTCTCGTTCCGAGTAAGTGATGCCATTATTACGGTGAACGCTGGAGTTTTTTAGATGCGAAATTTTTTAGACGCACTCTACTGCGAATGCGCGTCTCTTCAGCCCCGTCAGCGTTTGGGCTGACGTCAGCGCAGTCCACTATAAAAAGAAATAGGTGGCGCCCGGTTTCGATCCAATGACTCTCTGGCAGCAACGGAAGGTACGTGGCGCTCTTCTCACTGCGCTACAAAGCGAGACGGGAGCATGTGCTACGAACGCGCCTTATGTCCTTCACTCATTCAAACTACGCGAAGAAGCTACTGATACAACGAAGGCACGCGAAGCTGAACGTCAACGGAAGCGACGAACTGAAAACTAATGGAAACTTCAGTCGACCCCATGGCTTCTTCGCATACTACTCAGGGTTCCACTACGGGAAGATGGTGTCATTTTTTTATCTTTTAGCCACTCTTGGCCAATCTCCGTAAGTGGGTATGTGCGGCATGACAAGCTTGCGCCGGGGACGCTGGAGGGTCGCGGCAAGGCACGCACACAAGAACGCTGGTCTTTTTGTTTTTTTTACAGCCAGGCGGTCGCGTCAATCTTGGCCAATCTTCCTTAGCGGGTATGCTTCGCTTGACAAATGTGGGCCAGCGATGCTGGGCGGTCGTCGCAAGGCACGCACACAAGAGCTCTGGACATTTTCTTAGTTTTTTTATGCAGAAATGCATTATATTCGGGGGTTGTCGTGCGTCCCTTGGCCGGCGTGCGCAGCGCGTCTGATGATGATTGTGGCATGATGCCCCTAGGGATTGGCCAAACAAACAATCCATCACGAGGTAGCTTCGCGTTCAACCACCATCGTCATCTTCCCGTAGGGGAACCGCTGAAGAAGAAGAAGGAGAACAAGACAAAGCTGCGAAGAGGAGAGCTGCGTGAGTTTTGGCTACCGTTATCCTCCTCGGCCGGCGCATCTTCCCGATCTGAACCCGGTCGAAGAGCGGCTCATCGCGCCTCGACTCCCCTTTATGAGCATCAGGCGGCTGACTCGAGGCAACGGGCAGTTTGGAATCAAGGGACAGGCGGTGAAGGTGCCCATCGACGTATCGAAGGTTGTGCGGTGCCTTCCTCTCATGGTACCCGAGAACGTTGCGTTCGACGTTCGCATTTCTGCATCCTCACAATCCCCCTCGGGGAGGTGCGGGAGAATTTTTTTTACCTGCAGGGTGGTCGTCATGAGGCACGCGCTCACTTGCGCTCGGCATTTTCTTGGTATTTTTAACTGCCGACACCAAACTCTAACGATTTGCTCAACAGCTCGCGGTTAGATGTGGTTTCGCAAAGGGAAACATAGGAGCTGTTAGAAGCCCATGAGAAAGGCCTCCTTCCGGCATTGGGCATGCGTGCTTCATTGAGCAAAATTAAGAGGGATGTTTATAGATTCCCGGTGTCCTGTTGACAAAAACAGCGGTAGAAACAAGTTCCCCACATTTTCTTCTTTTAAAGGGACCCTGCAACACTTTCGATAAGCCTTTTCACTCTTTCCTTCGCGTCTGGAACCGCTGCGGAAGCAATACTGATAGCCAGCACGGAGCGGTACTGCATCATTTGCACGTCGCACCAGATACGTCTTCCATTTCTGCTTCGTTTTTGTGTCTTTTTTAAGTTGCTATCGAAAAGCGTTCATTGCTGCAACTGACGTATAACCGGCCAAGAGCATCTACACGGCCATAGTGACGTGAGCCGAGCCATCGAAGGAAGTCAAGACGAGGAAAGAGAGACAAAATTTTTCAGCGGGTTTACAAGTTATCTCATGGGCATAGGGCAGTAATTTTTGGCTGAGGTACTTTGCGACGTCCTAATCAAAGTACTGGGTGCGTTGGGTGACTCCGTTCTGCAAGCATTTCAGATTTTAAAAAAAGTTGAAAGAGGTGTTGCAGGGTCCTTATAACTAGATGTGCTGCTACACTGCTGCAGGAAGAGCAACCACATTGGCTGCCATTGCAAGCTGAAGTATTAAAATATTGCTGCTTACTAATAGCTAGTGCAGCGCTTTCACCCCAAATGCAATTTTCGTTCACTAATATGTTGTACGGACATTTTATGCTTTGAATGTGGTTCCGCGTTTACCCACGAAAACATGTTCCAGCCGCCGATATGTTTTTACCCCCATACGAGCGCATTTTCTGGTTTGTTAAAAGTTACTTCCGTTTTTACCGAGGTCTTCAGGGATATAGTGTAGTATGATTAACGTCATTTTCCCTCAATGACTACCCGTAGACTACCAGGGCAAGAGAATGGATACTGCGGGATGGCTCTAGAAGAAAAGCAAACCTAATCAGTCGATGGAGGGACAAAAAACACGAAGTTCGGAGGCAAAGAATGGACTCTAAGCGCGCGGACAGGAGTGGTTGGAAGTCGATGGGAGAGGCCCTCGTGCTGCAATGGACCTAAACATGCTGTGGATGATGAGGGTGATGCTGATTAAAGTAATATCCGCGGATGACGTTTTTAACGGGGTTATAGAAAAACTTTTCCTTTGTTTATTTTTGTCAAACTTTGCGCTTCGGGTTCATTTTTAAAATTTGCCACCTTTCTACTCTCATATCTCCGGTGCCTGAGAATGACACAAGTGTAGGCATCCCTAGGTAAACATGTCTACTTGTTTTGTGTGTGCCACGAGGTCATTCCAGTCAGGTGTCAGAACTGCAGAGTATCTCTTGGCTAATTAACTGCAGCGGAGCTCTTAAGGACAGGTCATGTCATCCCGCGGACATCGCAGGCCGCACCTGTCAGTTGATCCATAACGTCGATGACGCCAACAACAACCTGACTTCTCATGTCGTGCAGTGACAGAATTGTCATGAAAATTTGCAGGTTTTTTGTATGCCAGTCAACTATAGCCTCACTTAATCCTGCACGCAAAGGTCAAAGCGACGTCGAGTGACTCGGGAATATATATTTTAAGGTCGAAAACTTCCGCAATAAAAATAGCACTCCCGCCATAAAAAAAAAGAAAACGCGTACGATAAGGATGTTTTTTGCTTGGCGAGTGAAGTTTTTACCGGAATATTTGGAAACGTGTCTTAAAGCAATCACGAAAACTTTTATTGGGGTGAATGCACCATATAGCACTTTAGTTTTTTTTTTAAACGTCTTTTTTGTTCAGCCATCACTACTACTTATTTCTGGGAATAAATATTTCTTTGGTAACCTTCAGTCGCATGCACACAAGGGATCCATCTTTATTTGAGGCCGCTTTACTCAGATACCTTCACACGGAAGGCGTTGCATAATTTCTTCTTTTTTTTTCAGATGGTTCTTTCCGAAAAATTTTATCGTATCGTGTTGTTCGCCTTGTTTACTGTTTTTTTTGTACTCTTGCACATATTTATATGTACAAATTTGTATGTACACATTTTTTTCATTTTTTATACCTTGCAGATGGGTTTATAACCACATCCCTGCTATGTAATGCCTATGGGGCCGTTAGGGTGCTGAAATAAATAAATAAATAAACTAATAAATAAATAAAGAAAAGCTCTTTGCTTATCTCTTGTTCTCGTATCTCAGCTTCGCAATGACTTCTGAGAACAAACGTTAGTTTAGCAAAATTTTTAAAACTCATACGCGCCTGCTGTAATGTAGTGAATCCGAAAGCATTATTGTCGAATTGTGGAGAAAAAATGTCCGGCATTATGTACGCCGCCATATTTCACTGCTTGCGTTGATGTTTACGGGAAGTTTATCGGCACACGCTAAGCACCAATAAAATGTGTAGCCCAAGTGTCGCGTGGGACATAGGGTGTTTGTTTAAGGCACAGTGATGGCGCCGTACGTATACAGTGGCACGTGTACGGTTGTACGCAAGTGACCTTTCATTCTCATCATGGTCCTCTTCTTTCTCCACGCAAATCCAGTTTGCCGCTTATGTTCCCAGGCAGATTATTTGAGTACTGTTTTAAATAAAACTAAAGATCGATTATTTTCAAGACCGTATAGAACGGCCCGGTTATTTGCCAAACCGAGAAAAATACAACACCTCAATTTTTATAAATATGGGATGGGGTCCTGCCCAGCCGAACATGAAGACCAGCGCAAGTTGATTTAAAGCTCGTGGGCAGGAGCACAAGCTTCAGGGGCCCTCAGAAGAGGGCTCCACCCAAGTTTCTCCCTTTAATCCCTTCCCCAGACTCAAGAAAAATTACTGAACTAAACTTTTGACGTTGCTTCTTCTTACGGATACTACGACTGAAATCATGGGAAATCATCCTTGATAGCGGCACGTATACATTATTGGCGTGAACGTGCAAGCTAGTCCCCTAAATGCTACTTCTGCAGTTACCATGCTCATATTTCTACCCCACGTCCCTACGTCGAAGGCCAGAGCCGTTGTGACAGGTTAGCCAGGTCAGCTAAAATCATCGAGCTGTGATTGTGCGGGGGCTCTGTTCTTGTTTGCGATTCCGAAGAACCATAGCCTAAATCAAACCAATCGCCAGATTTAGCCAGTTGCATTTTCAACTGAAGTAGTTGCTTTCTTTACAGTAACATCTGGTGTCATTCCAGGCACCCATAGAACAGTTCTTTCATTCTGCATATTCAGCGTTCTTGTTTGCCATGCGCGTCCCATTTTCCGTATTTCCTAGGGCTGTTTTTCGTCCCATGAACCCCACAATTCTGACATAGATAATTAATACTTTTAGAATAAAACGCCGTTACTTGAATGTTGTGCCTATACTCGATTACGGTACACTACCCAACAAAGGTAGTTCTGTTAGGATACCGGAAACCAACAATTATAGAAAACTCTCTGAGTGTATAGTCTTCGGCAACTTTAAAATTCAGAAGAAAATGATTACCACACATTCTTAAAAAGAGGCTTGCACAACCATTTTTATTCTGTGGAATTTTTAAATTTTACAATTGCCAGACAAGTTGGGAAACCACCTTCACTGTATTCGTTATTATACCAGGTCTGTGAACACAATCTCCGAAAAACGCAAATTTTATATATAAATCGTACATTACGAGGGTAAGTTCAGTTGAAGCCACGTGCAAATAAACTACTGCCGTTGTGGACTGCTCAGTGTCAGTGCTGCTTTCCAGCCGACTCCATTGATTTCCCTCAGCTTCCGTTGGTCAATCAAATAAACTGTTCGAATGCCAACAGACATTTCCCGAAACAGAATTTTGTCTATTTTATACTCCACCACATCACCGTTCTGCCGGTTAGCAGGTCCAGTAAATAGTGAATGCAAGCAAACATCGAGTCATCGCAAAAACTCCTCCCTGTGCCGTAAGCCGTTCAATCGTACCAATTGTTGGCATCGTGGTTTCAAATCCAGAGGCCTTGTGGTGCAACCGTCGTCCATCTGCAGAAATCTGTGGACGGCATTTCTTTAAACCGGCTCTAAAGAGGTCTTCAAAGGTGGTATTAGTAGTAGTATCTTTGTGTTTATTGACGCAAGGGTGCCTACGACCTAAGAGCGCGAAGACTCCATTAGGTGGTCCTTAAATGTCAGGATAGTGCTTAAAATGTGTATGAGATGAGTATGGTGCTTCCTAAAGAGTTGTGTATATATGTGTAGAGGGCACGTAGGTTAAAACATGAAGATGCTTCTAATGGCAGGTGACGGGGACTATGCGTGACACGTGACAGTGCCCGGAGCCTCAGAATGCGCTGTGCCACTGGGGTTCCCTGTGTGCACAAAAGAATCGTCAGGATCTCCCTCAAGAATTACAGGGTCTGAGGCCACGCCCTGTATGATGAGCTTTAAAAGGTACCGATTTCTCGCGCGCTATCACTAGGATACCCATTCTCGGCAACATATACCAGTACCTACAGATCTGTGCACTGCAGGGGACGTACAAACATGCGAAACACTCGCTCTTTTCTAGGTTACGTCTGACTGCTCGCCACCATTCAACATCTGCTGCGAACTATGCCTTGGTAGCCCAGACGCTGCAACATTTAGCCCCGGTTCTGGTGGGTTTTTTTTCAGATGCTACAGCGTATCAGCGTCGCTGGCGTTGCCTTACCACCCAACCAAGGAAGGTTGGGAGATAGGGTTGAGCTGATCGAGGGAAAAGTGGCGGAAGGGCAGGGCTGGAGCTTGGGTGCGTTTGATATTAAGAAGGATTGCTCACGGAGCTCATTCACGGTGTCTTCTGGAGCCTGCAATCTTTATTTCAGCTGAGCATTCTCAGCGGGCGAAGCGTCTTCGGTGAATGTTGAGTGTATTGCGATGCTTACAGGGAATGCTGCTTCAGCTCACGCCGGGTAGCAGGGCTGCTGGTGCTGAAAAGGTCGTGGTGCTAGGAAGAAAGGGTGCGGGCGTACTGCGTTCCGACTAGGGATGTAAGTTTTCATCAAATTTTGAGGAGCGTTAAAAAACAGCTTTTTTTCGCGTTTTCTTCACAGAAAATGAAAAATTTTTAAAAGACGACTCCGCGCAGATCTATAAAAAACCGACAGACTTTTTAAGGTGAAATCCTTAGATGTCTCATCAAACGAAAGTGACCGTAGTTGCTGGTGACTACACCAATGAAACCGAAATACGGCCACTGTAAAAAGAAAATCAGTAAGTCAAATGCGCGTACTAACTTATTTGGGTTCAAATGTAATTTGAACGCGGGTCACCAAGAGCCGCAGGCAAGTGTGGTAACAACAACATTAACCCTGTACCGTGCCAGGATGGAAAAAGAATTACCCGACTGCCTGCCGCATGACACGTGAACGTGATGGCACCGCATACACGATGCAACAGTGAAGAAGTCTTCCATAATCGGCGGCTTTCCCCTTCAAATCAAATAGGAGCCTTAACTTCCCTGTAAATGTTCCGTTAACACTAAACAGTATATGTTGTTACATGTTGCTTGACACAACTCCCAGCAGACCTTCCGCACTCAAAATTTGCGCACGATTTCTCGTCAGGAGATTGACATCAGAAAACGTTCCTCTCACGGCAGATTGGTCGCATCCCAACGAATTTCCCCTTTTCCGAACTGCTCCCGAAGGCGGCTGAGTATAGGGAACTGCCATTCTTTAGGACCCGGATGGCTAGTCATTTTCACCTTAACCATTTCTTGCGAACGCTGCCCTACGTCTACAAACTTACCTGCGCTGTCGTCCTAGTTTGCTATTTTAATCGGGAAAGGAACAGCCGCCATCACCTCACCTATGTTTATCCGTAGAGTCGCTGGCTGCAAGAGTGAGAGGCGGAACGCAAGAAACGATGCAGACCCAAACTGCCCGAACTCCCGAACCAGCGCCACTGTCTTCCCCCAATCTGGTGACACTGATTCACTGTAGCATCAGAAAAAAACCCACCGAAACCGGCGCTTCATACCGCAGCAGTGGCGACTACCAAGTCATAGTTGCTGCAGTGAGTTACAGCAGATGTTGAATGGTGGCGAGCAATCAGACGTAATGAGTCTTTTGCATGGTTATACGGTCCCTACAGTGCAAGGATGTGTAATAACTTGCATATATTGTGGAAGATGGGTATCCTGGCGATATTAGGTGGGAAATCGCTACCTTTGAAGCCCTCTCTAGAGCCGCTTTAAAGAGATGCCGTCCACAGATTTTTGCGGATGGCCGAAGGGTGCAGCACGCGGACTGTGAATCGGAAACCATAAATACGGCTATTCACACTACTACTTTTTCTACGATGAAACGGCTCGTGGAGTGGGGAGCGATTCTTGCAATGGGTTTCCCTTTTTGCGTGTATCTATTATTCACTGGACCTCAAGGCGGTGATACGGACACCTAGGGGAGTAAAAATACACGAAATTCTATTTCTGGAAATGTCTGTCTGTATTCGAACATTTTATTCGACTTACGAACGGGAGGTGGGGAATTTGAATGGACTCAGCCTGGGGTGACGCTGCACACCAAGCAGTTTACGCCGTCAATACTTCATTTCTGGAAGTAATCTCCTATTCAATGATTTATATTAAAAATTTGCGTTTCCCAAGTTTTTCTTGGCAGACCTTGTATATTAGCAAAATACTTCCATTTCAAGTGGGTTCCAAGCGTCCGTGGCACTTGTGAACATTTCTAATTCTCTACAGTGAAAAGAGTAGTCCAAGCCTCCTTTTCAAAAGTTCTGGTATTCGTTCGAATGGAAGTTTTTAAAGTACTGGGAACCTATATAGTGTACGCCGTTTTTATAACTATTGCCTTACGGTACCCAGAAGAGCCACGGCCCCTCCATCTGCCTCTTTTAGTGCGGCCTGCCGAGTCGTCTCGCGAACAAAAGAACTCCTGTTAAAGGAGAAGTTGACTCACTGGCCACTGTGAGAGGTGGGGGCGAAAAAAGCGCTGTGCCCCTGCTCGTACCACCTCGTGCGAAGGTGCGATTCTTTTTACTCTTGATACTTTTACCCTGCTTGCGTTCGGTCAACATGCGACCTCAATTTTTTTCGTAACAGCTGTTAATTTTACTGGTCTGTGGATGAACTACGCCGCACGCGATGCCTGAAAATTCTGCGTGCCACTTTGTAAATAAATGCCTCACGAAACCCTGAACTTTGCTACCATGAGATGCCGTCGAAAGAAAACCTCCAGGATGCCTGGCTGTGAACATTTCCGGACAAAGGAGTGCCAAGGGCAGACAGTGGCAGCCAAGCTCCAGGACCGTTGTGTGTTCGCATCCCTTCACCGCAAGGTAGAAATGAAACGCAAAACAAGGAGATAGGTGTGCCAAACTTTTCGTGGAGCAGATTGTCAACCTTGCTAAGGCGCGGCTGACTTGGCAGGAACCCATGCTACGGGAATGTCGCGAATTTCGGGACCCTCAATGGCTGTCTTTTCTTTTCGCTCGCCATATTGGGACCAAGCGGGGGGATGCCGGCGGAGTAGGAATGTCTTCGCCGCCATTTCGGCCCATGGGTCAGTGGGCCATGTGTTTCGGTGAGAGAGGGGCGAGAGGGCCGCGGCCAAAGGAAGACCCACCCGCTGGGTTCTCGGAAGACGCGCTTTACAAAAGACTGCATGCTCGGCGCAGCGCGGGATTCGCGACTCACGGGGAGAAGGAAGTGAAAAGTGGCGGTGGAAGATCGTGCGGTTGTGACGCGGCCGCCGGTTCGGAGGGCTGCGGTGTAGCCCCGAGTGCGACGACAGCGCCGACTTCAGGCCCCGAGAATTCCCCTCGAGGAGGGGACTGTGCGCGACCCAGGTGAACCCGAATTGCGTCGCCGATTAACGGGACTCACCGCAGACGACCGGCGGACCGGTGCATCTTCCCCGGCGAGACCACCAGCAAAACCGAGCTAAGGCATCCCAACCTTCTCCACTCTTCTGCAGACTCTAAAATCGCCCTCTCTATTATCGTCCCCCTTCACTTAGACTCCGCGGACTTGATTATCCTCCTTTCTTAGTGTACCGTGTTGTGTATCCGGGTGTGTATGTGTCTACGGGGCCTATTGTTAGAGTAGTTGGGGGAAGCTCCCAAGCCCGCCTATTGTCTGCCTTACTCCCCCCCTCGTGTTACGGTCTTGTGCTTCTTGTATTGTATTTCTTGTATTGTATTTGTCTTGTATTTCTTGTGCTTCCTAAGCCGAACTTCGTTTTCTTTGTCTGTATTACCCTCTGTGTCAGTCTGTATTTCTTGTGCGTGCAGAGGAAGTAAATGTGCTTTTTGTTTTGAAACGGTTGTCCCCGGCCCCGTCTCGTGCCTCACGCCAGCGGCCAATCAGGCGTGGACCTATCGCCGGTTAGCAGGTCCGAATCACATCACCGAATTCGCACGTTGGGAGGAGTTGTTTGTCGCTCCTCCCGTCCGAGGCATCGGCCACTAAATTCCCTCGCACGATTGTGTGACAGGGAATGAGTGTCGTGGAAGGCGACATCTTGTAAAAGCTACCATCATGTGAGAGGCAGAAAACTGCTGAAGCTGCCCTGTCAAAGAACACTACAATAGTTCGTCGGACTTTATACAGGAGATACTGCCGTAGCAAGCCTTATAAATGAACGGCTCCCAGTGGAGAGACACAGGTTGCGGTCACAAAAAGACCCATACTCCAGCCTCGTTATTGACGAAATGTCAATAGAGCTAAAAGTAATTTATGACCGTCAAGGCGGCAAAATGTTTTGTTGATATCGGCTGCTTACTTCGAACCGGCGGTGCCACTGAAATAGCCAACAGGCTCCTCTGCTTTGTCCTTCGGGAGCTCTCCACGGCTTACGTTATCTCCGTGGGTTTTTTTTTTTCCAGGAACCGAAAGAATGACCAACTTCGTAACCTGACTCTCAGTGTTCTGAGAGCTGTGAAAAAAGCGGGGTTCTTCATTATCCGTATTGTCACGGACAACCACCAAACGAACACCGCCATGTTTCGAGGCATGTCGGATGACAACCTTCTGCAGCACGTTGTGCCGCATCCAGTGCGTGAAAATGACCCACTGTTCCTTTCATTTGACCCGAACCACCTCATTAAGAACCTCACCGCAAATCTGCTAGACAGAGAGAGAGAGAGGTGTTTGACGGAAAGCAGAAAATTAGAGGAGGTTTTTTCTCAAGGCCCTCTTGGAGATCCAACAAAAGCTGTTGGTAAGGCCAGTGCGACTCCTAAGCCGATCGCACGTTGAGCCGAAAAACCTGGAAAAAATGAAGGTTTCCCGCGCCACCTTAATATTTTCGCCTGTCGTCATCTGCAGCCTCGAGTTTCTTCAGAAAAATCACAAAGCTCACGAACGGGCCTTGGAATTTAGTGATAGCGGATCGACAACCGCATTCATGAAAATTGTTGGCATGTGGTATGACCTACATGACATATCTGGCTGGAAATCTAGGCAAAGGCCATTTGTCGCAAGTGAAGACAATCGACTCACGTAGCTTGTCGCCGACTTCATCTGCTATTTCGAGAACATCAAGCTAAAAAGTGCGAAGGCTCGAACAAAGTCCCTCACTAAGGAGACTTACGAAGCAACCATCATGACGACAAAATCAATGGTCGCTGTCGTGGAGTGCCTGCTAAACGACGTTGGGCACCTATAAATTAAAAAGAGAACTACTTGATTGATTACAATAACTAAGCGGCTGTTCAGTTCGCGAAATGCTTCGTGATAACTACTTCATTACTATTTTCAGTTTCAAGTATGGCTTGACGCGGGACCTCAGCAGTGATCCAGTTGAGTTTCTCTTCAGCTGCTTCCGACAATTCAATGGCGGAAGCCCCTGTCCCGCAAAGTCCTCCGCTTGCGAACTCTTGAGGCGATGTAAATTTAAGTATTAAATGATGTGCACCTGGAAATATTGACGTAGTATCATTATTGTCAATTGTCCGATTCATATTTTCAAGTGGCCACCCGCATGTCACGAAAATAAAGTCGTAGCCGCGCGAAAATTCCGCTATGAATAAGCTCGAAAGTGGAATCCCATTAAAGGTAGGGTCAGATATTAAGGACCATGTCTCTACTCCACGTAAATGTGTGACTGCATCCTGTTAAGCAGGGCGTCTCAGGGAACGCATGAAAAAGCGCCGTAATACTGCAGCCGAACCACGCTTCGTGTGTCCTCTTGCTATCGTCGTTTGTCTCGTCGTTTGCGCTATTGTTCAACATGCATCACCAACTCGCCCAATTTTTCACGTTGCCACGTACAACTGCCAGCGCAGATGGCTGAGTGTGTGGCGTCTTTCCGAGTCGTCGCCGCCGCGTCGCCGATAGCGCGCGCCACAGGCGACGCGGTGGAGGGAAAGAGAACTACCGCTCTCGCAGGCGGAGAGGGTCATTCGGAGAGGGTCCAAGAATGTGTGTTCTCAGCACTAATTATTGAAAAGAACATCTGTAAACGAGACTACGCGTGTGTTGCCCAAAACTAAATTAAAAACAAAAATGGGAGAGATAACAATCTAACAATGAGGAACTACAACAAGGCCGCAGAGACAACAGAAAAGAGATCAAGTTTAAGGGGTAGAGTGTAATCCAAGAAGTATAAAAAAATTACCCAGTCCGTGACTTCACTTGCACTGGTTTGTCCCTGACAAACCTCTGGTCCCCATAGCACAGTCGGGGCGTGGCGGCGTCGAGTGGCGAGACCACACGTCGAGGGCCACGGTAGCAAAGCTTGTTGTGAAATCTCACCCGTGTCTCCAACGCAACTCTTTTGAGCCCGCAGCTGTCCTCTTCCGACACCCGGTGGCACGATTTGCTTGCATGCGAGATAATGTAGGGCCTTCAGTAGTTTGTGACCACTGGTATTCCTGACGAGTCCGGGCGGCCGACCACCAGTGCCCTGGTCACACACCACATGTCCTCTGTTGATCCCGCCTTCATGGGATCGCCTTTGCCGCCGAGCCACTGTCAACCCTTCATTGGCCGGCTCCTTTCGCGCACTCGTGTTCTCCCCTCGAGCGCTCGGCACTGTTAACCGAGAGAATGGCCTTCGCAGCGCGTGCCTTGCGTCTCCTTTCTCCGTGCGCATTTACCATTGGAATTCTTTTTCAAGGAGCTTTCTTTGATATGACCGAATTGTGGTAAGACGGTCTTTTTTAATAAAATGATAAGAGAAATGATGCAAGAAAATTCTTGTGCCCTCCCTAAACTGAAATTAATTTCACTAGCTCTGTATCACGCGTTTCCTTCCAATCAAGGCGCTAGTTTAAGACAGCAAATTTATTGTTAGGATTACGGATTTGTTGCTTACCACCCCCGATTACCTCGAGCACGAAAAGGAAAAAGGTGACAAGCCGACTCGGCCCGACCAGCTTCAGTGACTTTTAAGACAAGTGCCAGCCGTCATCGGTGCGAGGCGTTCGTCAGCACCAAAACCAAAGCATTCGTTGGTCGCAGCTGCCAAACCACCGCACCTGGTAACGTCCTACTACCCATCGCACACCGAACTTAGCACCTGCTACGGAGCACGCTGTGAGTAGAAAAGCGAAAACGACGCGAAGACAGACTACTTGACCGCAAACTGGCAGTGTAAGAGATCCGATTTTTACTTTTCAACAAGGCACAATCGGGGAGGTGTCACTGGGGCTGTCCGAAGGAAACGACGACGAACCTGTAGACTGTGGTGAGAGTGTCTTATGACGTCATCAAAGAACTAATGGACTTCGTTTGGTCGCCGCATGGCTCGGTTTCCAAGACGCGGCACCTCAGGCTTTGCGGGCCAAGCAGAGGCTCGACAAGAAACAAGCCCACGTACCTGCAACCGGCAGGTGAAGTATACGCGTGTTCCACGCAGATCACGAGTCAGCCTAGAGAAGTTCCAGACTCACCAGGAGCGGTGCATCAGCATGTTGCGCTACGGGTTTCCAGAGCTTGAGGTCATGTTTTTTTAATGAACGACGGACTAGCTTCGCTTACACTGTCCCTAAAAATAGCGTGAAATAACGTATACAAGAGACTGCAACGCCGGCATGTGATCGAGACATAACGTAAAAAGAAAGTGTCACACCATCGGCAACTTGGGCACCGACGTGTGGTGATGGTGGGACACGTTCGCCCATCTACGGCTTCTTAGTTGCGGATGGGCATATTACGGTGGTGGGATTATCTTGTATCCACCGGTGGGGTATGAGCCATCACTATCATCGCTTTGGAAATAACTATGCAATTAAAGCTGACATCACTGCACCAGTCAGCCATGACTACGAACCCTGCTGCCTTTTCCCCCTTGCATAATGACGCGGAAGCCAGAAATAGTGTTCTTTTTGTGCACAGCGTCCGGTTTGGTTATTTTTCGGTTCAGCGCCGTATATCCGCCATTCTCTTTTCAATCAGCCTCTCCGGCGTATGGGGGTAATGCATTTTCTACGGAAAGTAATCACAACGCGCGGACATTGTTCATTGCCTTACAACAGGTCTATTTGGTCTCTGGTTGATTCTGTCTGTTAAATACATTGGTAGTCTGGTATTTAAAATGCACGCTATGGTTTATATTTATTACATCGCAATGTGACCGTCATCAGCCTTTGCTAGATTTTTTTTATAATTCCGATGATGTTTTATTAAAGGGACACTGAAGTGAATTTGTCAAGCTCCCGTTTTTGCTTGCACTGCGTAGACTGGCTCAAATTAGCACACTTTTCATCGTTTATCCGGTTGACAAATCGGTAATTATTTTACAAAGCGCGAAAGAAGAAAAACTACCATGCGCGGTTTGCGGCGGCCGCACCAACTAAGGCTGTGACGTTGGGAGGAGGGGCGCCGTGATTGGACGATGCCCAAGGTTAGCAATCACACAAGTTTCGCTTTCGGTTTCGGTTCTGTAAAACATAACCAATGGCTTTGTTGGATGGGCATTCTCAATACCTCAGTAATCATCGTACCGCGCTTTTGCCATGTTGTCGGCTGTAAAATGCACAAGATAAGCCTCCCAGGACGGCTTGTAGTCGTAGCAGTCACTAGCCGACACCTACGCAGTGCATGAACGCCCTCCGCGTACCCGCAGACGTTCAAATGTCATGCGCTTTTCCCCCATATTTGGAGCTTGCCTCCCTCATGCCTGTATCGTAAAAAGCGTGTTCGCACCAGGCCAAGGGTCTGTTCATTCTGGCCTGTGCCCACTGCCTGCAAGCAGTCGGTGCTTATGGCAACAGCACGCCAACGAGAACTCGCTAGCGCGCCAGTGCCATGCCAGCATGCGCGCGTTTTGTGAACTAGTTCGTGTAGCCATGAACGTTGCGGCCCAAAAAAAGGTGAACTCAATATAGAAAACATCGGCGGAAAACAAAAAAGGTAACTTACAAAAAAAAAAGTACGTACCCGCGGGGATTCGAACTTGTGACTCGCAAAACATTTGCGGTGAAATCCCAGCGCCCCAGAACTCTAGGCCACGGAGCAGGACGCGAAAGCCTTGCTAATATAAGGTATATATTGTACAACCGGTTTACATTTTTATTTAGTTTTGGCATTTCAAGCCGCTTAGGTGACTATTTGTTGTACTGCGATCGTGCAGTAAGCGTCGCCCGAGTTTTCACAGTAGCTCACGTCTAGCAATTGCATTTCGTAGACGGAAAAGCGTTCGCAGATGCGTAGTCGTGCTGCTGACCGCTGTGCTTGTTCGCCCAGCGCAAAAACGTGCTTCCCGCGCCCTAGTTTTACGCTGTACGGTAAAAATATCAGTTGATTTTATTTGCTTAGTACCTATATTGACTTCGCTGACTCTTCTCCCGCCTTCAAGAGGCCTTATATTTTCCTACTGGCGTACCAGTCAGCGAAGCGTCGCATGTGCAGCGCTTGTGTGAAGCGACCTTGACTTGGAGCTAGATACAGTGTACAAACAAACCAAGTAAAGAAAGGCACATTCTTCCATTCACAAACGTGTCCTGGCTTCGTTTCAACTAAGCGAACGAATTGCGACCAAGCAATTTTTTTTAAACCTCCTTGATTGCGACGACCCGCCGGCGGCCGGCGGACGAAACGCTGGGCCGACTGACTCTGTCGGCCGGGGAGCCGTGCAGTAGCGCAGCCGTGGCGCAGCCAATTGCCAGCTCATCCCCTCCTGACGTCACACGAAAACGCCACAGAAAATGGGCGAGCGTAAAGAGAGGAGGACAGCGTTTTCGAATTAGTTTTTCTACTAAATAAAATCGCGTAAACGCGCCTAGAGTGGTCGAAACATGGCCTGGGGACTCCGGACTACAATTTGCGCTAGTAATCCCGCAATGTTTACATATCACTTCAGTGTCCCTTTAAGCAAGCTTATGCTATGGAAGCTTTATACACCGTTTATGTAACGCAACTAACGACAATTCCCCAGTGCCTTCCGCAACGTGAACATTTATTAACCACAGTGCCAGTCGAAGGGCTCTTTTTTTTTTTCAGTCGCATTGTGCCAGGCCTTGGTAGTTTTTTTACATAGCTTCTATTTATGTTGCACCAATTCACAAAACCAGAATCTTTTATAAACCAAACCAGTCCCCGATACCTAGTTATTCTCCGGTGTGTTTTGCTTAGGCCCAATTACATATTTTGCTGATGCATCCACCGCCTTGGAAAACTACGACCGCTAAATGCGTTCTTCGAGTTTGCTTGGACATGCAACACATTGTCGCAAAAGTAGCTACTTATCGAATCCTACATGGCTGCCAAATTCACCAAAATGACTACGCAAACGTCTGTGTCAAAGTTGGCGGTTTCGTATCGGTATTCACTTGGGACATTTGTGGTATTCACTTGTTGCAACGGAACACTACAAAACTCATGAATACCCGAATGTGCTGTCGCCTACACAGAAAACGCACAGAAATGCTATGCTCTGACGTAGAGACAAGCGAAATGTAAGATATCGCGATTTCTTTGAATTTCCTTCTTGGACTGTTGTATTAAAACATACAATTCGTTACTCGAACTTCACATTTGTAGTAATCAAAATTCTTAATTAGCTTGACGTGGGATACCCAGTTTCGTTGGAGCAATTCAATGCTCCATGGGCTTAAAGTAAATAAGCATGCTTTAACAAAACGCCAAAACAAAAAAAAAAACCTGGAAATTGTACAGTGCAATGTGCAAGTCCTTACTCAGCCGGTTGTTTTTAGAATGTGAGCAGAGCCGACCCAGGTATTGGTGTCAAAGCTTCATCTGCAACTGCGCACGCCACGTCTGCACGTGGATCAAACATCCAGCTACATGAAATGTGTGCACAATTTTAAGAACTGCTAACATTGAAAGCCCAGCGCAGAGACATTAGTGGATGACCGCTTAGTGGAACAAGGCTGGCTGAGGCATTCATTACTCTAGCAATCCTCTAGGCAGGTTAACTTTATTCAGTGAAAAAACGAAGGCTGTGCCGCCTCTGCTGAAGTCACCTAAGCGAAGCCACCAATGCCGCAAAATGATTCGTCAAATGGTCGTCGGTTCTTTTCCTTCCCCCGACAGTCGCTTCGTTCATGTGATAATGCAACTGCACACGGCCAAAGACAGACATTTTGGGTTATGATTTAGCTACCTAGCTTCCACTGCGGCTTATTTACCGCACGTGCCTATTGTAACAGTAAGGGAGGATATCGATGATTGGCACCGGTAACGGCTCTGCCTATATTGTCTTCTAGGCAAAGCCTTAACTTGCAGAGCCTTAAGAGGGGACGTAGCTTTAACTGTAGATATAGCTTTTAAATATATTATTTTAAGGGGTCTATGATTATTTCATATCCCAAATTTGTCACATTAAGCCTCTAAATTGTTAGAACAAATGACACTGACTCACCTTTGATTCTGGTTGATTTAGGAGTCCCTCAGGGATGGATCGGTCTTCGGTCGCGTTGTTATTTTTAATTTGCCTCAATGACGTACCTTGTAACATATCCGCTCAAATATACCTACCTTTCTACTGACGTCGGCATGACATACCAAGTTTTTAATGATAAAGACATCTCATTGCTCCACGAAGGCTTCAACATTTCTCAGTAATGTCGCAATACAAAATAGCAAAAATTAACAAACGCGAAACGACGCGGGTTTCCCGTACTAACTCAGCATAGGCAAGCTATAAGAGCTGCGTAGAGTAAGTTACAACCTATCGTACCCTTGGCGACCACTTCACTAAAACCCTTTCATGGAAACCAAGTATTGAATGCATAACGGCGAAGGCTTATCGCAGTTAGGTTACCTCCGAAGAAATGTTTCCTTGGCTCCGTCGTCATTAAAGTTACTGCTATCTACCACGTGCCTTCGCTCCCACTTGGAGTGCGCGTTTTCAATATGTAACGCACGCAATGCTACACAAACAGACACATTGGAAGCCCTAGAGAACCACTCAGCTCATTTCATCTTCGATAACTATCATCGTAGAGCTAGCGCACATTTTATGAAAACGACGTTTTATATTCTATTACTACCAGCCCGCCCGAAGCAATAAGTAATTCCCATTTTCAATTATATACTTTATCACAATACCCTTTTAAGTTCTCTTTGCATTGAGGCTGTACAATTTGTAACGTCTCGTTGCCATCATTCACAAAAGGTCAACGTGCCTCGCTGTAGCGCGACAGCGTACCAACATTCATTCTCTCACCGAACCAGGATTGACTTGAATTATCCACTGGCCACACTAACAAGCATAGCCCACCACACACTACTCACAACTGCGTTGTCAAGCCTGGTTAGTTGTTTTTTATGTGTCATGTACTTATCTTTTTTTTCCTCATGCTGGCGACAATTTTATTTGAATATCTCCCTCTTTGTGTATCTTTTACTGTATAATTATTATTTCCTGCTTTAATGAACCCTCAGTTAAACCTGGCTATAACGAACCTGTACGGAACGAATTCTTGGATTTAACGAAGTTTTTTAATTCGCCATTGCTAGCCCAATTGAAGCGCACGTGTTTACTACCTTTACGTAAGGAAATGTTCCGGCAGTTTTCCTTGATGTAACGAATTCGGCAAGCTGATCAGTCATTGTGTTTTTTTTTTGTTTTGCTAAAAAATTGGCAGGAGAAAAGAACTAATTTGGCGAATTTTGGCACTGCTGCAAGGAGCCTGCACCAACGAAACAGCCCAGAATCACCTAAAAACAAATTCATCATGATGATGATGATGAACGGAGCGGCTAGCGCCATCGCGTGGCTAACGTAGCATGCACTTCTGGTTTTTCTGGTGTAGCGTCACGCCACGCAAGGTAGCAAGAGTAAGTTCACTCTTTCGCTTGTTTCCGCCCGCACCGTAAACTACCATGCGTTTCCACGTGTGAGTGTGGTTTCGTTTCCAGATTTAAGTTTTGGGGAGCAGGGCCGTCCTCTCGACGTGTAGTCGCGCGCCTCCACTGTTATCTGTGGAATCAGTTCGTCGCTGATGAGTTCCGCATCCAGAAAAGAAGAGTCGTGTATGACAAATTAACCATTTTAAATGCCGTCTCCGCCAGCGAGGAAGCAGAATATCGCCCCTTTTACAGTATCCCACCTAGCAGCTTCTCAACAATTTTGAATGCGGCAAAGAGAAACAAGTTTGCAAAAAGGCGCCCTTTCAGCTCACGTTAGGTTCTTCGAGCACGTTAAGGCACAGAAAAGTGTGAAAAGGCAAAAGCTCCGTGTGTAAATATGGCGGTAAGTGACCTTCTTTGGAGCGCCGTTTAATGCCTAAGCTCGTGTGGAAGCAGCAGAGCAAATGACGCAGTTTTGTAGTGAAACAAATCCATGAAGGGCGAGTTCACATTAACCGATGTCTAGCACTTTGGCTTCGTTTCTGCTTCATTCCCGCGAGCCTTAACTCGAAACCTGCATCTAACAAGACATTGCGAACTTTTATCAACTCAGGAGACCCTCCGAGTGCACTTGAAGCATCGTCTACACGCAAGAAATCATTTCCTAATTCGTGTCCCCTGAAAGTGCAGCAGCTCCGGATTCGCCCAGACCATTCAGAGCATACCACTGTCTGTTCCAACCCAGCCCTCACCAATAATTCCACCGCATTTCCCTCCGTGGAACCTTGCTCCCCTACAAATTGAATGTGGTATCCCAAGAATTGCCCCAAGAAGACTATACCTCACTCAGAAATCCTCCACATCGTTTTAGACTACATGTATAGAACGCATTCAGCAAGAACATTCATATTCACCGATGGTTCATCAACCATGCAAAGCTCTTCTTCAGGTCTATACATACCACAGACTGGTGAAATGCTTTCATTTCGTCTTGAGCGACAAACATCTTCGACAGCGGCTGAGCTCTACGCTCTGAAGGAGGCAATCGTTTACATCCTGCGCCATGAGCCGCACCAATGGAGTATCTTCACGGACTCCAAGGCAGCTCTGCAAATTCTATGTAGGAGATGTAGATTTTCCCCCACCAAATCGCAGCCTGTGATATATCCTACCTTCACCATCTTGCCTGCTGTGCTGGACACAACATTAAAATGCAGTGGATACCTGGACACAGCGGCATCAAAGGTAACCAAAAATCCGACGAAGCGGCCCGTAAGGGCCTTCTTTACCGAAAATACCGCAAGGTGTATTTCACGGAAACAGAAGCTTCTGCCATGGCTCACCCCTTTGCGGTGACTGAAAGAAGCCGTCTATGGAGCAACTTACAAAATACTCGATGCTTTTTGCACACTATTCACCCAGAATTAAAGTCAAGACTTCCGACACAGCTTCCTCGTAACCTGGAAACGACTGTGCCTACACAAATAGCTACCTATTTCGCCTTGGAGCGACGCCTAATCCGCAGTGCGACAATTGTGGTTGCGTCGAAACAATTGAACACATTTTATTAGAATGTGCGGCCTACATGGAACCGAGATCCCACTTCCTCGAAAGCATGGAACGTCTAGAACAGGGACCAATTACTCTCAGAAATATTTTAGGAACATGGATTCATCCGTCAAAGCAGCGCCAAGCTCTAGGAAGTTTATTCTCTTATTTGGATGAAATTGGCCTAATTTCAAAATTGTAAATTATGTGGCCCAACCTCAGAACAAGAGTCCCCGACCGCGCCAAGTACACGGCAGTTTTTTTTTTCCTTTTCTTTCCTGCCCAGCTCTTCCTTGGGCCTTTTCTTCCCCCATCCTTAACCAACAGCAGAGAAGCATGTAGGCGTCTGTAAATGCCGGCAAACCTCTCTGCTTTTCCAATAAAGAGCCTTCTCTCTCTCTCTCTCTCTCTCTCTCTCTCTCTCTCTCTCTCTCTCTCTCTCTCTCTCTCTCTCTCTCTCTCTCTCTCTCTCAACTTCGCTACATCCAGCTTAACTGTATATAAATAAAGAGAAATGCTGGTGGAAGTTTATTGTAACGGCATTGATGACATAGGCTTTCTGTCTTGCGCTGCAGGAGAACCTTGTCCATGTAAAATCTCCTTTTGAGTGCGTAATCACGGAAGAAGTACCCTCCGCGAATCATCCATGCTTTGTGTCTGTAAGGTTAAGACCATATACAGACTTGTCCTGCATTTTTTCACTTGTAAATAAAATGTGTCAACGCTCATTCAGAACATGGCATATGAAGCTGACGCATTAACTGAAAGTGAAAGCTTGAAAGTCAAAGCTTGGAAATCAAAGCTTGAAAATCAGAGCACGTAGTCCACCAATGTTTTATTCAAAACAACTATTCACCTCCTCTGCTTCAGCCTTGTAAACTTGAATGCACGGTTTTAGGGTAGATTAAACCAAGGAGCAAATAAGATAAATCGTGTAATTTTCATCCCGCGTACTAATTCCTCATCACCCGTCTCGGAGGTCACGACACCACAGTATTCTTACATTTCAGATAATAAAAATTTGTCTTATGCACTAATGAAACCTTTCTCCAGGGTATGTTGTAAATACCTTCCAGCGAAAGTTTCTAGAGCGTCCAAATTTCGCACAGTTCTGAGGTTGCTACGGCAATTTGGTCAACGCGAAATAGTATAGGGCTCAAAAAACATTGAAATAAATAAGGGCACCACTCGGATACCAAATAGGATATGGTTGCAGCTTTCTAGTTCATGACCGTTCTTTCAGGATTTATTAATCGAGATAGCTTAGTTGTGAACGCAACAAATTGTGCCTGGTTATTTCTGACAGCGAAGCTTTCTTCGTTCACACTTGAAACTCACCAGGCGGTTCTACCTACTTCCATAGAGATTGGAGACAACAGGCGCAATTCTATGTACATGAGCATACGAATTAGAATCACACATACGTCTTATAAACCCCTCCGCTACGTATGTTGGACAGTCGGTAGTCAACATAAAACTCTGGTTGAAGCGAAATACCAAGTTTCGGAAATGTTCGGCGATGTTTTCACACCGTCCAGCGTTTACGCAAGATTCCTGGGTATCCTAGACCGACAGAAAATATTAATCGTGAGGTCCTGTCGCTGCAAAGCCAGCACGAACAAAAGGGGCAGTGCCTTACAATCGGATGGCGTCGGTGACGCCTCCATACGGGCTTCATAATGTACCACTTGAGTTGCCGGCAGCAGGGCGCGTGCCATTTCAATTATCGCAACAAGCGAGATAGTATACTGTGGCGGAGTTTTCTTTCTCTTCGTACCCGCCGCGTTGGCTTGTTGGCTATCCGTTGTGTAGCTGAGCTCAAGGACACGGGTTCGATTCAAGGACGCGGTGGCCGCTTTTCTTGTGGAGGCGGAAAGCGAAAACTCCGGTGCGCACGTCGACGCACGTTAAAATCCCAAGGCGGTGTTGTGCCAGAGCATCCAGCCCAAATTCGCTGCACGGGGCGGCGCGCCGACAGCGTGGCCGATTCGCGCCTCGACCAAGCCGCCCGCGGCAGACATGCCCAAACTTGCAGGCGCCGCAGAGTCGCCTCTCCTTTTCCTTCACATCTCCGCCCCCTCACTCGGACACAGCTAGCACGATCCTTTCCTTGTGGGAGTTCGTGCGAGCGGCAGACCTGACCGGACGACTCTGACGACCATATCGCTCCCTTTCCCCTCTTCTCTGTTCCCCAACTAGGCTACCACGCCCCCACGTATTGTTAATAAAGTTTCATTCCCTTCTCAACGGCTGCGCCGAATCATGCCTCGGACGAATGGCCAGCGGCAGACATGCCACTACATGCCTGGAGGCGGCGGCTTTTTCTGACGCGATCGCTTCGCCTTCATTCGTCGGATTCAAACTTCGGCCAGCGAGAGTCCTGATTGGAGCGATTGAAACCGCTCGCGGCTTCAACGGACTCCCGCGGGGTGTAAAACCAGCACGGAAGACCAGCGATCGCGCCACTTTTCGGAGGCACCGAGTCGAGACGTGCTGTCGCCTTTGTGCGAGCCATATAACGCTGTTGTCGCCCTTGTACATATTGTAAGGTGGGTTTATTTCCGAAGGAAATGCAGCAGGACGCTCAGCGAAGGCGGTCCGAAGCAAGCGGGGCAGTCGGCTGGCTCTCACGCGCTTTTCTCGCGGTCCACGCTGATGATGATCCCTGTCCGGTTCACTGGTTCGTCATCTTCCTTGCCGCTATATTATCATGGACAATCTCCTTGAAAGGGTAGGAGATACTTGTATCTCTTCCGCACTACAATCACCCCCCCCCCCCCCCCGCGGCGAAGAGAGCCACCCTGGCGACTTAGGGGCACGCTACGACAACAGGATCGTAATAACGCTTGAGGCGTTGCACGTGGACTGTCTCGCGGCCTCGGCGACGGAGATCTGATGACGGGGTTAGCGGCTCCACAACGTAATTGACAGGTAACGCGCGTTCGACAACGTGGTATGGGCCGTGGTACTTGGATAGCAGCTTGCTGGAGAGACCGGAAGTAGTCGTCGGTATCCAAAGCCATACCAGGGAGCCGGGAGCAAAAATAGCTTCTGGGCGGTCACCATCACGACGATGTTGTTGGTGTGACTGGTCTTCAGAAGTTAAATGACGGGCAATCTGGCGGCATTTTTCGGCGTGGCTGCAGAGTCGAGAAATGGTCATGTGCTCGGAAACATCAGGTCGATAGGGGAGAATTGTGTCGAGAGTGCAGGATGGTTCACAACCGTAAAGAAGGAAAAAAGGAGATAATCCAGTGGTAGACTGCATCGCGGTGTCATAGGCAAACGTCACAAAGGGAAGAATCGTGTCCCAGTTGAAGTGGTCGGAAGAGATGTACTTGGCGAGCATGTCGCCAAGAGTGCGGTTAACCTCTCCGTCATCCCATTCGTCTGCGGGTGGTAGGCAGTAGTGGTGCGGTGCGTCACGTTGCATTTTTCCAGGAAAGCTTCTATCACTTCCGACAAAAAGACACGCGCTCTATCACTTAGAAGTTCACGTGGTGCTCCGTGACGGAGGATGAAACGCTGCAGAAGGAAAGTAGCAACTTCGCTCGCCGTGGCAGCCGGTAGCCCAGCGGTCTCAGCGTAGCCCGTAAGGTGGTCGATAGCAACCACGACCCAACGGTTTCCGGCAGAAGTAGCTGGCAGCGGCCCGTATAAGTCAATTCCGACCCGATCAAAAGGTCGCGCTGGGCAGGGTAAAGGCTGCAAGGGACCGGCTTGTTGCTGAGGCGGGGACTTCCGACGCTGGCAGTCTTCGCATGCCTGAATAAACTTCATCCCGAAGGTGTACATTCCTCTCCAAAAATAGCGCTGTCGCAGTCGTTCGTACGTCTTCAGCACACCTGCATGAGCGCAATGCACATCCGCGTGGAAGCTAGCACAAATGGCAGTCCGCAAGTGACGAGGGATCACGAGCAACCATTTGCATCCTTCTGGACGATAATTGCGGCGATAGAGAAGTCCATCACGGATGGCGAAGTGCGCAGCCTGACGTCGCAGCGCTCGGGGAGCGGTACACAGCGTAGGATTAGAAAGCAGGTCGAAGAGTGAAGATATCCAGGGATCCTTCCGCTGTTGCTCCGCCATGTCCTCAAATGGTGGGAATGTCGGGATAGAGTCAATGGCGGTAAGGTCTGCTGTATCAGTGCCCAGAGGTGATCGGGAGAGTGCGTCCGCATCGTTGTGTTTTCGACCAGACCGATATATCACGCGGATGTCATATTCCTGGAGGCGGAGAGCCCAGCGGGCAAGGCGACCAGAGGGATCCTTTAGTGATGTCAGCCAGCAAAGGGCGTGGTGGTCTGTCACGACATCGAAGGCACGGCCGTAAAGGTAGGGGCGGAATTTGGCAATAGCCCACACGATGGCCAAACACTCTTTCTCCGTGACGGAGTAGTTGGATTCGGCTTTTGTAAGCGTACGGCTCGCATAGGCAACAACGTACTCGTCAAATCCTGGCTTCCTTTGGGCAAGTACAGCTCCCAACCCTACGCCACTGGCGTCAGTATGGATCTCGGTGGGCGCATGAGGATCAAAGTGGCGCAGTATAGGGGGTGAGGTAAGTAGCCGACGCAATGTAAAAAAGGATGCATCGCATGCAGGAGACCAGGTGGACAAGTCATGGCTTCCGCCGAGGTGCTTGGTCAGAGGTGTAATAACGGATGCAAAATTTGGAACGAATCGCCGGAAATAAGAACAAAGGCCCATGAAACTGCGCAGGGCTTTTAGAGTGGTCGGTTTCGGAAAGTCGGCCACAGCTCGTAGCTTAGCAGGGTCAGGGAGAACACCGTCCTTTGAAACCACATGACCTAGAATTGTCAGCTTTCGGGCCGCAAAATGGCACTTTTTTTAAGTTTAGCTGTAGACCAGCATCCGTTAGGCAATGCAAAACTTGCTCGAGACGAGTGAGATGGGTGTCGAAATCGGGGGAAAATATAACGATATCGTCCAAGTAACATAAACACGTTTTCCACTTGAGGCCACGCAGAATGTCGTCCATCATGCGCTCAAAAGTGGCGGGCGCATTACACAACCCGAACGGCATTACGTTAAATTCGTATAATCCGTCGGGGGTCACAAACGCGATGTTTTCACGGTCAGCGTCTGCCATCGGCACCTGCCAATAACCAGAGCGCAGGTCCAGCGATGAAAAGAACTCGGCTCCTTGCAGATAGTCTAAGGCATCGTCGATCCGTGGCAGAGGGTAAACGTCTTTCCGAGTGATCTTGTTAAGTCGGCGGTAATCCACACAAAATCGGATAGATCCATCTTTCTTCGTAACAAGTACGACCGGAGAAGCCAAAGGGCTATTAGATGGTCGAATGACGCCACGCTGGAGCATCTCATCAACGTGGCTTTCGATGACAGAACGATCTTTGGCCGAGACGCGATACGGTCGCTGGCGATAAGGACGATGAGAGCCAGTGTCGATTCGATGAGAGACGGTTGATGTGCGACCCAAAGAAGTCTGCTGACAGTCGAAGGTGGATTGAAAACGCTGAAGAAGGGTCAGAAGCTGGTCGCGCTGAATAGGGTCGAGACTGTCGTCTACGGCGGTAACGAATGCAGCAGAGTCAAAAGGAAGAGATTGGCTCATTGAAGTGATTGACAGAGGGGCTGACACATCCGGGAAGTCGACGAGGCGGCTATCAACAGCTTCCACACGCCCAAGGGACTCACCACGAAGCACAGGTAATGGGGAAGGAGATGCATTGCAGACAGCCATAGTGCCTGCCCCATTTTCGATAGTAAGAACGGCATAGGGGAGAGAGGTATCTTTGCGGTGGGAAAAAATATTAGAAAGCGTGAACACGACTGTTGCCTCGGAAACTGTGTCACAGGTCACTGGTATCAGAACAGCAGAAGCTGGCGGAACTGTGCAATCGTCGGCGGCGCATAGCTTAGAAGAAAGTGGAATACTGTCCTTTTCGGCGTCAAACAGAGGAAGTAAAGCAAGCTCGGCACGGGCACAGTCAATAATGGCGCTATGACGTGACAAGAAGTCCCACCCTAAGATGATGCGATGGGAACAAGAGGGCAGGACGAGGAACTCGATTATGTAGAGATCATTTTGTACTAAAATCCGGGTGGTGCAAACTGCGAGGGGCTCGACATGGTGCGCTGTGGCAGTGCGGAGATGAAAACCGGAAATTGGCGTCCCCACTTTTCTTAATTTACGGCACATATTTTCGTCCATAACTGATACCGCAGCTCCTGTGTCAACCAAGGCGCAAGTGGGGATTCCTTCCACGTCTACTTCAATCGTGTTCGCAGGGGACAGGCAAGGGCTTCGGTATTTCGACGGCGCCGCAGTTCTTGCCTCCGGAACTGCGGCGATTAGTTTTCCTCCGGGGCATTCGGACGACGCCGCATCGGCGAGATGGAACGCCGTCGAGGAGAGACGGACCGACGGGCACCAGAAGAGAGGTCGTCACGAGAAGGCGGAGAATAGTGCGGCTCAGCATGGGCGTCGTTGTAAGGGCGGGAAGGAACATATGGGTTATCAGCGTAGGCTGGCCATCGGTAAGCATCTCCTGGCGGCGGAATCCCACGGCGGCAATAACGTGCGACGTGGCCAGGAATTCGACAGGAAAAACATATCGGCCGGTTATCAGGCGTTCGCCAGGGGTTGGTGTGAAGCGGCGGAGAGCGAACCTGAATAAGATGTGGCGGCGGCGGTAGGCGGCGTCGAGGCACATAAGCGTTAGCCGGGGCCCGTGCCGCAACTTCAGCGTAGCAAAGTGGCGCCGCAACAGGCAAGGGTGCGGGAGCAGCTGGGGTGGCTTCAGCGACTTGCTCCCGAATCATCTGATGGAGTGACGACGAATGGACAGGGTCTTGTATCAGCGACGACTGCGGCGGTAAACAAGGCAAGAGCGAGATCTGCCTGGCGACCTCCTCCCGAATCAGATATTTGATACGCCGTAGCAGGGACGGGTTTTCGTCGACTTCCAGCGCACAGAGTGGGTCGTCGCGCTGCGGCAGTCGGCGACGAGTCAAGGTGCGCTGCCTGCGCAACTCGTCGTAACTTTGGCACAGGCTGACGACTTCGATTACATTTTGGGGGTTTTCGCAAGCAGCATCTGGAAAGCGTCCTCGTCGATGCCTTTAAGGATGTGCTTGACGGTGTCTTGCTCAGGCATCGACGGGTTCACGCGTCGGCAGAGATCTAGCACATCCTCAATTTAACAGGTAAATGTCTCACCGGCCTGCTGAGCCCGCTCTCTTAAGCGCTGCTCCGCGAGAAGCTTGCGCACAGCTGGGCGGCCGAATACACCAGTAATGTTCGTCGTAAATGCGGTCCACGTTGCCCGATCAGCTGGATGGTTCAGAAACCATTGTTCAGCCACGCCCCTCAAAGAGAAACCCGCGTTACTGGACTTCGTGACCTCGTCCCACCGATTGTAAGCGCTTACTCGCTCAAAAGAAGAAAGCCAGTCCTCAACGTCCTGGTCGTCGGCGCCATTGAACTGCGGCGGGTCACGCTGGCGGATCGCTCCGGAGCAGATGACAGCCGGCGGGGAAGGTGGCGCGGTGTGTTGGGCATCACCAGGCATGGCCGACTCAGTGGGAAATGGCAGTGTGCGACTGCGGAGCTCCAGTCTCGAGGGTAGACGGGGTGAGCAGAGGCGGAAAACCCGCACACTCCACCAAACTGTAAGGTCGGTTTATTTCCGAAGGAAATGCAGCAGGACGCTCAGCGAAGGCGATCCGAAGCAAGCGGGGCAGTCGGCTGGCTCTCACGCGCTTTTCTCGCGGTCCACGCTGATGATGATCCCTGTCAGGTTCACTGGTTCGTCATCTTCCTTGCCGCTATATTATCATGGACAATCTCCTTGAATGGGTAGGAGATACTTGTATCTCTTCCGCACTACAATATATATATACTGCACATAAATTTTGCTTCAACTTTTCGTCGGCTCTAGGACTTTATCGCTCTGTTCTGTGCCGCGTCTATAGCGGACGGAGCAAGGCAACGTCGCTACACCGGTGACTGCGCTCGGATGGCGAGTCGCAACAGTGGTGGCTGCGGGGAGATGTCTCAGTCCGAACTGTGGTGACAGCGTCGGGATGGCTGGATCCCAACAGTGGATGGCAGCTGTGGGAATGACCAGCAAAGCCTACTACCTAGTGTGGTAAGTGCTCAATGTTCGTTCTTAGTTCACCAGACTTCTCTAGCACAGGTAAGCGTAGTTTAGAGAAGGGCTGTCTGAAGCACTGTGGAAAGCTTTAATTGTTTCAAGCCTAGAGAGAGGGGGTTGAAACCAGAGCTAGTGCCGAGAGTGTAAACAAAGCACTCTACGGAATTATTTGCGCGTGCCTTAATAGTAGCTCTATAGTATAGGAACGGCAAGGGAAATCTAACGTGGCGAAGCAGCAAGAGGCTTGGGCAAACGATGTAGTACCTCAAAGTGAAGAAACTCATCGAAATTTGCGAGTAAGTGGGCTTTAACTTAGGCCGTGCGAAACGGAAGCAAGCGATTCTTGAGGTCTTGCGGAAGGAGGATGTAACGGCTTAGGAAGTCAATAAGGCCAGGGCTGGAATCAAATATCGCCGTGAGCGCTAGGAGGATAAAGATCGCCGTGGGCGCGAGGAGGCGACAGAGCGCGATGAGCGTGAGCGCCAGGAGGCGGAAAGGCAGGAACGCAGAGAGCAAGTCGAAAGGCAAGAACGGCTCGAGTTGATGAGGCTAGAGTTGAGGCTCCGGGGTTGCTCCGTGGCGTTGAGCGTGACTTCTTCAACGGTTCATGCGGGCGGTCCGACAATTCGGGACCAACTGCCACCGTTCATTGTTGAGAGGTCAGGGCCGGAAGATGGAGCGTCCCAGGACAAACGCGAAGCTATCGCAATCGTATAGGACGTATTCATTGGCGTGGAGTCCATGCAGGCAACCATGTGTGTGCGCCGCCAAATACGTGGCCAAGCGTCTGTTGCTAAGGCGACGTTGTGCGCACGTCCCGCAGATCAGGCACCCCTCTTCTCCTCAAAGCTTCGTGGCGGCCAGGCAGACCGCGGGCAGAGACGTAAGCTTGTGTTTTCGTGCAAAACGTGTGCGAGTATTTCGATAGTCAGTTGTACCGCGATAGCGTTGGCTAGACGAAAATTAATGTCCGGTTCATCAGTGTGATAACCTTATCTACATTTCAACCCCAGCCTCTACTCACAACACCGAGCGAGTGCGAGTTGGTCGAGGCGCAAAGGCTGGAACGTGAGCGCAGTAGTCCGTTTGACAACAGGAACTGCATCATTTACAAACTATTGCCCACTGAACGCAAAGTAATACCTCGACGCCAAGTACTGTTGAGTGCAGCGGAGTACGATATATGTATCCCCAGACGCGTATGACGCTGCCGTCGCAGATTAACTGATTGCCAGCCACCACGATGTGATATCAGAGGTGAGTTGTTTGACTGGGTGTGAAACATTTAACGCTCGAGAAGGCCCGAGCTGAATCGGCGTACGCGTGAAACATTTTTGCAGAGAAATTATTTGTTTTTTGTACCCAACCAGGTAGCAGAGGGCACTTACAAGAAGTAAAGTAGAGGATACGGTGCGGAAGCGCTTGCGTCGACATCCGCGACGGCAGCCAAATGCAGCGTCGGACTTATGCGCGCCGTTCGCAGACGGTTTCATCCTCCGGAGAAATGATGTACTGGAAGAGAGGTAGAGCGCCTCCGTACCCGCCGCGGTGGCTCAGTGGCTAAGGCGTTCCGCTACTGAGCACGAGGTCGCGGGTTCGATTCCCGGCCGCGGCGGCCGCTTTTCTGATGGATACGAAAAGCAAAAACGCCCGTGTGTACGAGATTTCGGCGCACGTTAAAGATCCCCAGGTGGTCAAAATGAATCCGGAGCCCTCCACTACGGCGCGCCTCATCGCCTGCGTTGCGTCGGCGCGTTAAAACCCTACAATCAATCAAATCAATAGAGCGCCTCCGTATATTGTGAGTGAGATTTATAACATATCTGTGGACGCCACTACCGATAATCGGATTGCAACGCAGCAGACGATGCACGCTGGTGTTTTTTTTTGTTTTTTTTTCTGCGAGATGCGGCCGCACAGCGCATGCGGCGGCACAGTGGCCACCGACAGGGCGGTTTTCAGTGTTACCAAGCGAAGAAATCGCCCGCTAAGCATTTCAATGTACATCACCTATTCCTGCACACTGAAACCAGTCAGGGAAACGAGAAGCGCGCAGAGGCAGAGGAGCCGCTTCGAAATAAAAAAGGGCCCATCTCCCCGCGAGGGGGACTCGAGTAAATGCGTCGCATAAGGGAGTATTGCGTTAACGTTTAGTGTTTGGGGAGTTGGTGGTAGTGAATGTGTTGTATCAGCAGCTTCTTGACGTAGTTTTAATGAGTCAAGGATATAAGGCGCGTTCGTAGCCTTTCATTCTGTGTCGGTTTTGTGGTGCAGTGGGAAGAGCACCATGTACCTCGCGTTCCGCCCACAGGTAGTGAATTCGTTGTATCAGCAGCTTCTTGACGTAGTTTGAATGAGTCAAGGATATAAGGCGCGTTCGTAGCCTTCCATTCTGTATCGGCTTTGTGGCGCAGTGGGTAGAGCACCAAGTACCTTGCGTTCCGCCCGCAGGGTAGTGGGATCGAAACCACGCGCCGGTAAGTATTATTTTTTTATATAGTATAGGGGGAGGGGTGCGGACCTGTTGTTGAGAACGAGGAGGGTAGCGTGATGCGGGAGAGGAGGAGTGGCGCACCTGGAACGGCTGTTGCGGACGCCGAGGCACGCCAACGCCGAGTAACATCGTGAGTTAAAGAAATGCTCTGCATTTAAAATTTCGAAACCCGCGAAACAGTCCGCGAGTAGTAGCTAGTGCATGACACTCACGAGTTGGCAAGCTGGGAAGCTCTCTCAGAAACGTGACACTTCCACAGCGAGCGAGGCACGAAAAGACACCGAGCACCATAGCAGCAAAAAAAGCCGCCCGCATCTTCCCACGGGGGGAACTCGAGTAAATGCGTCGCATCTACTCGAGTCAAGCAAAGCGTCACGTCAAGCGAAAGCCAAGCAAAGACGCCCTTGACTGAATTCCGAGCGCGCGCTCCGCCGCTTATATACGTCGAGGGGACTGCGTAAGCCGGTCCCAGTCGACGACGTTGGCGTACTTGTAAAGCGGCGTGGGGGCTAGGTGTTTGAGCCAAGCGCGGATGTTGCTTCGCCGGAGAACGGCACACCGGTTATATGCGCAGCGCGTCCGAAGGAGAGGAAACCGCGGAAGAGAGAGTACTGCACATGCGCCGGCCCCAGCGCGTCTGCCGCGGCTATGACGCAACGTGCCGCTGCTATGACGCAACACAATTCAATCCAATCCAAATCCAATCCAATCCAAGCCAAGCCAAGCCAAGCCAATCCAATCGAATCCAATCCAATGCCTCTCGCGAGAGAGTGTTCGCTATCGCCTCGACTCGACGCGCATGCGCAGTGAGCGTGCGGACTACGACTACGGACTCATTTTGGTGGAATACAGAAGCGCTCAAAAAAACAAGGACGAAGGAAGGAGTAGACAGCACGGCACGACAGAAAGCGCCGTGCTGTCTACTTCTTCCTTCGTCCTTGTTTTTTTTTAACGCTTCTGTATTCCACCAAAATGAACACATACCAACTAGCCCAACTTTCCGTTCTTCTGCAGTACGACTACGGACGTCAACGCGGGTGACATCGTCAGTTACTGAAAGGCTCTACATTTAAAAGTGGCTCCAATCCACGCTGTGAAGGTGGTTGGAAAGCAAAGCGCTAAACGACACCACAACAATTGCCAATGTGACGTCACTTGAATTCACACACGAGTCTCTACAAAGAGCGAAACCAGAGATTCTGCCTGTCGTTACCAAGAATCCGCAGGGGCGCGTCCCGAACGCAGAAGCGTGGACCACGGCCGGGCTGGAGCGGCGGTCGCCGCCGCTGTAGCCGGCACGTGCGTCGGCAAAAAGAAAACAGCTAGGAGCGTCATTCGAAAGGGAGACAGCGGAATCTTCTTATCTTGATGTGCTAGCTCGGGGATACATCACCGCGCGACGCAAGCGCGGACACCGAAAAAATTCGGCATGTGAGCGTAGTGATTTCCATTTTTGACGACTAAAACTAGTTAGTTTAGTAAGTTTCAGAATTGCGAGAAAGCTCAGGGAACACTTATAATCGCTATTCATCAGAACCAGTTGCTCCTTTCGCCTTTTGTAATACCTGTTGAAACACAACCGAATTGGTATTCAGCAATTTAGAAAACGGAGTCCCATTCGTGGCAAGCATTGCGCAAAAGGTGGTGTTTCTTTAGCTGCCAGATGTCTGTATGAGGTCTCTAGATTTTGCTTTCGCGCCCTGCAAACCAATCTTTAACTTATCTTGGCCGTACGACCACTTAGTTCGGTCCTGTCCGGGTTACCCAGGAGGTGTTGTCTAACAATTTAATCAAGCCGTGCGAAGGAAGCGCGCAACGGACGCGAAGCTGCGCCTAAACAGGTTTTAAACGACCGTCGCTAAAGCAGTTAACAAAGTCGCGTCGCACCGATGCGCCCGCCGGTGTGAGCGCGCGGGGAACGGTGGGTAAATTCGCCGCGTCATCTACATGGTGCTCCGTGAGTGAACACCGCCCTTTCCTCCGCAGCCGCTTTGGGAGTTCCTTGTCCCGCACGCCACGAAAGAACCATTGGCTGGCAGAGGTAGAAAGCGTTGCTTTAAAGACGTACACCCTTATTTCTTTCATGTTGCTACAGTGCTAGTTTGTCTCCGCGGACAGCGGCCATCGCGTGCAGACTGTACCACCCCCTCCCAAACCGGCTGTGCGGGTGGAAGCATGCTTTTTCCTTATTCGATATTCCCGTCGAACAATGCCACAACTCGTATTGCGAGGGGGGACAATCAATGTCAAATTAAAAAAGGCAACAGTCGTTGTCGCGTTGTGTGGCTCGAAAAGTCACATCCTCCCCAGTTTATCTGGCTTGCGATTTATTTAGCGTGCCATTTTGGTCGTCCAATTATGGTCGGGGGGGTCTCCAACTCGCCCCATCCTGAGAGGCGTTATCCCACGTCCAGCTTCTCCAGACGGGGTGGGCGGGTCACTTTTGCGGGGACGTCATTCCTTCTCAACAGCTTCGAACAGCTACAAGTTTTGCGCAACATGATCGCGGCGCTTGGAATGTACCGGACCTCCCCACCTGGCGGTTGGGGCCATGCACTCCGCCATGACACCTGCATCCCTCACTGCTGGGAGAGGGATTTTCTTCATTACCAATCGCCGTCTCACCGACTGTGTCGCAAGTGTCGTATTGGGATTTCAGACGCCTTATGGCCTAAACTGTGCACACAACCAGTAGACGTGGCACCGCACCTTTAAGTAGAATACCAAGTTCACCTAAATGGGGCACCTCAAACGTGAGGAGATGTAGATAATACAGAACCGTATACCGACCTTCTTAACCAGTCGGCTGCTGGCCTTTAATAGAGGTTCCCAATTCTCGTGATCCTGCTGCCACCAATCCCGCTTTCACGCAGTCTTAAAACGGAAATCGTGTCCAGTACCACTGGGATCTTGCGCGTAGCAAGCGGCACGTGTTATTTGCCGCGAGATCGACATGTAGGTGGCGACAGCGTCGCGCTGCTAGTGTGGATGCTCCGCTGAGCGGCCCGGAAGAATGCACACTGTTGGCGCACTTCGTGCCTTTTTCACCCCGTATGTGCGCACGAAAAGCGCAAACAAGAGTGGTATGCTGCAGTTCGGTTCCTCAACTTTCAATGTACAGCATGGAAGCGGCAATAAGTTTTAATTACTACGCCAAAAAAGCGGTGACGCATCGGGAATCTCAGAACGGCCGAAATAATGACAATGAACTTGTACGCCGTGACTCGTAGCAAGCTTGATCTTTCCAGACTATGGCTTTGAGCCTTGAATAAAAGCGTATATATAGAAACAAATCATCAAGCCTCGATCTCTGGAATTCAGTTGACATTAGCAATTTCAATCGCTTTCACTGGTAGCGCGACGCATTCTTCCATTTGTGGGATGCCCTGAAATGGTAACGCCACTTAACTGCCCCGACATTCTTTGTGTGAGCTTACGATATTTTTTGTGTGTTCGAAAGGAAAGATAACATTATTGAACTTTAACCACAGCAGAGATATAAATGCAACTGTTTTAATGGGTCTTCCGCGCACAGCTTTAGTTAAATGAAATTTTAGCGACTCTATAGGCAAGTTTGATGAATAATGGTGTCGTATCATTAATTTATGGCCTTCGTCACAAGTGAACGTGGGAATTAAATTGCTAACGCGCACAGTACTATCAACATCTCATGTTAGGTACAATTGTAACGTAACAAGCAGGTTTACAGTCCGTAAACGAAGCTTCTGGCACCTCACAGCGAGCGCAGATTTTTTGTTACATTTATATTCTTGCGTAATGTCGCTTACGAACCATTATGGGAGCAAATGAAGTTGCCCTGATGCAGATGTAGAAAAATGTTCCTTTTTATTACTCGTTACGAAACAGAGCAACGGGTTTCCGGTAACTACTTTGTTTTGTAAACTGAACCTAGCTTTTGACTTGACATTTAATTTTGAGAATTGGTTAAAAAAGCAAAGGGTAAAAGTTTTATGTGCATTTCGTTTTTTTTTCTTCTGAAGGGGTAGGGGGGGGCGGGGGAGTCAGCTAACGGTACAAGAGCAGCGAGAAGAGAACGCATGTAACGCGAGAAGCCAAACGTTGGTGTCATGTTCTGCCGAGATAGCGCACGCACGAGGCTCGGTCCAAATGCTCACTGGCCTACCCTGCCGGCAGCACGTTTATTTCAATGGTTTTGAAAGCGCCATCTCGTGGCGCTACAGTATATTGCATGTGCCGATAGCAACAACATATTGATTGATTGTAGGGTTTAACGCGCCGACGCAACGCAGGCGATGAGGCGCGCCGAAGTGGAGGGCTCCGGATTAGTTTTGACCACCTGGGGATCTTTAACGTGCGCCGAACTCTCGTGCACACGGGCGTTTTTGCTTTTCGCCACCATCAGAAAAGCGGCCGCTGCGGCCGGGAATCGAACCCGCGTCCTCGTGCTCAGCAGCGCAACGCCTTAGCCGATGGCAACAACATAACATTCCTCCCTATTTTAACAAAGGAAGTAAACAAAACGAAACATAACGAACCGAACAAACAAAATAATGCGCATGCTGAAAGTTCAGCTTCGTTACTGTGGCACATATCGCACAGCTCGTTTCCGCACGCGCGAGCTGCGGCGAATTGGAGTCTGAGGGGAGACCACTGAGTTCGGGACGTCACCCATGGCACCGGCACAGCTACACGGGTCAGTGGAGACATCCGGGCCCTTTAGTTCACTAGGCGAAACACTCTTAGATGGAATGACACTATCGGCCGCTGCTGGGGTGTCGGCAGCGGTACCGCCTGCAGTATCCAAAACCACGGCGGGTTCCGTGCTTGGGACATCCGGGCGGTTATCCTGGGTTGCCCCGGAGTGTTCCAACAGCTCAGGCTGCCACGGTACCGCCCGGACGTGATCGCGGTGTCTTCTACACTGGCGGCCGTCTGGCCGTCTGAGCACCGCTGAAAAACCTTTGTCCACTGTCGCCGTTGCCGGCACCCACGCAGGACCTGGGCGGAAATTGCGAGCAAACACCGTAGTCCCTGGTGCCGTTGCTACGGCTACTGCCGAGCCTCTGTTAACCCGGAGGCTTTGTGTGATTTGCTGGGATATCACGGTTGTTCGTAAATCAGGCCGCAGCAAATCTAGCGCAGTTTTCAACCTCCGACCCATGAGAAGCTCAGTGGGGCTGCAACCGGTGACTTCATGGGGCGTTGTCCGGTATGCAAGCAAAATCTTCGCTAGCGGCACGTGGAAATCATCCCCCGACCTTGCTTTCTTTAGCTTCTGCTTGATAGTCTGTACCGCCCGCTCCGCTGCTCCATTAGATGCTGGGTGGTACGGTGGTGCAAGAATTTGTCGGATGCCATTTCTACGCAAGAAGACCTTGTATTCTTCACTCATGAACGCTGGTTCATTGTCGGACACGACCACATCAGGGAGTCCATGCACAGCGAACATTTTTCGCAGGCAGTCAATGGTGGCTGCAGCGGACGGGGCGGGTACGGGAAAAACCTCTATGCACTTCGAGAATGCGCCGACTGCTATGAATAAGTAGGTATTCCTCAGCGGTCCGGCATAATCTACATGAATCCGGGACCACGACCTTTCCGGGAATGGCCATGGCTTAATCGCTGACCACCTCGGTGATCGCTAATTTTCTTGGCAGGTGCGGCACGCTTGTACCACTGCTGTTACGTCATTTTCAATGTATGTGCACCAGACATGGCTACGAGCCACCGCTTTCATTTTAGCAACTCCTGGATGCCCTTCATGGAGCAGACCTAGAACTTCAAGCCTGCATGGACGCAGGCACAACCACCCTGCTTCCCAGCAATACGCAGTCACTCTGTACACTCATTTCATGCAGGCGAGTGGCGTACACCTTCCACGGTGCTTCCTGGGGAATTCTCCTACCAGTCCACAGTGCTTCGCGAAGACGTGACAGGCATGGGTCTTTCCTTGTAGCGGCTGCAATAGCTTGCGCAGACAGCACTCTGGGGTAGCATCCTTGGAGCATAAAGATCTCTGACGGGTTCTCGACGGGCATCTCAGCTGTCTGAAGCGGAAGCCGCCTCAGGGCATCCGCGTGAGGAATGCGGACACCCGGTCTGTACTTCAACACGTAATCATAGCCCGACAGGAAGAGTGCCCAGCGAAGTAGTCGAGGTGAGCAAGACTCTGGAATCGACTTATTGGCCGCGAGAAGCCACAACAGGGGCTTGTGGTCGGTTGCTATTTCGAATGGGCGCCCCCACAGGAACCGTTTGAACCGTGTTACGCCGAACACAACTGCCAAGGCCTCCTTATCTAGCTGGCTGTAGTTCCGCTCAGCTGTGGCCTGGCTTCTGGACGCAAAGGCAATTGGTCGCACTTCCCCCGACGGCTCTCTGTGGGCTAGAATCGCGCCGCGATCAGATGGCGACGCATCTGTGACCAGTACTGTAGTTTTCTTCGGGTCGAAACGCGCCAATGTGTCTGCAGATGCTAAGAGCTTCATATTTTCGCCAAAAGCCTCCTCTTCACGTGACGTCCATACCCAGGGTGTACCTGGTACCAGCAAACCATTCAGAGGATTGAGCACTGCCGACAAGCGAGGAATGAATTTACGTTAAAAGTTGATCAGCCCCATATAGCTCCACAAAATTTTCACGTCCTTCGGTCTTGGTGCCCCAAGAATGGCTTCGACGTTCCTGGGACTGGGATGCAGACCTTCGGCGGTGATGACGTCGCCCAAGTACTCGACGCGGTCTCTCATGAATTGGCCTTTCGCGAGTTTCAGGTGTAGGCCGGCACTTGGCATACTTTTCTCCAGAGGTCTTCGTCGTCGCTTCCCGTCACCAGGATATCGTCTAAGTACACAACGACGTGTGGGAGGTCGCCCAGCAAGTTGTCCATTTCTCGCTGGAACAAAGCTGGCGCCGAAACGACGTCGAAAGGAAGCCTTGTAAATTGAAACAATCCTTTCACGGTGTTTATGGTAACCAGCTCTTGCGACTCGGCATCCAGCCTTATCTGCTGGTAGGCGACCTTCAAGTCAAGTTTTGTAAACTTCCTACCGCCACACAGTTTGGCGAACAGCTCTTCGATTCTTGGAATGGGGTAACTTTCCGGGACCGTGACTGGATGGATAGTGATTTTAAAATCACCACACACACGTAGTCTACCATCTTGCTTGAGCACTGGAACCACCGGTGCGGCCCACTTCGCCGTCTTTACAGGGCGTGTCATGTCTTCGCGCTGCAAACGCTGCAATTATTCCACATAACTGTCACTAAGTGCAAACGGCACCGGCCGCGCCTTGTAGAATTTTGGCCTTGCTCCGTCTTGCAGCGTAATCCTGGCCAGCACACCCTTCATTGTACCAAGGCTGTCAGAAAAGACGTCGTTGAATTGTTCGACCAGGGCAGCAACCGTGCTGATTGTTTTCACTTCTAACGGATTCGAGATGGTAATGCCGAACGCTTCCACCCAGTCCCTTCCGAAAAGTGTCGGGCAAGCTCCGCTCACGACTAACAAAGGCAACCTTGCATCCTGCGTGCCGACCTTCACAGTAGCCGTTATCCTCCCTAAGACTGCGGAAACCTCTCCGGAATAGCTTTTCAGCTGCACGTCCGTGCGCTCCAACGATTTTTCTGGGAAATGGGCTCGAAATTTCGCTTCGCTTATTTACGAAACACTTGCCCCAGTGTCAAGTTACATCACTATCAGCACACTATTTACAAGAGCCTCGATTTTCATAGGTTCCGGCCCGGCAGCACGAAGTGACCACAACGTGTACTCCTCACCTGGTTCAGACTCCGTTTCGGGGAGGTCATTCATGTTGTGCACGGGGCGGGAGCCAGTCCCGTTTCTTCCGTTAAGTGCAGTTTCCCTGCACACCCTTGCGAGGTGACCCTGCTGACTTCACTTGAAACAAGTGGTGTTGCGAGGCCGGCAGCGCGAAGTTCGATGCTTCCCACCGCACCGGGAGCACCTTTGTTCAGTCACCTCCCGTGTTGGCCGTGGCACGAAGTTTGTCGACTGTACCGAATCCGCAGGAATGGACGGGCCGCATAGCATGTGCGAGTTATTTCTTGCGGCTTCTATTGCTATCGCAAGTTTTTTTGCAGTTTCCAGATCCAATTCTGCGCTTTCCAAGAGGTGAGTCTGCATTCCGGGATCATTAATTCCACAGACAATCTGATCTCGTATCATCCGCTCACGCCCTGCGTCAAAATTGCAATCATCTACTAGCTTGTTCAGTGCAGTGACGTGGTCACTGACGCCTTCTCCTTCCAGCCTTTTCCTCGAAAAGAACTTAAAACTTGCAACTACTCCGGAAACTTTCCGCTTGAAGTGTGCGCGGGCAGCGAAGATAACCGCAAGCGTTGCCTCACCCGGTTTGGTAGGCGGCAGCAGATTCCGTAGCAGCGAATACGTTGCTGCGCCGAAGCTTGTCAGAAATACCGCTTTCCTCTTACCTTCGGCCACATCGTTCGCAGCGAAGTACAGCAAAACGCACTCGTGATATTCCGGCCACTCACTTGTGCTTGCGTCGATAGCTTCCAGCCTTCCCACGGACTACATGCTTGTTCCAGTGGCTCGGGAGTTGCTGCCGCGCCGAGCCATAGCCTCCTGTATAAGGCCTTGTGCCTGGTCAGTGCCAGATATTCCGCCGTTCTCTCTCGTGGTGCCCTAATCCCAGGGTCTTCTGTGTTGACGAGGGTACGGTCAATATTTGTCTTCTACCTGGCAACAATGGGTGTTTTTTTTTT
This sequence comes from Haemaphysalis longicornis, assembly GCF_048455015.1. NCBI lineage: Eukaryota > Metazoa > Arthropoda > Arachnida > Ixodida > Ixodidae > Haemaphysalis > Haemaphysalis longicornis. Next base: position 266,477 of record NW_027526315.1, read on the forward strand.
AAATTGTCAAGGCTCTTCGCAAACAAAAATTTTGTGTTGTATTACGGAGACTCTGGCTCTAGCACTGACGGGCAGCTCCGTATTGAACAAAAAAAGGTATAAAAATTCACGAGGCCTTTCACGAAGCAGACGAATAAAACTTGACTACGGTAATTACAAAAGAGAAAGTCTTTCTTGGGCTACCTTGTTCATTTGTAAATAATTTAACGGAAAAGTTTATTTCTGCGTTTCACTCGATTCAGCCAGAAATGTTATGGGTGAGTTCGCTAGTGGGTTTGTGACCCACTGGGAATTCATCGCTGCTTCGGTATCTGATTGGTGAGGGAAGAGTGAGTGTAAAGGGAAGAAGTATACAGAGAAACGAGGTTAGTGCATGCTGAATGCCTATCCTAAGCTTATACAGGGGCCCTCAAACACTGAGTATCGCCTTGAGCTAAAGCTTGAAGTCGTCATTCTTTTTTTGAGCAGCCAGGCATTGCCGATTACCGCGTCGTCAATATATCTACTACATGCGCGATGGCATCATTTCGTGGAGCAGCGGCGGCGGAGAAATAAAGGGGGGAGGAGAGTGGGCGCGTACCCTTTCGGGGACCGTTATTAGATATTAGCGGCAGAACGAGGCTGAATGGACTTGTCAGTAAAAAGGGGGGAGCTCAACGGTTTGGACTTCTTTAAACAAAATTTAATTATGACTCAATTACTACTAAACAGCGAATCAAGCATAGTATTTTTCACCTATCAACTCCTATAGAGTGGCAGAAAGGTTAACTATCTCTTATCGCAATGACAACCATGACGACATGTATACATTTTGTTGGGAAACTGCCGTAGCGAACCCAAAGGGCCAAGCGTGCAGACGGAAACAGTACACTGAACGCAGTTTAGTAGTTCTGCGACGCCGCGCATAAAGCTTCGGTCTTTAATACTGGCTCGCCGTTTTGCAGACTTTTGTAGCTGGAAGACGCCTTCGCGTAGCAGACGACGCCGAGATGCCTTTAGTTCATCTCCGCCTGAAACAGGAGTTCGCATCGGCATGGCCATCGAAAAACCTGGGAACTTGGTGCCCCCACAGTGAACGGGCTGCTGCAATGGGTTTCGGGGCGACAGAGCAGGCACAGCAGGTTATATAGGAGGCTATGGCGCAGCTCGCAGGTTTTAACTCTCGTCGCCCGTTGTCATGTCCTGCCGAGATAGCGCACGCACGAGGCTCGCTTCAAATGCTCACTGGCCTACCCGGCCGGCAGCACGTTTATTTCAATGATTTTGAAAGCGCCATCTCGTGGCGCTACAGCATATTGCACGTGCCGGTGCACGGCCGGACTGGAGGAGCGTCAGGCGCTCACTTTCATACGGCCTGCGCTTCAGGTATAGTTCCCACCTTTCATCGCCGCTAGTTCGTGGCGCTGCGGACCAACCCTCGCCAGTTGACCTACAGCACGGGCGGGGTAGAGGAGCGGCGAGCGCGCATTTGCCGCTGCCCTAGCCCGGGGCTACAGGTGATACCTGTCCGTGTTCATTTACATGGGCGTTTTTAAAATTTATTTATTTATTTATTTATTTCAAGTACCTACATCGCCCATTGGGCATTGTTGTAGGGGGTTACAGTAGAAAATAGAATACAAACAGCAAAATTGTAACTGAACATAATGTTATGCATCATGCATAACGTTATACATGAGAAATCTAAATACTTGCAGTACAGCATTGTAACAACAGTACAAAACACAAGATTATACAACGAAAGCAGTACTATACATATCAAAAATCAACAACCACGAGAAGTACAAAGCCAACGTTAAATATATGGGCCATTTCAGCAACTCAAAATGCTGCTTCAATGGCTGTTAGGAAATTAGAATCAGAGAATACATATTGGTATTTTTAGCGCATTACAGTCGCTAATAGAGTTTGGAAAGAAAGAGTATTTAAGGACATTCAATCGACAGGTATATTCTGTAATTTTATATAAGTGATCTTTCCGTTCGGACATATAACTAGGCGTCTTTAAATACCGCTCTTTATTTATTGCAGTCTTACCATGACATATATTATATAGAAATTTAAGTCTTTGAACTTTCCGTCGTCCACAAAGGGGTTTCTATCCCAGGGCCTGAAGAATTCCAGAAGACCTTATTCTGAAATCGTAATTACCTGTTACAAACCTGGTAGGCCTTTTTTGCACCCTCTCCAACTTTTCTTTCAGTACATTCGTGAAAGGGTCCCAAGAAACACAACCATACTCTAGAATTGGCCGCACATTTGTAATATACAGGGTTTCCTTTAGTGTTTGTGGCGCGTCGCTGAAATTTCTTTGTAAAAAATGAATTAGGCGCGAAGCCTTGGCTTTGATTAAATCTACGTGACTGGTCCAATCTAGTGTTGCCGTGAATGTTACGCCAAGATACTTTACTTCATTTACCTTTTGTACTTTACCTTTTGTAAAATAGGCGATTCCTTCCCCTCTTCTGAATTTTCAGTCTAATAGGGTCAAACTGCCTAACATTATCATCCGAAAGCGCCGGATCAAACATTTGAAAGAACCATTTTAACGCGGGGCACACGACGAAAAATATGCGAGGTCTTCATATCTTATCAGCGACTGTATTATATGAAAATGGTGAGACAGGCAATAAACACGGCACTTTCCGTGCCTGAAATATCAATTCTTATTTTTCATTTCGGATGATGTCTTGGTTTGCACACGCACAGGGCACGACCGGTGGACCGAATGATTTCCCGTCGAGGGAGATAAGGTTATCGCTTAGCTAAAAGGGATTCTACTATTCACGCTCCGGTTGGGCTGAGCGGACCGCCGGCAGCGAAGTGCATTGTGAAAACCATACAGCTAAAGCTCTTGATCATGCAACTGAGGGGCACAACGAGTCTTCTTTTTGGCGAGATATAGCAGCGAAGGTATTCATTTGTACCGGTGATATTACGCGGCAGATCCAAAATTCGCGCGGCAAGCGTCGTCGACTCACTCGGCCAGAGGCGATGCGTCGACTAATAGAAAGGAGCGTTGGAAGGGTAGAGGGTTGGTTCGAAGCGCCCTCACTCTGTCAAGAATCTGCTGTATGGTTTCCTTCTTGGGTGCGCAGGCCGTATGAAAGTGCGCGTAACATAACAGTTGGTTATCAGTACTACTTACAATTGAAAGTACGCTAGGCGTCGTCTTCAGTAGCGGTGAAAAAGCAGTTATTCACCCTTCAACAAGTATAGGCCAATATTTTTAAAACTGAATAACCCCCATTTTGGTCCGAGATTGTCCAGGAATTGTGGCTAGCCTTTTTCAAAATTGTATTGAAAGCAAGCATTGTGGAAAAAAAATCCAGCGAGTCATGGCCCACACCCTCCAAAGATGTGGGCAACAGCGTGCATTATATTACGCGTTTCCCCCTCTTTCTTTAAATTTTCGTCCACCTTAAGAGGTTAAGACGTGACCATACAAGGTATTTGGTTATGCTGAGTGAAACACACTTCTGGAGAAGGTGATTTGTGTCGAGATCTGAAAATGGGATATATGAAAATGACACACGAAATGCCACAGGACAGACGCGAGCTCACAACTGCTAAATTTGACCGAGAAATCCACCCGAAATACTCTTCCGCATCCACAGAAACATTTTTTAAATAATACGCAAAATTAGCAACACAGTATAAGCAACGACTGTCCAAACATGGTATTTATTTTCGAAAAGGTACGGGAAGAATTCGATCACACAGGCGTTTGGGGGTATAAAATACGTCTCCGGTAATGTATGGGCGATAGCGCACGTGTCGTGTGCCGTGTAATGTTACATTCGTGTACAGCGCAATTTTACAAGGTGTGGCAAATGAACAGGTATTCACAGGTCTTGTCGCTTCTTACCCGTTTCGTGTACTAAACTTTTATCCTGAAACCCCCCGCGACCTCTAAAAAGGCACCCCTTGGCGTTCCCGAATCGGCAGACGACTGCACTCATCAATAAGAAAAGTGCAATGTGTCGAAGCAATGTTTATAACATGTTTCACAGTCAAGCGGTGACCACGACGAATATATTTTGTGGAATTAAACCAACGCTTTAACCCGCAACGGCCTGTGGTTATTGTGTTTCTAGAGGAAATGCGCAAGCAGAGGTAACTATTTTATTGCTTACTGCCAAATAAGTACACATATTGGTTGTTTTATCGCGTGTAGCACGCGTTCTTGCGCCGCGCGCAACGTGAACGAGCAGACGACGCGAGAGCGCCATCCACACTAGGAGCGGTTCCGCCCGCCGCTGCCAGGGGCCGACTGTATTCGATCTTGGGTCGAAAACCAGCTGTTCGAAACGAAAAAGCTTCTGATGTTTCCTCCGACAAGTATTTTTTCTCATGGAACAAAGTTGTTGACTTCCGCACTAGCCGAACACATCATCCTGCTTCCGCTGCCGCTAAGCTATGCCCCGACGGCGTTGACAGAGAAGCAACGCAGCTTTTTTCGGCTACTTTAAACCTCACTTTTTTAAACATTTGTCTTGCTCCAGAGCCCTCGCTCAACATGCGGTCAAGCTAGCTCCACTTCAGGAAAGGAGTCAAAGGGATTAGCAGTGTGTTTACCGATAGTAGTACTTGCCGCAATGAACTGTAGCAAACCATACTATGCGAGTGGTCTAAATCCTGCTTCTTACAAGGCTTCCAAGGAATAAAGAAAGAAAAATTTTCCCATCTCCGTCAGTCCACCGCACCTTTACGGGAAGCTGTGACGATGGCTTCCTATACAGCAGACGTCACCAGGACATGCGTCACTGCGCGGAGGTCAGCCAGCTCTACCTCCTAGGGTGATAGAGAAGTGTTGGACAGGCCGGAAACGCTGCGCGGCTATTAAAGGGACCCTAAATAGGGTGGCGAAGACTGTAAGGCTTCGAGCCTTCACCATTTCCTCGCACCTCAAAGCGCTGCGGTTGCTACGAGCTGAGAAGCTCGAGCAAAACAACCTAGATGCACTTCTCATAGGGCTTTCACTCCGAGGTACTCGCAGCGCAATTGGCTCTGCTCAGTGGTTCGGCCGGCTTTTTATTTTTAGCATCCGGTGCCCATGTTCCGCCTACTACTGGCTGCGTGGCACTGCTTTTCGCGTCGGCCGCGCTAGCGGGGGCACGTAAGTTTTCGAAAAAAGACTTAGCATCACCGCAGTTATTTGGTCAACGCTTGTTGAAGCCGTGCCGACGACGATTGCCAGAACAATCTTTCACCGCGCTGTCATCACCTTTCCCGATTTTGTAACGCGATTTTCAGCAATGGTCCGGATCTAGCAGGCGGCGACAAGTTTTAGCTGCCGCGGTGCATGCCGATTCATTCGCCGTCCGTGTCCACCGTGAAGGCAGGTGCTTTCCGCGGTCACGTGCATAGCGGTTATGCCTGCAGAAGACTCTATGGACTTCTCAGCGTTATTCATATGTTGTAAATGCGGCGACGCGTATCAAGAAACTCAGCTAAGCTCGTGTGACGGATGGCGACGATCGAAATTCTTCCCTACAAAGATAAGCCGCGCCGGAGTGTTGCTCTCGTAGACGCGCCCTAGACGCCGAAACCTGCGGCTTCGCCCAGAGCCGGTAACACTGGTTGGCTGCAGAATTTCATGGAGCCTTCCAATAGCGGAACCGTAGTAGGCAGCGCTAGCTCACCGTATAGCCTACGTCAGCATCAAAAAAGCTACGTGAAAGCTCCGTTGAATGGTGGCAAAATGCATGTTCCCAAGGAAAGTAGAAAGCACTGCCATAGCGATAGCGCGCATGAAATCGGGATCTATTTAGGTCCTATTTAAAACTCCACAACGTGAGGCGGTTGTTGGGGCGTCTGTAACAAAACGAGAAAAGGGAACACGGGGTAGATTTCGGATAATGTGCATGAGATGTTAAGTGAGCACGCTTTCCGAGCCGAAGTGTATGTATGGCGCGGCATGAAGATTACGTTGCGCTGCGCGCGAAAAGGTGCGGGGTTTGCGTGTGGGCCCAATGGCGGTTGTGCCTAATACAAGATTGGGGTGCTGGGAAGGTACCTCATAAGGATTTTCTCGGGCGAGCGTATCTGCGCGCTGATTTCCTGCCAAGCGCTGGTACCCCAGTGTCTAAAACATCGAAAAGCCGAATCATTCATAGTGTGGCGAATTACTCAGCAAAGCTGTTTCTGTTCATGCCGGGGCAGGTATTTCTGATACAAATCGTTAGTAGACTCGTAGGCATTTAAGTGTTGGGATTACGGAAGCTCACCTGTTCTCTTCAACACCAAACATGCCTCGCCTCTACTTCCCGTTGTCGAGAGGCTTTGCATATTGCCTCTTGAGACGCTCTGCCTTGCAATCCGCCTTAACGCTTTAGGAATGCTTTGATAAAGTCATTATGGACGGGAACCACGCGAACAGATTCAAAATACATCTGGTGTGTTTTCTGAAAGTTTCATATTGTTCCATATTTTCATGTCACGATTAACTTATACCCTTCAAAAATGGTTCCTACCTTGAATCCAGTGCTAGCTGTGTTTTCATATTCGTTATATAAGGCTCCTGAACGTGCCCTTAATACGACGCAACTGCCTGACATGTCTAGGATATGTGGAAAACGTCCTGGTCATCATTACCAACGAAGAACGGAAGGAGCCTGTACAAGCGGGTAACATTGTTTTTTCCCCTTTGGAAATTACAGAAAGGCCTGAAATTTTCCCAAAATGTGCACTCAAACGGCTCCTTGCAGGTTTTATACGTAACATTCGTGCCCACAAGTACTACCCCGGGTGGCATATTATTCCTCCCCGGCGCACAGATCAGGCGACAAATCACTAGTTCGTTCCTAAAAGCCGCTCTCAGGAGGTCATGTGATCAACAATTGCTGCAGATATTTCAAGAACAGGTGGACAGGCTGTGTTCAACTGGTTCTTCCTTCTAAGTCGTTCCAGTAGTATCCTATACCCTCCCAGGGGAGCTGAAAGGCGGCGGAATGAAGAAAAGAGCTAATGAAAATGAGGCCTGCCTGATATCGCGAAGTTCTCACGTCATAAATAAATGTCACAAAAAAGCACGAAGTCGCCATTGTCATTCGAGCCTATTGGAGGCTGTGCTTTTTACCCACGCCATTATGCTCCTCATGTGCGTCCGTAAAAAAAGGACACTTAAGCTCCTTTGTGAGACACTGCACCAGAGTGCGCTACGATAGCTTGCTTTCTTGAGAGAGGTCATACCTATGTCAGACGGACAACAGTAGAAATAATTAGGCTGGGGAATAGTAATTGTCATTCACGAATGCCTGACCTGCTCGTTTGGCTGCGCACTGTTCGTGTTGCTATTGTGGGGTTAGACTGAGTGAGACTAAAGTGTTTGCTGAAGCCATACGCCAAATGAACGAGAAATACCGATCCGGCATATAACATAATGAACGCGGCAATGGTTGTACTTACCCACCGTCGGTGGCACTATTTACGTTAGAGTTTGTGCTTTTGTTTGAAGTTTTGAAGGCAAAGATTTGTATAACTGGCATTGGGCATGCTATGCATACGATCGGATTTTCTTATCTATTCGGTGATATGCCTCAGAAATAACCTTTGTTGAGGTAGCGCCAGTCCCGACTGTCTCTCCTTTATGTACTGTTTGTTCAGCGCCGTCCCTTGCGGAAGGCTATTATCCCTCTAACGAAGGACCAAGCTTTATTAGGCTGGGCCTATAGGGACTTGAAATTCAATAGTAAACTCCATACATGACGGAGAGTATACATATTTGTAAATTTTTAAAACCTACATCCGAAAGATAGCTGAAATTGCAAAAGCGTTTTCTTCTCCCTTTTACTAAAACCAGGTTTGCAAGTTATGCACTGACCGACCACTGCAGCGGCAATATAGATTTGCTGGCTCTTACGGGCTTTTACGGATTTCTTGATATGAATAGTCCTGCAGATTCATTATTTTGTTTTTTCTAACAAATTTTACCGATACAAATGCCCCCAAACAATTTCTTTGTTCTGCCCTATCGAAGCCTGTATGAACTTACACTCTTAACAAGTTACACTTGTTAAAAGTGTAAGAGTTCCCGTAAGAGTTCTTCTATGAAGTTACACTCTTTGAAGTTACACTCTTAACAAAGGAGAAGTAGCTGTCAGTCGATATTCACACCCAGATTAAACGGCTGGACCTGGCATGATGGCATACGACACCATTACGCCATGAAATACAGCCTTCTGAAAGCCACATGGTTGTAGTTACACTGTCTATGGAATTAAGAAGACAAACACACCAAAAGATTTTTTAAGAATTTATTTCAACATTCAGACGGCCCTTACATATATATCCAACATGATCTTGATACTACCTGCAACACTTACAATCTTCTCCAGAGTAATTTCAGAGTACGTTCCGATCAACACCTATTGAGCAAAGGATATATCAGTGGCCGATACGCGTTTTTACCGATTCTCAAATATACTGCTGTACGCGTCGATATATCTAATCCTCCTCTGGCTGATAATAAACTTGCATATTTAACCATTATTTTGGCCTCTTACGCCGCCGGAGACGCACCGGATACTACCGTGAGCATAAACCATTTCCAGGCACAAATAAAGCTCGACTAAACAAGCTGGCGCTTAGGCCAAACCTGCAGCCGAATACCTTCGAGCAGTGACAGTTTTCGTTTCTACAGTACACTGCTACGCTCACTGTAAAGCTCGTCGTTAGCAAAATGCTCAGTACACCGAGAAAAACTCGTGCTGTAATAAGGTTTGCAAGTTGTGATTTAGGCCGGAAAGTGTTGGAGAAACCGCCAGGCGAGTCTGACAGGCCGAAACCTCAAAAGAGATGCCGGTGTTCAAGGCCGTTACCAGGCGTTGGTTTCGTCATGGTAATTCCCAACGAAAACAGGTTTGTATTTATCAGTTTCAACTCTACGCTGAGATCACTCGCACGTTTATACCAACGCTTGTGAGCGTCAAATACGTTGCAAAAGCCACCGTCGCAGACGCACGTATCTGTGAAATATTGTAACAAACATTTTGTTGCGCTTGTCTTGTTCCCGTTGGCAGTCCCATTTTCAGCTTGGACCAACGCAACGCTCCATGTTAGGGGTTTACCAAAATCACGTTCGCCAGCTCAACTTTCAGTAAATAATATCTTTATAGAGTTTTAGTTGATGTCATGCATATAGGTATCACAGTTATGCCCCAGCGCCACAAACATATTAAATTACTTGTCACAAATGGGGTAAAGAAAGCCTACGAATAACTGAAACCAAAGAAATAAAAAAATTAAGGGTGACCCAAAATTGTTATGCAGAGTTTGCTGTGGAAGCGATTGTGTAATGCAGAAAACAAAGTCTAACTAAATCATCACTGGAACAGATTTACTCCGTGAAGAAATTCGAACGTGCCACAACCAGCATCATCGCTAGATTTCAGGTCTTTCAAAAACTTCATTTCACAAGCCACGCATGATTTTGGTTTTTAGCACCAACGCCTTCAATGGCGGAATAAACAAACTGCCGCACGCCAGGGAGTTTTTATCCACTGCAGTCGTCAGTTACTGTGCTAAACTAGACTAAAGCTTGGGATTGGGCTAGTTGGTTTGACATCTCAGGGTGAAAAAACAGCGCAGAGACGGGGACTAACGAAAGCGCTTGTACTGTCTTTTCGTCCGTTAGTCCCCGTCTCTTCGCTGTTTTTTCACCCTGAGACGGTGCTAAGTTTAGATCGTTAGCCGCAAGTTTCGTCGGGCCGAGGAGGCTACGGATAAGCTTTTTCTGTGACAGTCCGTCCACTATAAAGAACATGCATACAAAGTAGCGCGTACCAGATATAACACATAATTAACACTTAACGCTGAGTGCCCTAACCTTTTTATAACATGGCGCAACTTAAGCGAAAGCTCTTATGAAGAAACATACAACCCAACTATGCATGCAGGAGTATATTTATCATAGCCATTAAAATTCGTAAAATCATGCTACCATACCCAAACATTTTGTCGTACTCTGGAAAGGGAGGCTCTCAAAATAGGTTTCAGAATACCAATATTGCCTGCTCAATGGCGTCGTGTACCACAGTAATACAATAGGTAGCTCTGCTGCTGTAGGCGAGTGTGTATAACTAGAAAAAAAATATCTTTGCCACACTACAGGAACGTGGTTTATTTGGTTTATTAAATCGCGTAACTTAGACACCGGATAATAATTAAGAAGGGCTTATACAACAGTTATTCACTATTTTAGAGACGGCAGTCTTCTATGGTTACTTAAACCCGTAAATTCTCGTGTGTCTGTCTAGCTGCTTCTCCGGCCCTCGATTCAGCTACCTGACGAAAAGTTTAACACATTCTGAACCAAGAATTTTATATGGGGAAAACCCTTCCAACCCACTAAATCTAGTGTATTGTCTCGTACTAGAGAGGATTGTAGTGAAAAGTGGAAACATTAGGCGTAGGTGGGGAAAAACACCAATATATATTTGAAAGAAACAGTGTATTTTTTTCAATTGAAAATAGATTTGCGTTCATTATATGGGACAGCATACTGAAAACTTCGATTTCAAGCAATATCTACGCTCGAAAATGCAAAAACGCTCATGCCGGAGCCACGGCGGCATTGTTAATCCCACATTAATTACAATTTTCAATAGACGCGCGAGCAGCGGAGCGCTGGACAATACAATTGAATTGAGCAAACATCCACAGTGTTTATCGCAGGAAGCAGTGAGACGGGAGTGGAACATCGTGAGAGGAGGACGGTGAGAGAGGCATTTGCGTGTCAGGAACTGCAGAAGACTACCGTCTTTTGACTACATTTGCAGCAAAGCCAGCAGACAGGCGGCGAATTTTATCTTTACCAAATATTCTCTGCAGGTTGGCCCAAAATATCTCGTGACCTGGAAGGACGCCTACCAACACGACGCTCAAACAACATGGTAAAATTTGCCAATCCAGATTCACCGGCACTCACCACATGCACCGGCATTCGCCAGTGCACGCCAGCACCGGCCGAAGCTGCGGACTGGAATCACGACTAAAATGCCTCCAATGAACAATGAGCTCACGCCCTTCAGGATGACCCGCCAGGCTGCCGCACTGTAAACGCTGTACAAAATCAAGCTCGTAAAATCATTTTTGGTTCAATTCAAGCCACGAATACTTCCCAATCGACACCCAAACAGACAACCAAGCTGTTGGTACACAACATGAACAGTCACCATGTCCAAATTTAATGGCCTGTCTGAGATTGCGCGAACGGAATGACCCAGGTTCATTGCTTCGTGACACATTTAAAGCGGGTTGCCCTGCATGAGCACAATTAAATTTAGCACAATCTTACCTCTAAACCTTTGGGTACTTTTAGAACGGCTCCTACGTATTTTCAGTGTAGGTATAAAAAACATACAAAGCATGTCTTCCCGAGTGTATTCAATCACCAAGTTGTTGCAGCGTGCAACTATTGATAGTGTATTAGAAAACAACACAGAACAACGGCAGGTTGTGACAGCATCCCTTGCTTCATCGTGAAGGGTTGTTGCACTGTTTTTGCCCCTTTGCTCTGTCACATCATACGTATATCACTTGTTGAGCAACATTTTTCAACTGGCCGGAAAATTGGTTCCATCTTCCCTTTGCACAAATCCGGAAGCGCCACAATCCCAGCAAACTATAGGCCAATCTCTCTTCTGTCTTCATTTTCCAAAGTCTTCGAAAAGGTCTTGCATCGATACCTTTTATCAGCTATGCATCCACTAATTCATTTCAACCAACACGGCTTCATGCCCAGAAGGTCGGTAGATTCAAATCTTGCCTGTTTTCTAAAGGACATAGGCCCTCCAGTACTGTCTCGCCAACAGGTAGATACAGTATATTTTGACTGTAGCAAGGCATTCGACATTGTTAATCACGATCTACTACTTCGCAAATTGTCCGCATACGGTCTTTCCCTTGAGTTGTGCCAGTAGTTCGGCAGCTACTTAAGAGGAAGGTCCAATTGTGTTAGTTACGAAGGCGCTACTTCCCGGCCCTTCCCGATGACCTCAGGGGTATCCCAAGGCTCGACACTGGGCCCTCTCCTTTTTAACATTTTTGTTAATGACATGCACCCCGCTATTAAGCACTGTTCGCTCTCCCAGTATGCCGACTATATGAAGCTCTATCGCACTATTTCTTCACCTTACGATCGTGTACTGCTGCAAAATGACATCAACGCAGTTTCTGCATGGTGTGACTGCAACTATTTAAAACTTAACCTCTCGAAAACCATCGTCATATCATACACTCGCAAGTCTTCCCCGCTCACTTTTACATACTTGCTGTTCGGTGAACCTGTAAAACGCGCTACCGTAGTGCGCGATTTGGGCGTAATGATGGATGCGAAACTGCTCTTTAACGCGCATGTGAACTATCTGACCAACTCCTGTCTCCGTACGCTTGGCGTAATTTCCCGCGCGACCAGGGATTTCACCGACCGATCATGCTTTGTTTTACTGTATCGCGCTCTCATTTTGCCCAAGCTCGACTTTGCTAGTGCAATTTGGAATTGTTTAAGCCCTTCCTCCTCCCTTCGACTAGAAAGGATTCAGAAGCGCTTTACTAGAACCCTATTTTCTCGCCACTCACCTATGAGCCGATATGAAGCACGGTGGGCTTCTGAAGATCTTGAATTTAGATGAGCTATCAGCGAGGCGCTCCAGGCGTGACCTGGCTGTTCTGTTTAATTGTATTCACTCGAAGTTCGACTGCCCTTGCCTCGTAAGCTCTGTCCATCTGCGAGTGCCAAGCAGACCACTACGGCCGCATGGATGCTTTGATGTAGACAGATCAATGAGTTTGGCACCAGCCAGCCGGTACCAGCTCACCTATAACAGTCTGTTTCCATCTCCTATAGACGTTTTTTGCAGCGATTTGTTACTGTTTAAGCGCTCTCTGAAATGTATGATATTTTGAATACGCATGCTGTGGAGAGGTCGCTCCTGCACTTCTCTCCCTGCTCTCGTGTTTCCTCACATACACCGCTACCTTGCCCATGTTCGTACGTGTTCTCCTGTGCATACTCCAGACACGTCCTCCGAGCCGTTACCGTTCAAAAATGTTTGTGTCTCCTTCGATAACACCACACGTTTGTATATATCTATCTGCACTTCCACATTTACCAATTTTGATTTATACGCTGCCCATATTTGTACTGTTTGTATTCCTTGTATCCATGCATCTACGTATGTTGCCTGTTCGTATTCTTTGTACCTATGTATGCGGTGCATCACCCGAGAAGGCCATGTGCTGTTGGTGAGCACTTCAAATAAATAAATAACTAAAATAAATAAATAAATAACAAGGGTTTTTGTTTTACTATCCTAGCCTGGTTTATTAAAATTTCTATGATGTGCGTATCCGGTATCACAGCACAAGCAGGGCTTAGCTCTCGCTCTGAGCCGCTTGTACAGCTTCTTTGCGGATGTCTGCCCACAGCTCCATAAATGAAGAGGTCTTCTCTGCCTGTCGAATTTTCGCTTCCATTCGCCTAAGCAGCTCCGGTGTGAAGTACTTCTTCCATCCACCGACTTTTGCTTCCCGAACAAGCGCGTACTTGTTTTCGTCGCCTTCATAACCTTCTTTGCAAGTAGTTTGCAATCTTGAAATCATTTCGTTCCACTCATCGTTAGAGTTTCCGCCGAAATCGACGACCACAATGCTCCTCATGTAATCCGGCTTGGACCTCTCCAGCAACTTCTCGAGCAAACCTTCGTCATCTTCCAAAGCTTTCCCGTAACGCTCCCCGAAAAAATGTGCCAACCTAAGCACAACTCCGCGAGCATCACTCTTGAGCTGCTCGTAGGTAACAAAAAACACGTTTGGTTCATTCTTCAGAGCGTAGCCCGACGCCACGTGCTCGAAGTAATCGCCGTACCCGAAGTCTCCAGCAAGGAAGGCGTCGACAAACTCTTCGAATGTGCCATCCTGGAACTTGTGCGTAATCAGGTTAGTGGCCATGTGGAAGAAGGACACGCAAACATCCCAGGGATTGCGAGCCACGTAGACATACTTTCCTTGTTCTGTTATGGCATCCCTTGAAAGTGGCAAGTGCGTTATGAAAGTTCTGAGTGGCAGAGGCGATTTCCAATGTTCAAAGTTGACGTACTCAAGGGGTCGATAGTTGCTGGAATATTCCTCGAAGCTCAGGACCGCGTCCCCACCCTTGAGGATCAACTGGGTGATGTACTGCACCCAATTTGTCCCACTTTTTGGATATGTGGACTGCACCACGTCCCCGGCTCCGGCCCTAAACTTCAGGGCCTTGCGCAGTGAGTCGGGGTCTGCGCCCACGCACCGGGGTATGCCGTCTATCAGTTGGTGAGCAGGCCTTCTCCGTTGCATCATGTCGGACGTGTTTGCTGGAAAGAATAGTGAAGGCACAATGAGCACGCGCAGCGGAATAAATCTTTAATTCGTAAAAGCACCTGCGCAACCTTCCGGCTGGAAGTAGAGGCCGTTTAAAATTTCATGCTGAAAAAACAAGCTCCCGGCCTTGAAATAACCATAATATGCTTTTCATGCCAGAGCAAAGAGGTGTAAATATCACATGAAATACATTTTCACAGACACTAAATAACTCAAACAGGGCGTAAATGTTTTGGGCACAGTGAAGGACCCTGTTCGTTAAGGATCTTTACTGAGGATGATTTCTTCTCCTAGAGGTTAAAAAAACCTTACACTAAATGTAATTAACCGGCCTCTCGGCATGGGCAATTAGCGGTAAAAAAGCTGCGTATTTTATAGATACTTGCGATTTTTGTATTCCTACGAAATTCTCCAAAAGCAATCAGATGGCCTGTATAGTTGTTTCATACGAGTTGGAGTTTAAACGCTCAGTTCAGACCAACACACCTGCGCTTGCAAGCGACTGCAAGCGAAACCAGCTTACCGGATACTACTCTGGCGCAGTAACACAAAGTAGTTAGCTCCGCCCCCCTCCCCCGTAGCTTTTTCTCAATTGCCAAGGAAAGTTGCCCCGAGTATAGTTCTTCCGCTATATCAACTAGCTTGAATTCCCCACGGCTGTTTAAGTGTGTCCGAACGAACACCTGCGCGTTAATATTGAACATGAAAACGCTCCTACCACAATGTCAGTATCATAGTGCCTTATTACGTGTTACAGGGGACGTTTAGAACCCCAGTGCCGCTTATTTTGCGCAACCACATGCAACTGATACTCTGAAACCAGGCTCGGTTTGGCTTGCACATTTTATTCAACCTCAAAAACAATTCAAACCGCGTTTTGGTCAACACAACGTCACGCAAAGTGGTGCGATATGGAAACGCAAGATTAATCAGGCGATCCACTTCCTCCAGCAGGCCCCAAAGTTACTTTCTACTATTTGCGTGGTCGAAGAACTTCATTCTATCGGCGCCTCGCACACTGTACATAGCCGGTGTCTGAATTAGTTCACACCGGTAAAATTTCAAATAGAGTAAGCGCAGCCCTTTCCAGGAGTCACGACATCGCATTCTACTCTGAGGAAAACGCCTTCACAAAACTCGCAGCTCCGCCAGCAAGCTATGCTACAGCGGTTTTGTTCGGAACGGCAGTTATGAAACATCACTTTCGCACACCGCGAAAGCAGCATGCAATCCATACAGCGCCGAAGTGGCTCAAGAAGGCCCTAATGTCTGCCTGTGGTGAAAACCCGACAATTAATTCTGGTTGGGAGTTTGGGCACTGCGTCGCACTCCATCGTGACGTGGGTGTCCCGCCCGTCCGGTACAAGAAATTAAAGCTATCCTTACAGAGGAGGCTGGGAGAACCCCGGAAGAACTCATCCAGCCCACAAACCTACAGCTAACTGCAGCTTATGAAACCACATATAGATAGTAACTAAACAGTGCAACAAAGCAGTACCACAGAAGTATCCATATTCACACTGATAATTGGTCGCGCGCATAATGGTGTGCGCGACCTGTATGAGCATGTTGGCCCGTGCAACACTCTCGTACCGTTTAAAGAGAACAGAACCTCCATTTTGCAGTAGATTTAAAGAACGGTTCTCAGTTCTGTATACCTTATTCTAATGCAAAGACATAAACGGCAAGAGATGGCAACATTTCCTGAGATATACACATACAGAAACCGAGTTCGTCCTTCCTCGTTCTTTGTAGACCAACCAATGTTCCCGAACAAGCGCATCTTCGCCAATGTCGTTAAAGCAAATTTTAAACTCTCACCTGTTACCCCACTTAACCTTGGAATCTCTCAGTATCGATGGAATTGCTGAAGATCCAGCATCCACCGCTGTGACCCTCATTAGCACCTTCAAAATTTAAATTAGGGCCCTTTAAACCAGCATATAAGGCTTTTCTTATGCCGTACTCACAGTATACATGTTTTAGACGCTAACACTGTATGACCACTGATCACAGTCTTGGCGCTCTTTGTTCTTGGATGCGCTTACGCCATTAAGACTCTTAGACATGCACACTCGTACCATTTTTGCGTGCAAATAGGAATTTTGAAGTAGCAGTAGAAAATTTACAAACTTTCGCGTTGTTGGTGCGCAAATGAACGTATTTCCTTAGATCGTGCTAATACGACTTTTTTATCTTCATTCTACTTTTTAATTTCGCGCCTGATAGGAAAGTGGTGATCCGTAAAAGCATTTGCGGTCGCTTCCCTCAGTGGAGGTAGTACGCAGTTTTTACGACCCCACCTCTTTCGGCGCGGCTACTGCGGGAAATCGGCACTATTGCTGCCAGATGCCTGAAACGCACTTCTTTTGATCCGCCGTAATTTTAACGTGAGCTCATAAAGGTATGCCCCAACATTTCATGTGACCAATGTTGCCTTAAACTTCTAATACATACAGTACTAGTAGTACACAGAAAGCTAATTAAGCAGTCTTTATGAAAATATACGAAAGGGCCACTTACGCGTTCTTTTTGTCGATGGGGGTTATATTTACTACACCAGGATACTCAATTTTCTAGCGCACATAGACTACTGCCGGACAATGCATCGACACCCTACTGTCTGGAGCTCATCGCCACATCTTGCGTGGTCAAAGATAAGAGCAAAATTCCGCGAATCAAATGCAATTTTGTTCCCTCCCTGTGCGCTCAGCCAATTCCTATAGTCGCGCAATAGCATGCCAGCCATTCGTGTTGTTAGCACAGACGTTCATGCTTCTCTCTCCCTTCGCCTGCCTGTTTTCCTTTCTTCTTTGTGCTGGCACATCAATCAGTTTGTCTTCCTGTTGATGAAGGCGCCCAAAAAATTCTGTCAAGATATTCGGCTTCTGTTTCGTATGAACTGTCTCTGTGGACGTGCTTCAGACGTCACGTTTTGCGTATCACTGGGCCTCGTATCTGCTGTTCGGGCGTAAGGGTTCCGATAAAGGCCACTCGAAATCTTTTTCCCTCTGTTATCTCCGCTACACAATGGTTCGGTATGGAGAATGCTCTCAGGCCTGGCAAATAGGTTTTCCTATTGTAAGAGTGCCCTTGTTTTGAGGCCGTGATTCCTAACGTTGTCAGCACATAGTCAGAAGCTGCTCCGGTAACTGCGCGTCACGTGACATCGATACCTTTCCTAATATTTCTGGCATCAAAAATAACAGCAGTTTACCTTTAACAAGTGGTTTATTGTTAGACGAAACCTATTTTGGCCATCCTCGAGATGTTTTTGCGTCACTTTTTTCCTGTTCTCTTTCAATACGAAACTCAGCTGTGAGGGTGACTAAATTACTGCAGCGACTACATCGCTAAGCAAAACGAATGCAGCAGCCCAGAAAAAAAACTTCTGTACTCAAAATTATGTAAGTTGCGCTATAGCAACTTAGCTACGGTAGCTAAGTTGCTAAAGCACTATTAAACGAGATGGAGGATTTTATTCTCAAGCGGTAACAAGATGGAGAGTGGTACCTTCCGGTCGCTTATTCTTAGCCCGAAGGTACAGACGCACAGTATTTTGACGTGTAATAGTGGTCATAAGGTGGAGTAAATGGGCCCTTACCTATTTAATGAGGCCCACCAAGCATGCGAAGGGTAGCTTCGGCGCAGAACGTCTGAAACTCTGTTATACGCAAGCAGCGCTGAACGGCTCCTTTCCGGAGGACACGCTGTAGTTGTAAAAGATAGCGACCCCCATTTGAAGCAGAATATTGGTCTGCAATGAAGATGAGTAACAGAAATTCGCTTCTTTAACAGAAAGAAATCGCCGTACGCATATTGCAAAACTGCAGACATGTGAGGAGCGCAGCAAAATCAGCACTCGGAAATCTTACGATTGGAAAAACTCATCTACAACACTTTCCACTATGACCCACCACGCGTTGTAATGTTCCCGGAGGAAATAATCGAGAGCAAGCACAACGTCGCAATTATCGACCTTGTACTGCTCGTACGACCCAAAAAAAAAACACGTTTCCTCCACTCGCCAGGACGTATCCGGGCGCCACTTGTATTCAAAGTGTATTCAAATCACTCAAATTCAAATCACTTGTATTCAAATCACTGTATTCAAAGTTTCTATCGAAATGGCGTCGACAAACTTTTCACATGTGACATCCTGGAATTGGAAGCTGCTTAGATTGGTGAGCATTTGAAAAACAGAGACACACACTTCCCAAACATTGTGGGCCACGTTGACACACTGGCCGTCTTTTGTAATTGCATCTCTGAAAATCGGCATGTGTGTTAGGGCTATCGGTGATAGCGCTCGCGGGTGATTTTCAGTGCTTAACTTGCATGTACTGGAGAGCCCAAAATTTGCAGCAGAGTTCGTCGTTGGTAAGTATGGATTCGCTCCCTTAAGAATAAACTGCATGGTGTACTGTACCTAATATGGGCTGTTTTTGGGACTGCCCCACGTCCCCTGCTCCGGCCCTCAACTCCAGACAGACTGGAGCGCAGTGTGTCGCGGTCGATCCCTATGCATCTCACTACGCCGTCGATAAGTTGCTGGGCGGGCCATCTCCATTCTATTATGCGGTTACCTGCAGAAATTAGTAGGGAAAGAATGATAACTAAATTCAGAAAAATAAATCCTTTGTTTCAACCAACAGGCGCGTGCCCATTGGCCCTCATGGGAAACGCTTTGAAGTGCCTGTTGTGTAAACGGTCAAACGATATAATAATCTCTAAGTAATAACATCGAGTAAATGGAGCTTTCAATAGCTCCCCGGCACCACCGTAGTATAACCGGTTATACCCAATTGCAACAGTACAAAAAAGGGCCAACCGGCAGAGAATTATGTCCACCCGAAGGTGGAGAGAAATTAACGGGAAAAGCTTTCTTGCGACCCACCGCCAGGGGGACGAGCCCGGGGGGACCCCCCTTGTCCCCCCTAGGAAAAAGCCGGATAGGGTGGGTTGCTGGGAACGGGAACTTGGACATCGGGAAGGGTTATGGGAAGAAGGGTGGGAATGGGGGGAGCAATTTTGCTCCAATCCTTTTGTCTGACTCTCTTCCAAGACTGATTGCTCAGCGAGGGCATCCGACAGTGCCAATTGCCAAATATGCGGTCCCTGCCACGGGTTACCGCTCACCCATAGGGTCCGATAACTGGGCCCCAACTGTCGGAGACAGGAAGTACCCTATTTAGTGGCGACGATCGGGCCCCCCCCCCGACCCCCAGCTCTGCGGCCGATGCGTACTAACGTCCTCGATCAACTGTCCCGCACCAGGTACTCACGAATCACCAGTGAAGCTTTCCGCTATACACGGGTACTTGCAACACCCGCTTTTCACGGTCTCCGGACACCGGAAGTTTGTATGCGAATGTTAACTGAAATCCACGTTCGCGAGGCTCCCATGGGAGGGGCTATGAGAGCCCTGTACTTATGTCCTCCTCTGTGCCTACTCTTTCGCTCAATGGAACAAGAGTCTTTTGGCATTGCAGCGGGGTCAGCGGCTCAGCAGAGGAGATCGGTCCGGGCCTACTAGCCGTTACTAAGCCAGGAGAGTTTCCCCGGTCGGTGTACTCACCCCCCCTTTCCTCGTTTTCCCCGTGCTGGACACCAAGTAGCTCGTGCAACTGCGCCCCATCGGCATTTTCGGGTGACGAGGTCGCCGTGACCTCAGCTAGAGAAGATCAGTCTATAGGCCCCTCGCAGCAAGGTTACAGGGGGGCGCGACCCCCCCCCCCGGCCTCATACGGACTGTACAACATCTAGCCCCCGGTGACGTTCGGTTACAGGGGTCAGTCACTCCCCCCAGCTTTCTGCGATCAGGTCGCTGGCCCCGCCAAAGCTTGCGGTTAGAAGGGTCGCCATTCCCCCGGCCCGTAATGGTTTCCCGAATTTAATCGGTATTCCCAATACAAACGACTGTACGCTTGCGGCACTTGCTACTTTCGCAACTTGACTCGCCGGCCTCCTCCCACGCTGGATTACAGGGGTGCGTTACTTCCCCCGGCCAAAGAAAGTCATAGTTGGTCGATCTCGACCCGCTTTCCTGCTTCAATCGCATTAATAACAGTCGGAAATATGAACTGAAATATTTCGAAGCCTCCCAAAGTAGACTCCACGGCCTCCGACATGCATTGAAGGAAGGAATTGTTTAAGCGCTATTTAAACAGCCTGATACTAAGAAAGGAAGTCGCTAGGTCCGGCCTTTAGGCACTTCCATAAGACATCATGTCAATTGGTGGATCCTCGTAGGCAGACGTCAGCGCATCATATTGGATTACTGTAAATTGTGCCTCCTTACATTGATACAACTGCCACTCGCTCACTAATGGCATGAAATTCATTCACATTTCAGGCAATGTGCTTATTGGCGAAGAAGGCCAACACAATATTTTGGATCTTAGTTGTAATAGGCTAA
Source organism: Haemaphysalis longicornis (assembly GCF_048455015.1). Classification (NCBI taxonomy): domain Eukaryota; kingdom Metazoa; phylum Arthropoda; class Arachnida; order Ixodida; family Ixodidae; genus Haemaphysalis; species Haemaphysalis longicornis. Next base: position 287,256 of record NW_027526315.1, read on the forward strand.
CTCCCTCTTTTTTTGTCGACGAACGGAAAAGAGCCTTTCTGTGCTCTCCTCCTCACATCAGCCCACCTTGTACCTTGTTCCTTGTAGGGAGGTTCAGAGACCGCACAACTAGTGTAGCCCCTCGACACCCGCGGGAGACGTCGAGTGTCTTTTTTGTTATCCCAGCGAAAAAGTTATCGCAGCCGCTGGGATAACGAAAAAGGCGCTCCGCGTCTCCCACAGTTTTCAAAGGCGGCGCCAGTTGACAGGTCTCTGAACCTCCCTAAATATAAGCACCCGCTGAAGCCGCGAGAAAATCCGCCACCGGGATAGCACAGTTGATAGCGCACCGCACGCATTACGTGGAGGTTGTGGGTTTGATTGACGCTTCCGATCACGGCGGATTTTTTCCTCCACTTTGATTTCTTTATTCCTCTGTCATACAGAAAATAACAATCACCTCATTCAGCGCTATAAAGCACCTTCAAGTAGCCGAACACCACTGGCAATAGGGATTGCATCATTTGTGTGTGTTCTTACGGAATCCCTCGTTTGCAATTTGCAATTTTAGGCACACCCGATTCCAAGTATCCCCCCCCCCCCTAGTTCCGAAAAAAATTTCTGGAAAAAAAGTGTGCATGCGACTATTCGCCCCCCCCCCCCCCCTTTTCTAAGCAACCATCGCGACGTATATGTCAGCCACGTGGAAGCACGTCCTAGATGATGTTCTGACCACATCATCAATGAAATGTTCAATTATAAACCATTCGACGGAACAGAATACGACCTGCTGGGGGATACATAAAGCGGTGGCTCATACGGTACAACGGACTAGAGTGGTATAGGTGACATAGTGTCAGACGTAAGCAGTGGGTTCACTGCCTGTGCAATTTTTTTATCTTTAATGATGTTTGCCAAATGAAACATTAGTCCTTGCGCCCACTTCGTCCAGATACCGCAGCTCAGTAGTGTGCGTGTGTCGAGGGGGGTGTTAATTAATGTTTTTTGAACCTAAGCGGACTACTAACTTTGGGCATCGCGATCGTGAAAAAAGGGGGGGCTTAGAATCGAGTAAATACGTTATATTAAGGAAGGTTACCATTCAGGACTCCTACCGTGGCATGCGGTTGTCACTATAGCAATTTCGGAATCGTGGTGAAAAAACCGCAAAAAATCGTGTTATGTGTGTGCAAATTGCGACATATTTTATTACTGTCGACAGAGATGCTATTATGGGAAACAGGAAGACAAACGGGCGATACTTGCGCTCGGGGAACCATGAATCCATTTTCATAACGGTGGTTATAATGTTAACAAGCTTGGGAAACGGGAGCCTTCATTTTTCTAAACACCCTCCCCGTACTGGACGAGTCCGTAAGCAAGTTCACCGATCATTCTAGTCCAATAAATAGCATATCATTTTATGTGTTGGTAGTTTCGCCTTAGGACAGCTTACTCTTCAAGCGCTGATAGCGCTAATGCTAGATACATTAGCACCGTGAGGTCTATCAGCCCATTGAGGAGTGTGGGGTCCAGGTAAAAGTTAGCTCTTCTTTTCAGGATCATTCGAAGCCAGTTATTATGGTAGTCCTCGTGGTAGAATTTCGTTGTTTCTTTTTTGTTTTTTCTCTGGTGCATCTGCTGAACAGACGTATTTTCGGTCTCTTTCGGAGGTGCATCTCTTTGGTGACGGTAGCTATGGACTTCAATGGGCTTTAAATTTTTCTATCCTGGTTCAGGACACTAGCAGTCATGCTCTTGTTCGGTTGTGCTGCATAACTCGTTAACTGTTAGAACATCAGACTGTTGCACACGGATTTTGTGTCCATGTAACCTTCTGCAGATACATTGCTCATGTTTCTCTGTGTTTTTACTGGCTGTAGCATGAGCTGGCTGAAACGTCTAATAATTTGTATGTTGAAACATAGCGCAAACGACAAGACACAGGACGATAGCAAGAGGACACATGAAGCGCTGACTTACAACTGGATTTTATTTTCTCCGCTGACGCTAACTCTGGACTCAAACTCTGGCTGTGATTGAACGCCTGGGTCAGAATTGCATCTGTGCAGCCTCCATTGCACGCACGAAGAAGGACAAAGAGTATCTTAAGAGGACCGGTACCGATAATGGTTAGTTGTGGCGTTGGCTCTCAGTTTTAATGCCAGCTTTTTCATGTGTTTTTTTGTGTTTTCTTTTCTTCGGCTTCGTTTATTTTTGGCATCGTTGGAGAAAACAAATTCCAGTTTTAAGTCAGCGCTTCGTTTTTCCTCTTGCTACCGTCCTGTGTCTTGCCATATAAGCTGTGTTTCAACATGCATCACCAACTCGCCCAAGTTATCACGTTGGTAATTTGCATGCCATGACGGCTGCTTTAAATGAATGTCTGCTGAAGATGCCTAACTTTCCGCTTCCTCGCTGCTGTGGGCCGTCTTCTCAAAGTTGCACTCACGATGAAATTCGGGATTCACTGCTTGGAAATACTCTGGTGAGGCTCCACCAGAAACGGCTTTATAACGAAGTCCATGATCCATTTGGGTGACGTCAGAATTGCATGACGTGGCGTTGGATGTTCTAGTTGTTCCTTCACAAACTTCCTTATGGTTTGAGTTTCGGAGATATCGAATAATACAATAGTAGCGCCATGAGATTCTCATTTTATTCCATGTTCCCAAGGGCTGCCTATGCTTGTTTTGGATTCCGAACATAATATCTTATCAATCAGAGCCTAACGACAAAAGTTTAGTCGCGGAAATAGGTGACTGTGTACGGGTAACCGACTTTGTCAAACAGCTTCAGCTTGCCTTCGTGTTCGTGGACTCAGGGGAGAATTTTTTTGCCAACAACGCCATTAGGCTTAAGGAAGATCGCAAGAGAAAGATCTTCCTAATTATTTTTGTCAATGCACGGAGAGACTTGTTTTATGGTAGAGACTTTAATGGTGCAAAACGGTACAAACTGTCCTCTATTTATGCGTCAGCCATTGAATTTTTCCAAAGCGACGATGCCGTTTTCGATTCACTCTCCCCAAGATGCCGCAACAGCCGATTAGCTTCCGCTATGGTTAGCGATTATCAAGCACCCATCGGTATGCGGGCACATCTTTCAAAATTGAAGGGGTCTCGGACATGCATCGTTCTTGAGCGCAGTCCCGCACACTTGCGAGTGATCAAAGCAGCTTCGCTCTGAGTTTTACATGCAACGCATTTCATGCTCGCCCCTCTCTCCTTCCTTCGTCTGTCCGGCGTTGTCCGCACAGCTGCGCCTCTCCTCCTCTCCTCTCTTCGATAGCGAACACTCTCTCCCAAACAGCTGCGGGTTGGCGCAGCGCGCTCTCACTCCGTTGCTAGGCGCCGGTGGGCGGCGCTGCGCTCGGAGCTCCGCATGTGCAGTGCTCTCTCTCTCTCCGCGCTCTCCTCTCCTTCGGCCGCTGTGAATATAAAGCGGCATGCAGCGCTCCGGCGGTCTCAGTCGACGGTCATCCGCCCACCTCCCCTTCGCGTGAGAATCCCTGCTATAAGCGTAATCAATACGATGGAAAACGCCAAAAGAACCTCCCATGATATGCGTTGGATCACACCAGGGTTCCCGCGACGGGAGGTGGGCGTAATTTTTTTTCCATCAATCTTATGGAACACCGCAAGACGATGACCGGGAACAAGTGAAACAGAGCTTTTAAATCACCTCATATATCGCCGTTATTAGCCGACGAAAATTCTATCACGGCTGCCATTTTATCAATCCACGTTATTGTAATATAAGACAATTTTGAACATCTGCACATTAAAGATGACCACAAGAGTGTTGTGAATAATGCAGCCACAAACTTCTAAGAAGGCACATACCTGTCCGTACCCACTATGAGTGTTATTTAGTGATCGCTAGAATACACAAGGAGACCCCTTACGTGTCATTTTCTTTTATGTCGGCCAATTCCGCTTCGCCAGGACTCTTGTTTTTCTAGTACACATAGGCCACTGCCGGGTGAGGGATCGTCCTCCTGATGTCTGCCCCACAACTTCATATCTCGCTTTCAACAAGCACCGATGGTGCGCGTCAAAGATAGGTGCAAACTCCACAAGCCGTGTGCAATTCTCTTCCTTGCCTATGCGCTACCGAATCACTATAGTCACGCAGTGGCATTAAAGCCAGTCCTAAGACCGCCGCCGGCTTTCTGGCTTCCCTCTCTGTTTCGTTTTGTCTCCCACTCTCTTCTTTCCTCTAGCACTTGTGACAGTTTTTTTTTTCCTTTTTCTAAACTTGCTTTGATTATTCCGTCTACGCTCGCTGCCTCCTGCGCTTGTGTCTTGCCCTAAAAGCTTGGCAGGCGCCAGACCGGGCGAGACCCCTTGTGTTTTATCTGTCAAGCACGCGTAAGTGCTCCGATAAAGGCCACTTCGCTTTTTTTGCTATCTCCACTGAACAATGGTCATCACAGCGATATGTCGCAAGCCTTGCAAACAAATGTCTGCTTTTTGGCGAGGTAAGATATCATTATTTTGGGGCCACGATGGCCAGAGTTCTTGCTAAAGCTAATGCGTTTCAATTTATTTTCCCCGTGTATCCACCACTTATGTATTACACAAGTTTGACCCTGAAGAAAATAAAAATGAAATGAAAGGAATTTAAATCAGCTTTTTCCAATAAAGAACACGCCTTAATGGTTCACAGCGGCTCGTTCCTCTTTCTACATTTTCGTGGAAGAAGCCCTGTAACAGGGCACCTCCTGAAGGAAGCCACGCAGAGCGGATTTGTCTCATCTCCGACCGCCGTCTCGCCTCTCGAGAACAGTATTGAAGTCACGGTTTCAACGAACCCACTCGGAAAGCTTGCGGCGGGCCGAAGAAGGAGGAGCGGCTACGGTTGTTTATAACTGCAAGGTGCGCTGGACTTCTCCTGAGGACGCCTGTTGAAATTTGTGGGAAGGTTCAGGCGGAGTCAGGTTCGGATAAACAAAGGAAGCATTTAGCGGCCCGGCACGGAATACAAGCATAACGTCCAATAGCTCGACGAAACTTGAAACTACTGACACTGGCCCTTGCGCGCGAAGAGAGAGAGAGAGAGAGAGAGAGAGAGAGAGAGAGACAGACAGACAGACAGACAGACAGACAGACAGACAGACAGACAGACAGACAGACAGACAGACAGACAGACAGACACACGCACACAGAGAGAGAGAGAGAGAGAGAGAGAGGCTTTTATTTGAGCCACGGTTACTGGGGGTTGGTGGCGGCTGGGCGAAGGCCAGCCGCGACTTCGGTAGCTCTGGGTACCAGGGCCTGCTGATCAACTCAGCCTTGGTTTTGTGCCATAAAGGAACAACACGTGTGCACGGGACTTGCGATGCACTTACGGCGACGCAAAAAAGGTACAAGGGGACTACCAAAGGCTCAACTCCTAACTTCTACTACACACACAAATTCGGTGGTCTGCTCCCGTGCACAACTTACAAAAACAGAGGAATCATAGTAGACGATCCCCACACTATGAGGCAGGGCCTGTCGACATCCCGGCAGCAATTTGTGGGGAGGAAGTTATTCACGCAACAAAAACTGGCAGACAAAAACAATCAGTGACTCTCGAGGACTCCCATTGGACCTCTACCGCCACGCGGACTATCGGGCTGTCCTCTCTTAGGAACAGCTGATTCAAACCAAAGGAACGATCGGTAGACCTTACGCAAGAGAACTCTCCACTACGTACCGTATACCGCATTAAACGTTTCCCAAAATAAATCTCAAATCCTCACTTCGCAGCTCTATAGCCTTCCTCTATATGCGCTTCCTCTAGTCTGCTCACTTAAAACAAAGACATGCTTAGCAGACCTTACGCCAGTCAAAAATCCACTAGTCCCAGAACGTACGTGCCATTTGGGGCCACGCACTCTTTTATAGCAGCTGGAAATCGACTGCTGGTCAGTGATCGCTGACCAGTTATCAAGATACTACAGAAAAAGCGGGATCACCGACTGCGCCGTGAGTGCTCAGTTATGAGTTCGGGCAACGTGATGTACCCAAGGTGACGTTCGTGGAAGCGGTAACAGGCCTTTTGAAAACAATGGTAATTTCATCCAAATGTGCTACCTCCCCACGGCAATTAATATATTCGTCTAGCACTGGACATTAACCGCCTTAAATTTGAGCTGCTCATCGACTAGCCTCTTTCGATATCTCTTCCCCTCATGCATGCCTGGTACAAGAGTTCTCTACAGCCAATCCTCGCCGATATTAGTGCTACACGTTTTGTAGAGCCACTGAACAAACACTTCTAATGCTTCTATGATTAGGTTTTAGTGAACAATGAAGAAGAAGTCTGAAGACCACGCAGCCAGAGCGTGAAGAAATCGGATCACAAGGCGAATCAGGGGATGGCTGCAGCGCGCTGGGCGAGAGAGGCTTCTTTTGCAGAGGTTGAAACACAGGCATCATCAGTCACACCGCATCAGTCACACAGTACCCTGATGGGCGATTAGAAAGATGAATTCCCTCAGTTTCTTCCGAACGACAGCTTGCCTAAATGCCCTATTCATGGAAAGCCGATATTGCCGCTACGAGCCGTCGTTTATTGGAAAAAACAACATTTTTGTGTGTTTCCGCAGGGGAAGTCTTTTCCTACCTTGTGGAAACGGCTTCTTACACCTGTGCTACACGGCCGTTATAAAGGCCTTCCGAAGGCCGTTGAACCAAGTGTCTATCGAGTGTCCCATTGTAAATGCACAGGGCGCACTTGCAGGCGAGCGTTCAATTGTCAATTGAAAGTCGCCGTGTAGCACAGATATTAGACTTGCGTCTCCTCGTTGCTCATAAGCCAACCGCTGTCTAGTGATGTCTGCGTAGTTGATTTGAGGAACGTTTAATGGCGAAACCTTGGCCATACCTTCCTCGGTGAGAGCAGGGGACTGAAACAAATATCTGTCTCTGTGTGGGTTTTGCGTCCAGTGCTGTGATTGGGGCATCTTTGTGTTTGAGCGAAGAGAGTCAGTATCTCATATAACTACGGTGTTGTTATTTTGTCTGATAATAAACTTGCATAGTTTACCATCTTTTTGCTCAATAAGACACCGAGTGTCGCCGGATACTGCCATCAGCATATCCCATTTACAGCAAAAGTAAAGCCCGAGTAAAAGATACGGTGCTAGGGCCCGCGCGCTATCAAATACCATTGAGCACGTGGCAGCTTACGTTTTTATCGTACACTGCTATGCTGCCCTGCGGAGCCTCTCGCTAGGAAAATGTGCAATCCATCGACAAAAACTTGCGCTGTAACCGGATATACCAACTGTGATTTTGACCTAAAAGCGCAAGAGTCAGGCGAGTCTCACGCACCGAAACCCCCACAAAGGTTGGTCCTGTTCAAGGTTGTTCGCGGTGCACGCGTCTCCTCGAGGAGAGCGCAAGAAGAACAGCCAGCTGCTATACCAACCGAAAAAAGTTTGCGTTTATCAATTGCACCTGTGGCTGTGAGCGTTCGCTCTTTGTTGCAACGCTTGTGATCGCAAAGTAAGTCGCAGAAGCTGCCCTCACAGACACAAATATGGGTGAAATGCTGCCCGAAATATTTGGGGGCGCGAATGTAGTTCACGTTTTCCGTTACATTTCCAGCTTATACAGACGCAGCACCACGCCTTAAGGGCTCTACAAAATCAGATTCTGCCAATCAACTTTCAGTAAATAAAATATTTCTAGGGTTCTACCTTTGTTTCACTGCGTCTTGAATTTAGTAGTATTGTTGGAAAAAATTCGGCGAGGAAACTGTACGTGTATAAATAAGTAAAACCGAAGAAAGAAAAGGCTGGAGAGTACATCTACGTTTAGGACTTAAAATACACGAGGCGATAGCGTTACTTCGGCGAAGGGAGTAGGGGAGGGACGCTTTGGAACGGAGTAACAGCAATTGCCATTTCTACTTTCCAAGCACTTAAGCTCAGTGACGAAAGCAAGACTTCGGAACAACGGCCTTTACCGCCGCGGAACAGGAAAAACAGCGGCCATCTCCGCTTGTGTGGCTTAGGATGTAGGTGTGAAAAGTTATGGCTGCGGGATGTTAGTCAGTTTGAAAGCCAAGCCGACAGTGTCGTTGTTGAAAAGTGTTTTTGCTGTAGCGCCGTGTTGCACTGAACGTTTCGGTTTTTTTAATAAGAGAGAGGGAGAGAGAATACCTTTGTTGAGTAACATATGGCGCGAGTTTGGGGAAAAGGGGTATAGGTGATATAGCACAACAGTGAAACAGAAGTTCAGAGCCCCAGATGAAGCAGCTTGTTCCCTTGGACTCTCATTCAGCTCAAACTTATCTTGAAGAAAAAAGCTCGTCAGACTAGTCTCTCGTGTAAGTGTAAGTGGAATATGCAATGTTTGAGTCAGTCTGCTGTGAGCACGCCGTTTGATATGACCTCATACCGTGCAAAATATTGAACGTTTTCATATATTTAGCACAGTTTAATGATAATGTCGAACTTTTCTTACCACACATCTTCACTCCTCTAGATTTTCGGGTATATATGTTGTTTTTTACCCTTCGCAAACTTGGCGGCAGGAGAATGATGGTGTTCCTATTCATACTATGAGAAGCTCTCCACATTTCCCGGTCAATGGAGTGTAGTAGTAGTGGTCGCAGGCAGCAGGGTATGCGATTTCGAGTGAATTCTGGTAGGCTGCTTTTTTGGCTTCCAGACCTTTGTGCACGGGTGTTATTGTAAACTGAACGTTCATCTTTGTGGTTTGGCGATTCTTTCTACAGTATTTAGGTACTCTGTCTGCAGTCAAGTGCCTAATGTTCTTGTGAGCGTATGTAATGATATTCAAGGTATATAGTTCCCGTAAACGGATCACCAAGAGGATGACTCCAATTTCCGCCATTTCCGTTTGTGTGTGTAGCAGGTTCATGAAGGCGCAACGATTGCAACGGTAGTCCAACACGAACATGTTTCGACCTTCATATTTTGGAAGAGCCCGGCATCGGCGTAAGCTCTGTTATCATGGTTTTGGAACTTTCTTCTAATAACTTTGATCCTGGCGTATCGAATCTCTTTGTGGAGGTTTGTATCTGTTTTGTTAAACACAGAGGGAAAGCGTTAATAAAAGCCGCCTTAATTGTGACATGTTTGTCCCGGAATCTGCCCGCTAGTTCTCCGGAGGTGTGTCTGTCTTTCGTAATTTGAGCCTTCTCAATTTTGTTTTTCGCAGACGCGTCCTATGAGCTAGCAAAGTCGCCACTATGATTTCTTCACAGATATTTTAAAAGGCCAAAGTTATGAACCTTTTCGGTGATAGTGAAAATTGGGAGGAAGTTGAGGGTGGCCCTACTTTCTGTTGGGGTGGTGGTGGTGTTTACTTGGGTTTTTTTTAAGGGAGGGCAAGTTTGTGTTACGGCAGGCTGTACGATATCTGGTTCATGGCCAGGGCACGCATAGGTTTTGTTTTTGTTTTTATTTTTTGTGCTTGCCCCTGCATAGATGTTTTACAATCTGGGCCAAATGGTCAACAATGTTCTTTATTGTGGCAATTGGGATATCAGCGCTGCCCCTTCTCTGTAGGGCCATGCCAAGGATTCTACCGTGGATGTTCTCTGGGATGACACCCTGACCGCATGGCGACACCCACCCTGTGCAGGATAGAGTTGGAAGCGGTGACAGAGCCGCGAGAATGATGAAAAAGTAGCTGTAATTTGTGTAAACAAGCGCCATATACTGGGTTCCATTTCTTGGCGAGATATATTTGAGATGTTTTTCGGTCATAACTGTAATCCCAGTGTGTAAATATGAACATTTATATCCATCGGTTGATTGATTATAGTGGTTTGTTCATAATGCGCCGTAGTGGAGGGCTCCGCATTAATTTTGATCACCTGGGGATTTTTAACGTGCGCCGAACTCTCGAACACATGGGCGTTTCAGCTTGTTGCCTCCATCCGAAAAGCGGCCACCACGGCCGGGAATCGAACGCGCGTCCTCGTAATCATCAGCACGACGCCCGACCCACTGAGCCACCGCAGCCGGTATAAAACATTTTTTATACCCACGGTGGGTTTTAAATAAATCAAGTAAAATAAAGAATTTATAGGTACATAATGTAGAAACACTCACTACAAGCGTTTTCTTATATTGCTATGTTGGTTTATTCAAATATCTATGAAGCGCTTCCCTTGCGTCCTAGCTCAATCAGGGTCCAGCTGTATCGCTTTGAGACGCTTGTATGGCTTTTTCGCGAATGTCCGCCCACAGCTCCATAAAGGAATACGTCTTCTCTGCTTGTCGAATCTTCACTTCCATTTGCCTAAGCAACTCTGGCGTGAAGTATTCCTTCCATCCTCCAACCTTTGCTTTCCGGACAAGGGCGTACTTGTTTTCGTCACCTTCGTAACCTTCTTTACAAGTAGTTCGCCACCTCGACAGCATTTTGTCAAACTCCGTCTTAGAGTTTGCAGCCAAATCGAAGACCACAACGCTTCGCATGTAGTCTGGCGTGGACCTCTCCAGCAACTTCTCGAGCAAACCTTCGTCCTCTTCCAAAGCTTTCCTGTAAGGCTCACCGAGGAAATTCGCCAGCCTAAGCACCATCCCACGCGTATCCATCTTCAGCTGCTCGTATGTAACAAAAAACACGTTCGGTTCATTCCTCAGTGCGAAGCCCGACGCCACGTGCTCGAAGTAATCGCCGTACCCGAAGTCTCCTGCCAGAAAGGCGTCGACAAATTGACCGAATGTGGCATCCTGAAACTTGTAGTGACTTAGATTAGTGACCATATGGAATAAAGACACGCAAACGTCCCAGGGATTCCGGGCCACGTAGATATACTTTCCTTGTTCTGTTATCTCGTAGCTGGAAAGCGGCAAATGAGTTAAGAACGTTCTGAGTGGCAGAGGCGATTTCCAATCTTCAAAGTTGAGGTACTCAAGGGGTCGATAGTTGCTGGAATATTCTTCGAAGCTGGGGACCGTTTCCCCACCTTGGAGGATCAGCTGGGTGATGTACTGCACCCAATTTGTCCCACTTTTTGGATATGTCGACTGCACCACGTCCCCGGCTCCGGCCCTGAACTTCAGGGCCTTGCGCAGTGAGTCGGGGTCTGCGGCAACGCACCTGGGTATGCCGTCGATCACCTGGTACGCAGGCCTTCTCCGTTGCATCATGCCGGTGTTTGCTGGAAAGAATAGAGATGGCACAATGAACATGTGCAACCGAGTAAATCTTTAGGGGGCAAAAACACCTGCGCACCCTCTGAGGTGTAGGAGAACCTTGAAAACTTCATGTTAGAAAAACAAGCGCCCGGCCTTTATATGGTCACGAGCAGTTTTTCATGCTAGAGAAAAGAGCCGTAAATATCAAATGGAACAGATTTTCCCACACACTAAATAACTCCAAACCGGGAGTACGTCTGTTTTGGACACCCTAAAAAATCTTTCCTTACCGACCTTTACTGGCGGTAATATCTTACCCTAGAGGTTTAAAAAATTCGGAATAAAGGTAATTAACAGACCTCTCGGCAGTGGGAATTCGTGGAACAAATACGGTGTAATTTGTAACTACTAGTATACTGGTATTACTGCAAAAATCCTGCAAGAGCAATCAGATAGCCTTCTATAGTTGTTTCCCACAATTTGGAGTTGAAACGCCTCATTCAATCCTACACGCCTGCGATTAAAACCGTTGAACACGCTGCGAAGTACTTCTAGCGTCCCACTTGAGGTAGGAAGCACTTTGCGCGCGCTCTAATACCTGTTGAAACGTGACTAAATTACATTCACATTGCGAAAATCCAACCGGAGGGATACTGCACGCATACTAAGCACAAAAACGAATGCAATGCCTCCGGCTTGCTTTACTGCTGTGCTGTTGTATTTTTTGCGGGAGCGCATTCCTTTGTGCGCATCTTCTATATCTGCCTCAAGGCCGATTTACAGTGCGGAAACACACCGGGAACATCAACAGACCATGAGAGCCAACAGTACATCGCCTTCTCGACGAAATCGTCCAAAGCCACATGTTCCTCAACAGGCTGTTACACTGATCGGACACATAATAAAACCCCAACCAGCAACACTGTTGGCTCGGTTCGGCGGTTTTAGGACACTCGTGGCGGAGCATTAACCAACGCATGTTGTCAAAGCCTGCACCTAGACGTGATTTATTGCATTGCATCACAACAAGGGAATGTTTCATTTAAAGAGCACCCACGATAGAAGCTTCTTATTACGAATCTGATCGGAAAGCGAATGGACACGCCCGAAATACTAAATAATAGCTTAGGTTTAACACTTATAATCCCAGTTACCATGAGCGAAAGCAAAGACTGTACACGCAGTGTTTTCTAAATGCTTGCCTCCGCACGAGATTTCTCCGCCTGCTGTCTGCATGATTGCATTCATCCGTTCGTTTGCGCTGAAGGGCCACCAAAGACCACCGTGCCCGAACGCCATCGATGACGAGACTGAGAAACAAGCGCCTTCGATGCGGCTCGAAAACCAGCTCATCCGTGTGCCTCCATCGTGTTTTTCTCTAGTTACAGTGAACTAGAATACTGTAAGAGTGAAAAAAAAAGGCACAGGCAAGTCTAAGCCAGAAGACCGGAAATCCGCTAGGGGCGCTGCTGTGAAATGCTGTGGGGAATAATGGTTTTCATGACAGCAGGACTGACGCAGAGTCAATCCAGCATGGTGAATTACCCGGAGTCAAGGAATATAAATATTTGGGAGTATGGATAAACGAAGGGGAGGAGGAGGAGGAGAAAAGCGAAAGGAAAGGCCGAGAGGTTATCCAGGCTGAGAGCCCGGATTGCTACTCGGCACTGGGGAAGGGGTGTTCAGGGGATAAAAGAGATGGCAGGCGAAAAAGGGGGTATAGGAGCGGGGTCGCGCACACACTTTAGTCCCTTCGTGGGCACTAGAGCCTCTCAGCTAAACCTGTGTCCTTCATAAAACGCAGAAGTGCTTTTGTTGCCTTCTGCGAAGTCGATTGTAGGGATCTTTGTCCTAGAATAGTCTCTAGCTTGAACTCTTGATTGTCCAATCTTCTGAGCTCGGCTGCCAAAACGCGTCTTTCCGATGAATACTCGGGGCAACAACAAAGCACATGGTCGATTGTCTCTTCAACCTCGCAGGCGTCGCAGTGAGCACTACTGGCCATCCCGATGAGGAAGGAGTAGGCTTTCGTGAAGGCCACTCCCAACCACAGCCTACAAAGTAAAGTAGACTGTGATCGAGTCAGCCCACACGGAAGACGACGCTGGAGTAGAGGGTCCTGGTTGTGGAGTCGCGGGTGCACAAAGCCCGGTGTATTCCATTGAATAATGGAGGTCCTCCGCGCGAACTGACGAAGGAGCCTAGCGGCATCAGTCCTTGCAAGCGGAAGCAAGATGGTCCTTTCACTGTCATGGCCTGTCCGGGCAGCTGCATCAGCCGAGACATTGCCGGTGATTCCACAGTGACTTGGCAGCCACTGTAATACAATGTTATGGCTTAAGAAGTAACGAGGAGCAACCTAAGTGTAAAGGAAAGCAAAACGCCGCTATAATGAAGGATAGTGCTCTTTGGGGGCATAACAAATATGAAGTAGTGAAATGAATGTAGAAAAGGGTAATGGTTCCGGGCCTTACATTTGCGAATGCAGAACTCTGCTCAAAATCCGACGCTCAATCATGTCTTCAAGTGAATGAGAGGACAGTAGGCCGTTGGGCTTTAGGCGCGCATGGAAAAACATCTAACGAAGCAGTGCAGGTAGATATGGGCTGGGCTTCGTTTGAAGTTCGCGAAGCTCAAAGTAAAATGTGTTTTTAGGGGAGGTTGAGAGCTATGGATCAACGTAGGTGGACAGCTAAAGTTTTTAGGTACCTATGAATGAAAGTGTGGACACGCAGTGGCTAAGGAAGACTAGAAGGCGAACGATGAAATTACGGAAAGAGCAGTGGAGAAGCAGTGAACACAGCCAAAGTAACCAGAAAGAAAGCAAGGCAGACAGAAACGAATAGATGGAGAGAAAAAATGGAAGCTAAAACGACGTTAGAGGTGTACTACAAGGAAGAGAAATTGAACGTCAGAAATGACAATTTCTACCATCATTCCAAGGACAGTGCTTTGCTTTGTGAGGCTAGAGCAGGATGGTTAAGAACTAAGAGGTTTGTGGAGAAGTATGCAAAAAATAGTGGACTATTCGTGGTCGGCGGAAAGAAATAAAAACTATGCAGCACATAGTATTAGAATGTGCTGGTATCCATCCAAATCTACATAAGGGAGATATTGGTCTTCCAGAAGCCCTAGGATTTAAGGGTACCACAGTGGGAGTTAACTTCAGGGTTGTCGAGACTGCTAAAGGAACGTTAGAATGCTGGTGCACGAAAGGCAGAGAGGGGAATACGGCTTAGGACAGCGACCACCTCTGACAGAAAAAAGTATTTTGAACCTGCCCTAAGAGCAGCGCTAGAATTAAACGAAGATTATAAAACATAGATATATTAGTCTCTTTGATAAGAGGACACGCCATTAGCTTGTTACATAGGGGATACCATTAGCAATTAAAGGATTAAAACAGGCAAGTCGGTTGCTGACAACCAAAGGCCCGATTCCTATGCAGGGCCACAAATCATATCATCACCGTAGGGAACGTAGTGTAGTGGATAGAGTGTCCGCCTTCCAGTCGGCATTCATGGGTGTGAAGCTAGGTGCAAAACAATTTTTTTTGATACGCATGGACAGCACAAACAATTTGCTTAAAGCATACTTGTGGTGATGTTTATACATACTGTTTTATTTCGCAGCTGTATTACGTAAGGGTTTCATTCATTTTTCGATGCCCTCCGTCGCGGTCACTGGACGTCGCGGCGTCCCTATGGACTTCCCTCCACGTCTTTTCCTATTCCCAGAGACAAAGTTTGATCTCTCTTTCTCTCTCGATGTCCTCACATCAAGATGCGTTGCGGCAATGCCTACTATACACGCGTCTTTTTGAAGAGCGAGGCGTCAAATACCGCGAAGCGTTCGTGGCTGTGCGTTTCCTTTTTGTTTGCGTGCGTACTTATAGCGGATCCAGAGGCTCCAAATGCGTTTGAAGCGCGAACCGTTCTAAAAGACGGGCTTTAACCCAGCAATAACTTAAGGAAAGAAGCAGCGGTTTAACGCATAGGAGACTGCTGGAAAGCGTTTGTAACCATAACGCGTAAAAAGATCTCCATACAAATTTGGAGAACTCAGGGAATATCCAGGTGTTCCATATAAGCGGTAATTCAGAACATAACAAGCATAGCAAACAAAAATAAAGCACAAAACTACAAAATCAATTCAAAACGTTAAAACCCTTTGCTTTGGAGTTGGTGTGCTCTTCAAGTCATCTCATCGCTTTACCTTTTGTTTTTCTAAACGAGGATCCTTTTATTGGCGCTCTTTAAGCGCAGATGTCTTTCGCCGCTAACACAGATGTTTTGTACGATCACGGATAAAATTGTGGTAAAAATAAGTGTCTAAGACCTCTTTGTTTGCATCGCTGTCTAGAGAAAGATAAGTGTCGGTCGTCATTAGGATGCGCGTGTCAATATTGCATCCACCTCGGAGGAAACAAAAAGTATCGGTAAGCGGGGGCGAGCCCTGCACCATTCTTCCTTCATACGACAGAGCGCACCCTGCTTTGTGCGAATCTGTCCTGGAAAAAAAAAAAATGCGCGCGCCTGCGATGTGACGTCAGCAGAGCTAAGTAGTCTGAATACGTGTGTGCGCTGAGCCTACGCCGCCTGTATAAACATTGCCTAACGCGTCGCCCGCTTTCCAATGGGAATGGCAGGGACTCTAACTTCAGACACTAATCCGGTATGTGGCGCGCCCCGGCGGACGTCCCGCCTTACGTCAGTGCTCGCGAGTCGCGAACACTGCACCCACTTCTACAGAGTGTGCCTGTCAGCTTGTCGACGACGATGATGATGATGATGATGATGACGATGATGATGATTATGCTTAGCGGTTTTCCCTTTGTAACGGGGTGGCGTTGCACAGCGGCCTTAGTCGTAACCTCGCCAAAAAATTTAAAAACTTATAAATAGAAAATAAAATAAAAAGAAAATACCTTTACACCTTTATGCCTCGAAGTTGTCGCAGCGCCGCCTCGAGGACGCCAGAGAAACTGTCAACTATTTTGCATAGTTTCCGAGAAGCGGCGCTGGCTGGCGGACATGAAAGCACGTAGGAAGGCTACGGAGCGGGAAAGGGCAGGAGAGAGCAACAGGAGAGAGGCTGTTCGGCCATTTTTCCCTCACGCGTTAGGCAAGCATTATACAGGAGGCGTTGGCTGAGCCTTTGTTGCGGCTAAAAAGCCTGCGCGGCCCGCCGTTCTTTCCCCTTCACTTCTCTTTTCTCCATGCGAGAAGGGAGGCGGGCTAGGAACGTCACGAAAAATGTAGATCATCTCGAATGAGAGTTTGTTAGACGAGGCCTTCTGGGCGTTTTCTCCCGAGCGCAACTTTAAGAAACAAAAGCAATTCGAAATGGCAGTTCACTGAAATATTTCAGTTTATTAAAAGTAGGCGCCTTTGGGAGGGGAAGAGAGGAATTGGCTTTTGGGGAAAGCGTACAACCTTCTTCTCTGCCTACGCCCTGCTTAATCGCTTTGCCGGAAGAAAGGCCTATGCGACGTTCAATTACGAACATAAATTTAATGTGTAGCATTCTTTGCTGAGTACCCCCGCAGCCAGGACCGTGTAATACACTGCAATTAATATGCATATGGGGGGCAGTGGCATATTTAAACGTTATAATAGCACAAATAGAGGTAATTGGTTGGACAGCATTTTGAAAAACCCAACAATAACAAACGTGTAAAAAATAAAATTTTCACAAAAATGATCGCATAAAATAAAAAAATGCAACTCATACGTCTCCCATCCGAAACGAAGAATGAATTAAAAAAAAACCGGCAAAATAAGGTCATAAATATGAATCGAAAATAGCGTAACTCTCCAGAACGCCTTGTATCTCCAAAAAAAATACATAATTAGCGAATTAAAGGCGCTTCATCGCTATATTGCTATACATTACATCGTTGGAAAAAATAAACAAAAAACTTGAGAAGAATAAAATAAAGCAACGTGTTTCGCTAGTAACGAACTCACTCTGCACAAGTGCTGTAAGAAGGACAAGCATTAATAGACAATTCTGCAAATTTTTGCAGATTTTTTGCTGCCATTAATCATCATAAGCATTCAATCAGTCGGTGTTTGACACAGAGCATTTGCTTCTATTCATGTTCATGAGTATCTAAAAAAGAAAATGAAACATTTGGATGCACCAGGATTCGAACCTAGAGAGAGCGTGTCGCAGGCGGTGACTGTATCTACTACACACTTTCCCCTTTAATCTAAACAGAACCCCCAATGTGCAGAAGATTTAGAGAACAGCTCTTAGTTCTCAATACCTCACAGCCTTAGACGGCGCGAGATAGGGACACTTTCCTGGTATGTACAAAAACAGAAATAGAGGTCATCCGTATTCGTCCTTTGAAGACCAACCAATGTTCCCGAACAAATGCATCTTTACCAATCTCGCTGGAAGCAAATTTTAAAATTTCAGCTGCTACCCCACGGGACCTGAGAATCTGTCAGTATTGAGGGAATTGCTGAAGATCCAAGAACCATCGCTGTGACCTTCATCTACCGTCAGTGCATCTTCAAAGTTTACACTAGGGCCCTTTAAACCAGCATATTAGGCTCTTTTTGTTGCGCCATACTCATAGCAATCGTGTTTTAGACGCTAACACAACACTTCATGACCACTGAGCACAGTCTCGGCGCTCTTTGGCCTTGCATGCACTTAGGCCCTAAACATTCGTAGACATGTACACTCGTTACATTTTTTCATTCACATAAGCGTTTCGAAGTAGAAGTAGAAAATTTACAACATTTCGCGTTGTTGGCGCGCAAAGGAACATATTTCCTTTGATAACTCTAACACGGCTTTTTTATCTTCATTCTGGTTTTAATTTCGCGCCTGACAGACAAATGGTGATGCGTAAAGAAATTTACGGCCACTTCCCCTACTGAAAGCTGTACTCCCTTTCAAAAACCACACCTATTTCGGCGCGGCTGGCGCGGGAAATCGGCGCGATTGCTGCCCCAGATGCCGGAAACGAACTTCGTGTGATCCAGGGAAATTTTAAGATATGCCCTAACAGTTATGTGACCAATGCCGCCTCCAACTTTAGCACATACATTACTGCTTGTGCACAGGTACCGTTCGCGAAAATATACGAAGGGGCCACTTACCTGTTCTTTTTGTTGATGGGGGTTTCATTTA
This sequence comes from Haemaphysalis longicornis, assembly GCF_048455015.1. Lineage (NCBI taxonomy): Eukaryota > Metazoa > Arthropoda > Arachnida > Ixodida > Ixodidae > Haemaphysalis > Haemaphysalis longicornis. Next base: position 305,500 of record NW_027526315.1, read on the forward strand.
CTACTCCAGGATATTCAATTTTCTAGTTCACATAGACCAGTGCCGGATAATGGATCGACATCCTACTGTCTGGAGCTTGCGCGGTCAAAGATAAGACCGACATTCCGCAGAGCAAGTGCAATTTCGTTCCATCCCTGTGCGCTTAGCCAATCCCCACTGTCGCGCGATATCATGCCAAGAAGTCTTATTGTAAACGCTGGCGTTGATGCTTCTCTCTCCCTCCGTTTCCCTGTTTTCCTTTCTTGTTTGTTCTGGCACTTCCTTCGGTTTGTTTTTCGGCTTATCGAGGCACCGAAAACATTCCGTGTAGATACCCTGCTTCTGCTGCATATGAACTGTCTCGAAGGACGCGCGTCAGACGTCACGCCGTTGCGAATCCCCTGGTCTCATATCTGGTGATCACGCATAAGCGTTCAGACGAAGCCCACTCGAATTCTTTTGCCGTTATCTCCGCTGACTATGGTTCGGTGCATGGAGTAAGATAAAAGGAGACCGCCGACTGGGGCCCAGAAAAAAAATTGGCCGCATATCTGCTCCTGTCGTTGCAAATGTCAACAAAAGACGATAGTCTTTGCCGACATTTGCCAAGTAAATGCCTCCCTTCGCTTTCCCGCTCACATCTCATGTTGTTCGCCTTGCTTCGCGCTCCTCCCAAGGTAAAGACGCCAAAGGTTTCCCTAAATCATTTTAAATTTACCGCGTTCTACTGCTCCAGGTCGGGTGCCTCGATGCCAACGCTCCCGTACGGCGGAGACGCGCGTGAATCGAGGCGCCCTACTTCAACGTTGATAGAACCACGTTGCCCTACTCCCCGTGCGTTCCAAGCAGAACGTGGAACCTACCTAGTGGAACCTTTCGCCACTGTTACCGGTTGGTTCCTTAAAATGGCGCCAGGAGCTATAGTGGCGCGCGCGACAGCAGGCGACGGCGGAGTGAATTTTTTCTCTGCAGTTGATGGAGTATTTAACTTCGCAAAAATCAAGCATGTATAATTTTTTTAAAGGAACACTGCAAATATCACTTCTGTGTTAATTTCGTGTCTTATATTTGCGTAATGTCTTCTTCAACAATGTTGACAAGTATAAACATTACACCGGATTTAAGCCCGTTCTACATGGGGTGAATTTTGCCTGCGAATTCGCAGTTGCGGCGCCACCCGTGTGGCAGAACGATTTATTTTCCTATTTTGACTGCTGCGACATATTGCCAAATGCTAAGCGGCGTTCACAAGAGAAGTTCCACTCTTCCAAACATTTGGAAATTCGCCATAGCAACGAAAATAGAATGTTTTGGTGCACGAGCGGCGCCGCAGCTGCGAATTCGCAAGCGAAATTCGCCCCATTTAGAACGGGCTTTAGACGGGTAGATTTAGCTGTGACTATATACGACTATTGCGCAGGCCTTGGCCGGGTGGCTGAATCGAGTCACAGACAGACAGACAGACAGACAGACAGACAGACAGACAGACAGACAGACAAAACAGACATACAGACAGACCAAAATTTCTGGGTTTAAGTAGTCCAAGAAAGGCTATCGTCTTTAAAATCATTTGCGTTTTCCGACAATGTCACCGTGGCGCCGGCTGCCCAGCTTTCACTTTGGCTCTTCCTCGTTGGCACCCACTGTTTTCATAGGCGGTGGGATGTTAGAGTGGTGCCCCTGGCTGTGACATCACCTCATGGACTCGCACCGCGGTCATCTGCTACCCTACACATGTCAGGGGCAGTAGTGCCTGCGCTTCAAATCTCCCGCTTTGATGCTTGGTGGCATTAAGAACCGTTTTTCCAGTAATTCAGTTATTTTCACTAACTTCTGACACGTCTGAATAGTTTCAAGCTGTATCGCGCACAAGTTTGCAACACACGAGGAGAAAGAGAACAAGTTTCTTCAGAGCATCGGTGACAAGATCGCGTGTAACTCGTCCTTTCTAGCTTATTTGCAAGGTACAGTGCTCAGAGCTCCTCAATAATTATTCAAAGTGCGTAGGCCTCCACAAAGTATTTTTCAGGTGCTCTTATAAAGACCCAAGAGTGAAATGATACGCACCAAGAAGTGGACCGCTACACGCGCATCGCACAGCAGGAAATAAAGCGGCTCTCTTCTATTTCTTTCGTTGTTGCTGACTCGCATCACATGAATGTTTTTTTTTCTGTGCCCAACACATTCATTTTTCTCCACCTTCACAAACGTCTTATTTATTACGAGGTTTGCGGATGTTTGGAAGGCTCACATAGTTCGTGTTGACATTTTTTCCCGGCTGTAAGGCATACAGCACCCTCTTCACAATTTGGCTTTCGTTATGACTGCGTGCACATCTGCAGCATGCGTTGTTTATTCACATGCAAATGCCATTCGAAGGTTTGTGCTATACGCCACCACTAAACGGCGCAAACAACGTTGTCCACTACTCGAAAGCGGCTTTTGTGCTCCGAATTTCTATTCTAACCATTGTTATCATCGCAAACTGATTCTCAACCCGAAAAGTTATGACACGAATATGGTGTTGAAGGCTTGATATCACCACCACCATCTTCATTATCAACCTATCTACGCCCACTGTAGGGCAAAGGCCTCTCCCATAGATCTCCAATTATTCCGGTCCTGTGCTAACTGCGACCAATTTATCCCCGCAAATTTCTGGATCTTATCTGCCCACGTAACTTTCTGCTTCCCCCGCCACCCTTGCCTTCTCTACGGGTCCACTCTGTTACCCTTGATGACGAACTGTTATCTTGCCTTCCCATTACATGCCCACGCCCATTTCTTCTTCTCATTTTCTACTAATGTGTCCTTAACACGCGTTTGTTCCCTGATCCACACCGCTCTCTTCTTGTCCCTTAACTTTACACGCATCATCTTCCGTTCCATTGCTCGCTGAGTCGTCAATTTAAGCTGAAGCCCTTTTAGTGAGCCTCCAAGTTTCTGCCCCGTAGGTGAGTACCGGTAAGATGCCGCTGTCATACATTTTCTTCTTCAGGGACAATGGTAGGCTGCCATTCGTTATCTCAGAATGCCTGCCGAATGCACTCCATCCTATTCTTATCCTTCTAATTATCTCTGCCTTATGGTTGGGACCCGGGGTCACTACTTGGCCTAAGGAGATATATTCGCTTACCAATTCAATGAAATCGTTTTCGCCTGAAAGCATACTGCGTCAAGCAAACCCGCCGCTTCAGGATGTACCCCTCCTCAAACTGTTCAAAATAGATATAGCTCTTCTGCACACCCCCTATAAGCAGCTGTGCTTCCTTTCCTGAAACATTTGACCAAAAATGAGATCGTCGCTTGTTTTTGGGCAGTCGTCCTGTATTTCATGGATGCGAGCGGTGAAAGCTGCTTCAAGGAAGTAGCAGAGTCCAATCGGTCGTTGTTGGCTATGCCCCTGAGCAACGCCAAACTCAAGCGTGCATTCTCACAGATGAACTTGGTGAAATCGCGCTTCCGAAAGAGGATAAGAAATGAAACGCTGAGCGCCATCCTGCACGTTCGCCATGGCCTCAGGCTTCGAGGAGTCTGCTGCCGAGACTTCCAAAAAACAGCGAAGATTATGCAACTCTTCAATGCAAAAAACACGTAGGCTTCCGCGGAACTAGATGCCGCCATGAATTTTCCCTATCTGCCGGATGCCAGTGCGCTGACTGTGTGTAGTGCGAGAAAAAATACCGTTCAATCATGCACGCGTGATTTTTCATTTTGTAAAATGAATAAAATTAATGTTGTTTGTTCACCTTCCATTTGTATTCGTAGTATATTTTTTCTTGCTACACAGCAATTTTAAAGAATGAGAGTATTTCTTCAACTTCCACTTATTTTAGGCTTATTCGCCAGGGCGCCACCGCTTTTGAGGTCACGATAGCTTGTTTTCTCGGCGCTATCTGGCATCTCTGGCAGTGGGTAAACCCGCAGGCAGGCCGCTGTTACTTTTCTAGTTTCGGTCTTTTATTGCGCTAAAACAGGTAGTGGCGCTGGGGAAACACTCCCCCTGTCATTTTTTTTTTTCTTTCGCCTTCTCTCCGGCGTCATTGGTGGCGCGGAAGCGCCATTGCGGTCACCGCAGCAGCTGTTGCTGCCGAACGGCGCGGCAGCAAGGGCGACGCGCGTGTCATGCATTGGGAGATTTCTCGTGGGTGCTCTCTCTGACATTATGGTGCTGCAAAAGGGACGCCAAGAAGAACAGGATGAATCGTAACGCGACCACTCATTGAGTGCTGTTAGCAAAAGGTGAGATCCTCATTCGCATGCCGTGAAGCTGAGCGGGAGGACAAGACTTGTGTCGTGCGTGTGCTATGCTTGATGACCTGCAACCTTGTCTGTGTAGTATTGGGCATCAGTGTTTCTCGCCGCATGTCGCGCCCGCGCAATTAACGCGAATAAAGTGTTCAAGTGATATTCGAGCTGGCGTCGTTTCTGCCCAAGCGGCGTGCGCCGAGATGGCTGGCTGCGTGCCGGTCGCAGCGGACGTGGCCCCGTGGAGGCAGCGGAGCAGCCGTGGCCGGGTGGGAATCGGGGGGGCGGGGATCAAGGTGGAAGAATCCAACCAGCATTAGAGGGGAGAGAATCACCTCTCCCCCACGTAAGCTTCGCCCCCCTGGCACTGTTGCCATGACAATCAAAACGCCGTCAAGGCCAACATGGTGGCTTCGTTGCTATAGCCATAATAACGGAATAATGTTTCCCCAGGCTCACCAGGGGAGAATATGGCGCTAGTACCAGATTTAGCCCGGACGCATGGTTGAACGAAAAGCGACCGCCTCCTGCCGCAGGTGTGCTGGTGAGTGCAATGTCTGTCTCCCCGTCTCGGCGTGGGCCCGTAGCTCAATCGGTAAAACAACGGGCTCTCGTTTCGTTTCTCTATTTGTTCCAGGTTCGGTTCCTGGCGGTGCCAGTAACTTCTTTTATTTGATCGCGGGAGTTTCCCGTTGACACCAACGGTCGCGACGGAACCCTTGGGGGGCAGAAGTAAAAAGCTTCGCTTCAAAAAGCCAGACAAGCAATAACAAATTCGACACGCGGAATCAGCGCGCGTGGGCAGGTCGCTATCTATGAAGGCGGTCGTGGCTGATGATGACGCAACTAAGTTCAATCTGCCATCGGCGCACGAGCCCACCTATGTGCCACAAGGTGCATCGTCCTCTTCGCGAATGGAGATCATGGTGGTGTGAGTCCTGGCTACATCGATTTCTTGGGACAATAGGAACGTTCTGTAACCGCGGCATCCAAACCACACCAAGCAGACTTGAAACCAGGAACGCTACCGGGTATTTGAACAACGCTGAACAAATTAAAGACAAGCGTGCCACAACGTTTTTCACTAACACTAGGCCGTAACTCCGTCTGCGCCCTAACATCCGACAGCACGAACGCAAATGATCGCATTGGGTAATGTGAAAGGCAAACCACATTCTTTGTGTCAAAACGTATTCAGTGCTTGTCACGAGCTTACACGGCGCCTTTGGTACAGATAACCACTCATTCAAATGCAGTGGGGTCAAGGAGGGCAGCGAACGTTTCTTCGAGAATACAAAGCACCGCATGTACCGTAGTCCTTGCTGGCACGTGCCAGAGAAAGTGATGTCATGCGAGTAATAATGCCTTAACAAAACGCCCTCGAATAGTGAATATTATTGAATGCGAGGAAGCGTTTCGGCAATTCAAGTTTTTGCTTTCTTCGGGTACACTCCTTCGTAATTTTTATCCTTGGCTCCGACCTAAGTCCACGCCGAAATCAGCGGAGTAGGCATTGGGGCCGGGCTTGTTCAGCTTCATTATGGCCGCCAACATGTAACTGCTTATGCCAGTCGTTCGCTGACCAAAGTTCAACCCAACTACTCCGTGACATTACAAGAGCGCCTAGCGGTAATTTTTGCCACGCAACGCTTTCGATCTTACCTCTAGCGCCACAATTTCACCGTCGTCATGGACCATCACTTGCCGTGCAGGCATGTGAACCTTCGCAATGTTTTCGGCCGGCTTCCAAGGTGGGCCTTGCGGCTTCAAGAGTGGGATTTTACGGTCACCTACAAAAGCGGCCGCAAGCATTCCGACGCAGACTCCCTTTCGCGACTACCAATGGAGACAGCGGATGAGGAATATGACAACCTTGACCACGATCTTGCCGCCGTAAGGACAGACTTCCCTGACCTCAACAGGTTCAAGAGCGAACAACCTTCAACCACTGTTTCATTCTGCGCGGGACTGTACAGCACGGTGCCCGGTCTGCATTCGCGATGGCTTGAATTCTAAAAGAGGAGCTACTCGTCTACCGGCTCGAGACCCCAACTGCGGAGCACATGGTACCTGCTCGGACGCTTCACCGCACGCGCACACGCTGCTACTGGATGAAGATGCGTCAGGTGACGGAGAGCCAAATTGCGAGTTACCCCCAAATTCAGCGGTACAGGCGACCTATATATACGTGCGCTCCGCCTGGCAAACTCCAACCGATCCCTCTTCCGCAAAATACTTGTGACGTGCCCTGACTTGCTCGGAGGGCTACGTCTGCGCCGGGAGAGATGTTACGCTGTCCGTGTGCTTTGAGCCAGATGGACTGACCTGAGGAAGTGAAGAAGACGAAGTCAGCGGGCGTTTTTCGATGAGCTAGCTGGGTGAGGTAGAGAAAAACAAGGACATTCTTTTCGGGAGGCTGTCAGCCATATTGCGCGACCGCCTATCCGCCCACAAATAAACCTTCGCTACCTACACGTAACAATATATTGTCACGGAACACCTATGTGGACAATGCCCCATAACGCCATAACCCGTCACCGAAGACGACGAAGAGGATGCGGCTGGCCCGACCTATCATGGCCGCTTCTAAATAGATCGCTTCACCCCATCCCATTGTTCGTCTCATCATTGTCCTGGCGCCACGTAACATTTTGGTAACATGGCGCCACGCGTTACGTGGCGCCACGTGGCGCCACATTTTGGCCACGTTACAATATTTAGTAAGGTTTTTCTTAATCTCGCCCACCTACGCATGCAGCGCTTGAACGTATAGGCAGGCAGATCAGTGACACAGCGAACATGCGAAAAGAAAAACGAAAGAAGAAATAAAACAAAACATAACCCGCATATAGCGAATATGCGCCATCATTAAGTTCCATCCTTTCACAAGCACTGTGAGTAAGATCACTAACGAAATAATTGCGCAAGTGTGCTAACCCAATTATTCAATAGCAGAATGCCACGATACCAAGATACCACAGCGTAGGGCCCTTCCAGACGATATCTCAATGCATCCTGCAGAAATACAGCAGTAGAGAAAAGAGAAAGAACCCAATGATACGCCTACAAGTACACTGAAGGGTGAATATTTCAAAAGGGAGAAAAAAAGGAAAGCGTAACGTACACGCAGTAAGCAGAAAAAACAGAGGGAAGAACTTCTTGACCACGTGTATGGTGGAAAGCAATGATGCATTACAAAGCCGGTGTGACGCAGCTAAGCATCATAATCAGCTGAACCCAATTGCGAGATGCATGGGGTACTTCGATTTGCCATGAAAAGGTTTATTCACTTACATTTCAAGACATAATCTCCAATTTTCTTTCAACTAATTTTTTAATTATTTAATTAAGGCTACTGATGTTGGTATCTGATTGCTGCTGATATTAGGACCAAGTTTCACATGGCTTGCCCAATATTAGCAACCCTGCCGTGAAACAAAAATTAGGTGAAGGCCGTGGCATACACACAGGAGCTAGTTTGAACTGAAATTGAATTATCAACACGACACACATGTAAATAAAAACACAATAGCAAATGTTCCCCACGTCGCGGCGCGGCGCGCAAGTACACACCACTTAATAACCGGCTATATCATGTATGCCCATCCGACAGGGTTAGATCCTTTATCGTCAAGAAAAAAAAGGTCATGCTGACGCTTTCTTCTACGTTGCGTTGCATTATTGCAGCCTCAATAATCTTTTGCGTTAAGACCATAAATGTCAATAATATCCAGCAATCCGGGGAAGCACCTGCATAAATGTCGCATAGGATGGCTCCGTGTGAAAGGCCCCATCCGAAGAATCGTACTGAACACGCGTTAGTACCACGTCTTATCCGTGAAGCCACTTATATAGCACCCTGATGCCACGCTCAGTGCAATATTGGCGAAGCGAAATAGCCGCAAATAGTTTGCGGAAGCTCTCAGTCCTTTTCCTCCTCGAACAACGAAGACGGGAAGGCAGAATACGTGACGCGCACCAGGGTAGGTGAGGTGATCCTCGGTAGCTGGTTGGCGCGCCCATAAATAGTTTTCTGCTGCTTCGGCTTTTACTTCTCTGTTGTCGCCGTTCAAAATTTACCAAGGAAAGCTACGGGACAACACCCCGCAACTGCTGAGGGGTCCAGGAGACCAAGCACGATGGAGGAACTCAAGTGCTAACGAGCAACGAGGTGGGCGCAGAACAACGAGCTCATGAACTGGACAAAAACCGTGTTGAAGGAGAGCTGCAGCTCAATAGATGCAGTGGTGGCGTTACACAAATCAGTCAAAACGAATCAACAAATAACTGTGCCTAACCAACCCGTTTCTGTGTTAGAGCAAGGAAAATGTGACATCCCTGGCCGACTACAACAGCGTTATTGAGTACCGGGACAAGGCGACGTGATCAAGCTACAAAGCAGGATTATTCGTCTGTCAGATTCTACAGACGTCCTTTCGAGGCCCTCTGGGACCTCGGAATCTCCAGTCGCCGTGGCTTTGCCGAGAACAGGACCCTCCTTCAGAAACTGAGCATCGTTCCCTTCTGCATATGTGTTTTTAAATCAGCTTCGAGGTCTCTTGAAGAGCAGTTTCTACAAACACCAGTAACAGGTAATACTCAGTAGATTTAATTCAAACTTTTTTTGATCTCGGGGATGTTGCAGAATGTGCTAGTCTAAGGCGATTATATCATAAACGTGAATGGCACCGTTAACATAAAAAAGCGGGCAGCATCGTACTATACGCCCCGAGATTCACGACCGCTGCACCGCCTGCCGCCGCTTCTCCGCGGCGATTAACGGGAGGAGCGCTGCGTGGCTCATAGGGGCTCATGCAGCGTTTTGGTTCTCTTTTGCGTCTTGTCGCCTTTCCGCGCAGAAACAACTTTTTATGGTGCTGTCTGTAAGCAAATAGTAGGTTTAGGGCACTTGAAGAAACATTTGCGTCGTAGTAGAGTCACGGCCGCTCGATGGAAACTAGACCTAGTTTCCATCGAGCGGCCGTGGTAGAGTGCTCGAGCGCTAACAAGAGCTATCCGGCGATGCGGTTCTGCTGCGCTTCTAAGCTGCTCTTACGGGCGTCGGCGACGGCAACGGCATATGTATCACCACTGTCACTTCCGAATACTTCAGGAACCAATGAATTCTATTTTCGCCTCGGTTAGACCTGATACTGGCACAGTGAGAGGTTGGTTTCGTTTTGCAGCGCAGACAACGAATGCGCCTTTGTTTCGAGTATATACGTCGCAGAAAAATATGCTTCAAGTGATGTGATTACCCAACACTTGACAATAACTAGTGCCTTTTATGGGAATATAAGCCACGCGAAAATGTTGAGTATATTCCAAGGTTCTGGTTCGTTAAATACACACCCACTCACGCCTTATAGCAAGGACCAAGGAAAGTTAATAAAACCACGAAAAAATAAATCGTCTGCCAAGTCTGGAAGAAACAGAACTCGCACAGGAATAAAAACGCCAGTGCAGCTTCGGAAATGCTACAGACGTTTATCGAAAATTAAGCAAGGTAGGACTCACCGGACCAACTATGTACGCGAAATACACTGATATTTCGCAAGACATACGGGGGGGTGGGGGGATGGGAACGCTTATCTATAGTTCTGTAGAAATGCGGAGCGATATCAAAGAATGAACGTTTCGGTCAGGCAGTAAGATTTGGTAATCACACACACCAAGCTGCGCGTTCACTTTCCTGTAGCTTTTCGACTTCAACGAACAGCCCATCACTCGGCGGACGCATTTTTTGAAGTGTACAGTGTGTTCACAAGCGATAAAAGGTGTCGTTGTAATAGTGTGGAATGAAAAGGCCATCTGATTTATTCTTCAGGTTCGCTCTGCGGTATGACGATGTTATGAAGAAGCGTTTAGTCGCGGACTCGTATTACTCTATAAGCCCGTCTCCGCGCTGCTCGCGACAGATTATAGGTACCCTATGTATGTAGCAGATGATCGATTGCGAGCGTTCACCTCACGACAAGGCGACCCAGCATTAATTTTTTATTTGTGTGCTGATGCCCGCGTAGAATTTTGCATTATCTACCGCGCTTATTTCGTAGAATGTTCATGAAATTTATGCCACACTGGCTTGTCAACGGTAGTGATCAATATCTGAGGTACCAAGCGCCACTGGCGTCGTCTGGTGTGAGTGCTCCGCTAGATTATGTAAGCACACAAAACCGATTTACAAAGTAGTGTAAAGCCGCGGCATGACCATCTGAAGTAGCACTGCTTACGGAGATACTACTAGTAAATTTCCGGGCAGTGGAATTACAATTAGCTCCACGCATAAGCCGGTTTCGCGACACTGTCCGCGACCCACGTCTGGCACTTATACGTCCGGACCGAATGTACCGCACAAACGTCGCGACAGAAATATGTACACAGTGATTTCCCTACACCCCCCCTAGGGGGTGTGTAGACCCCCCTAGTTTTTCTGGACACCCCCCCTTGAATCCCCAAATTTCACTCTTGTCAGTCCTTGTATGGACCTTTTTCAGTATCGATCTGCGCATGCGCGGGCTGCCCGTCTGCTATTCTTGGCAGTAGCCTCGGGCAAAATAAACAAAAGTGCGCCCCCCCCCCCCGAGCTTGCTGTTAGCGTTGCACGTATTTATTTCCTTTTTGTACAACCGTAATCTTTGCAGAAGCTCTTTCAGCATGTACATTTAAAATTGGCAATTTGGCGAGGCGAAGCGCTACGGAAGCTAATCCTGGCGTTTTAATAAATCGGGAGCGTACAATCGGTGCCTGATTTATAAGTGCTGCATAATTCGTGTACCACCTAAACATTGTTTCAAGAACTCAAATTTCGTCACTGGCCCTGGCACCAAGTTCGAAAATGTCCTTATATGTGGAAAAATGGCGAGAAGTTAAAAATAAACTGAATACGGACCTTTCATGGTAAAAAATGAATTTCTCTAAATTTCTTTAAAAACAAGCTTTTCTAGTTTATGACCCCCCCCCCCCCCCCCCCCCCCAGAGTCATTGAGACACCCCCCTTGATTCGATGCCTGGGGAAACCCCTGAATATGTACACTCTCATAAATACACCACATTTGCGAAAAGAGGGACTGCTCCCCATAAATATGTATTTCCAACGCATACAAACGGTAAATCTCAGTCGTGAACGCGTCGCAAAAGCAGCGGCGACAGTGGTGAGCGGGCCGGAGACTCCCGCGGCTACTTTTAAAGCGGGCCACTAGGGGGATTTCAGTGGCGCCTCTACAGGCAGCGCTTGAGGCGTATACGCTGTCGACAGTAGTCTGCATTTTTCACATGCACTTTTAGTCGAACTTCAGACATTAGGCCAACAGCCCTCCAGAATTTTAGGTGCGGAGTACCTTAGGGCCGCACAATGTCAGTCCGCGTCCGTGCGCATAGCATTTACAATCGCAAAAAATCACACAGGCACCGGCAGGATTCGAACGTGTGTCTGACAGACCAGACAGCGTTAGTGTCAGTCGTCTCAGCCATCGGGCTACGACCGTGAGCTAGTACCGTACAGTCAAACGGCTTACTCCCTCGCCTGTAACGATGCGGAGTACCTTAGGACCTCGCAGTGTCCGTCCGCGTCCATTCGTGCGCACAGCACCATCGAGAGAAAACCAAGCGAAATTCCATTTGAGCCGTGAGTTGCAGTTTCATTTAGGGAATAATCAAGGCGCAACTCACGGCTCAAATCGAATGACGGTCGGGGCGCAAATCGGGTGTCACCCGGGGCGCAACTTGGATGTCATTTCGAGTCACCGTACTCCGCACCCTCGCCATCATCGACGGAGTAGAGAGGCTGCCATTTTTTTTAAATACATTCCGCATACATGATTTATTAGACTAAACGTGCAAATCTAAAGGTGCATTATTTTGCCGCTGACATAGCAAAGTTGACTGGTAACGTTATTTGCATTGTCTGCCGGGAATGTAAAAATAGGCTAAAAAGAATAAAAACGTTTACCTTAAACCTTATTCCTTAAAACTTTCTAAAACATATTTTAACCAGCTTAAACCTCACAACATCCACTTCCTTCGCCTCTCTTCTCTTCTTTAAATTTCCGTTCATCTGCCGCGTGGGCATTCAAAATGGGTTGCGAAAAACAAAACTTGTGTAACGTGAAATATTGCTGCAGTCATTTAAGCACCTAGTGTATAAAAGGGTTGATTTCAAATCGCCCGCCTAAGGCAACTACTGAGTCACAAAGGAGGCACTGCGACGTGATATGGCGTACATCCGGACGCAGCGTGCACTCAACCGCGACAATAGTCTTGACAAAGTTACGACATTCTCAGAACACCATTTTTTTTTCCAAACCACACCATATGGTGCTTGAAATACTGAAGACATCGCCTGAGTAGCGCTGTTCGTTTTCGTGGAAAATCAGATTTTACCCGTTTTTTAGGCCCAGAACATGTTTCAGGAGAATTGGATTAACCCACATTTCTACCCGAATGGACCGTTTCAAAGTAGCGATATGCACAATCGTACACTGACGGTCAGTCTTTCTCAAAGAGTACCTCAGAAAGCAAGCCCTACAAACTCGGCTTTTAAACTAATTGAGTTTTGCCATGACTCTGGCGCTTGCTGCCCCCGTAAGCCAAATTCTGACGTTGTTGGGCCTAGCTACCGGAAGCTTTGATGTCGAGAGAACTTTCTCCCGGCTGACCTACGCTCAACGATGGGACAGGTCTCGAATGAAGACCGACATGTTGCGCATGCAAATGGTAATGTATGCAAAAAAGGATGTCTAAACGTGGATCACAAGCTTTTTCTGAATAAATATCTCAGTTGATTTAATTTGTTATTACTCGTTACCGTCATCATTACTGATTCATTTAAAAAAAACACCAAATTTACGAGAGTATTTGCAAGAAACCCTGATATCCTCCCGACTACCAGCTTGAAACAAACACCAAATTCAGCGGGTTAGGGTTAAGAAGCTCGTGATACTCTCTGATAAAGCAAAGTGAATGTAGTACACTACAAATCTGTAGATTTAACACTAAAAACCCAAATTTTAGAATGGCTTTATAAAATAAAAACGATTTCTCCCCCATTATCATGTTTAAAAATAGCACCCGATTTTTACCCCCCCCCCCCCCCTTATTAAAAAAAATGAAACCCGAGAACGAACAACCCTACGTATAAGCCGGACGGCGTATGACCTTCGCGACATCGATAAAAACCCCTACCCAGTCACTGAGACCTGCAAACCAGGAGTGACGAAAAATAAACATGTCGATAAAGACGAAAAATAAGAAGAAGAAGAAGAAGAAGAAGAAGAAGAAGAAGAAGAAGAAGAAGAAGAATGTTTATTTCCGCCTTGTAGATAGCGACCGGGGGAACTGCAGAAAAAAGCTATCTAAAGCAGCTTGACGAAGCCGCAGCTCCCGTAATTAGCAGCAGTTGGGCAGCACAACAAAAGAAACACAGTTGCATCAGGATACATTTGTAAAAGGGGCCCAAATTGCCTCGTTGAAAAAGATACAAAGATACAAAAAGATACAAAGAACTTTTACATAGTTACATCTGGAGTATAATTACGTCACGTGTGCAGTACCACAAAGAGCAATGAACCATATCACATTTTCGCATATATACTACGTAATTCACGAAATGAGCATGCAGATAAATTGAAACTCTCAACAACGTATTTATTTAAAAGGGATGGAAGTGTGTGTCGTACAAGTGCATTGCTGGAGTTTGTTCGTGCCGTAGGCACTATCCATTGTTCTCTTTGCCTAGTGGGGTATAACCAGTTTTTTTGACGTAGGTCAGCAAGATTTCGGATGTAACTAATGTTCCTAGATGTTTCTACTTTAAATTGAGCGCTGAGCCGATATTCGTATAGGTTCCAAATTTTGATCACGCGAGCCTGGAGAAAAAGAGCAGAACTTGGTGATATATAGGGGACATTATAAACATGGCGCAAGAACTTTTTTTGCAAAAGGAAAAGGCGATTCAGACAAGAACTTGTAGTTGTGCCCCACACTAAATGGCAGTAATTAAGATGGGAATAAAAAAGAGTATTGTAAAGCAACAATTTCGTGGATTTTGGAAGAAGGTATCTAACACGTCCAACAACACCGGTAATCTGAGCTAGTTTTGCTATTACATTGTTCACGTGATTTTCCCAGGTCATAGAGGCAGAAAAGACGACACCAAGGCACTTAAAGCTATCAACAATTTCTATGGGTCGTGAATTCAGAGTAATAACATCATGAACAGGAAGTTGTTTGTTTTTAGGTAGAAATATCACGGCTTTGGTTTTGGTTTCGTTTACACGCATATAATTTGCCTGAGACCATCTCTTCAACAATTTCATTGTGTTATTGCATGTGTGAATTAGTTCATTGAGGTTTTGACCTGAAAAAAAAATGCTGGTGTCATCAGCATAGATGACAAATTTTCCGGAGGAACTGATACTTATTATATCGTTAATATACATATTAAACAATAGAGGGCCGAGTATGCTCCCTTGTGGAACGCCCGATACTTGTGGTCTGACGTTTGAAAACGCATTTCCTATAGAAACTACCTGTTGTCTGCTAGAATGATATGATTTGATAAGCAGTGCGGCATGCCCACGTATACCATAGCATTCAAGTTTCATCAAGAGCAAGTCGTTATTATCAGGTCGAATGCTTTAGAAGAGTCTATGAAAACACCTATAACGATATTCTTACTTTCGAATTGCGTAAGAATGTACTCTTTTTGCTCGAGGAGAGCTAGTTCAGTCGATTTGTTTTTACAGAAAGCAAACTTATTGGGGATAAGTAGGTTATGCTTGGTAATAAATTTTGATAGTCGGGAGTGCAAGATTTTTTCAAATGGTTTAGAAAAAATGGGAAGAATTGACACAGGCCTATACTTTCCTAAATCGTTACGGTCACCTTTCTTATAAAGAACGGACACTTTTGCTGTTTGTAGGTTCACTGGAAAAACTGCTGCACTTAAGGATAAAACACCGATAATACGCCGCCGATGTTCCGGCTTCGTTTTGTCATTACAGAGTTTTAACCTTCCGTACAATAAAGTTTTTACCGTAATAAAGGTTTTACCAACCAAAAAACACTGTGTATGCTCCATTCGTTCTGTCCGTACCGACTGCGCCTGCGCGTGTGCACAGCGAGGAAGACACCCCCGCCGTAACGAATGCGTGGGCAGGGCGAGGGCCGGCTCGCGGAACTAATCCACCCTACCGGGACGAATGCGCAAATGCCCAGACGGGTCCCGGTAAACACGGTACGAACCGAACGGACAGAGCATACGGAGACCTAAAACTCTCTATTGTGGCGGTCGGAAATGAAGGACGGCAATATCTCATCTTTCGCATTGGAACGTCTGCAACGGTAATCGCAGCAATGAGCTGTGGGTGAAGCTTCATCGGGATGTTTCGGGTGTTGCGTCGTGTCTCCACAACTATACGACCTGTAGGGCGACCTCTTGTTTTCACGCACGTTAATGTTTGTAATAGCTTCCCAATTCGTCGATACATGTAGTACCAAAAACCACAGTTTTTAATCTCAAAGCCGCATACGACAACCAGACACCGAGAAGAATCG
>NW_027526316.1:0-51546 GCF_048455015.1 Haemaphysalis longicornis
GCTGAAATCCCCGTGTCCATGTACACACAGTCAAGCTTTGCTCACTGCCATACTTTCCCGCGTACAGCCCACACCAGTGGTCATCAAAGCTGAAAAAGTAAAGCTGCAGTGTGCCTGACACGCTTATTTTGCACCGAAACGCGTTTTTACAGGGGGAATGCCAGGTTCTGATCAAGAATACTCGAGAGAATAAAGAACACTTGAGGCAAGACGTTAGCTTTGGGATACCCAAACCATAACGGACACAGATACAAGACTAACAAAGGATGAGCGCGGCTAAGCTTCAGCGAAAATGACAGGAGTCCAAATAAAGGAGAAATGCCACAGTATGTGTTTGTAACTAGCACGGGTTCATAACCCCTCAAATCCTGCGCACACAGCCATTGCGAGACGGCGTCACACGGCAAGATTACATATCATGGCTCGTGGTTACGCAATGCGTCCCGAGACCGTCACCGTAGTAGCGAACACAGCTCTCTTAAAGGAGCACTGACACGAAAATTTTATGTTACACTTTTATTGCTTTTAGCGGTGCTTAATAGTCTGGCGAACCTGAAACGGCACTTCACATACTTCAGCGCGCGATAGTTAATTACATTTAACGGCCTGA
The DNA here is from genome assembly GCF_048455015.1 of Haemaphysalis longicornis. Lineage (NCBI taxonomy): Eukaryota > Metazoa > Arthropoda > Arachnida > Ixodida > Ixodidae > Haemaphysalis > Haemaphysalis longicornis. The sequence goes on from NW_027526316.1 coordinate 611, forward strand.
AAATCGTTTGTCTAAAATTCCCGCGCTTTCATCCCGAACGACGCATATGACAGAATCCCAGCCTGACCTCACCGCTTTGTGAGGACGTCACCGGCGGCCGCTTGAGAGGGTGTTGCGCCCGCTCGCCGCTCGTGGGGCCGCGCGCGTGAAGCGACGTCACGAGTTTTTGACGAGCGCTGTCACGTCACTTCGTTTGGCTTCATGGGGTGATGTCACACTGATGTCCATTTGCTGAGTGCCGCTCCGCGCGCTGCTCCGTCGGCGCGATAAATGAGATCCAATTGAACTATGTTCTTCGCATCGCAGGCCGCTCATATTTCAGCCAGGGTATTCGGTTGAGTGAAGGAAGCGAACTGTGCAATAATATTAATGCCGAAAATTGGTGTCAGTGCTCCTTTAAAGCATCACTGCTTTCTTCCGATGTCAGGCAACAGAACAGAACTTGGCATCACATGTCTACAGTAGTCTGCTTTTTTTCTCCTTCGTGTGGTGTTCTCCTGTGGTGCTCCTTTGTCTCGCATTTTCTTCGTGTGACAATCGGTGTTGGGAGAACATTGGTACGTTCGTCAGATTTCTGGGCCCTCTGAAACTGATACTCTCTGGGCCTAACATAAGGAGACCGCAAACACTCTCGCCTTCAAACACCCTGACCTCTGAACATTGCAGTCCTCAAACATTCCTGCCCACCAACATCCCAACACCAAAAAGTTTGGTCACTCAAATAACCTGCACCTGAAACCAATAATGTGACACCAGAACACTTGGAACACCAGAAAATCACAACCCTCTTCTTAATTTAAAGGACTGGTGAAGAGCTTTTTGAAAAAAAATTTGTTGGGGGCATTACATTATGGTTTTCTCAACACTAAATTCGAAAAACGTGTTCATTTTATGTGTAAATACACCCAAACCATCTTTTTTCATCAAAACAAACGACCCCTGCCAGGGGGGGCTGGTCAGAGCACTGGCTGCCTTTTGCGATTGGCTGGCGGCAGATGACGTCATATTTGGATGTTCCGGCACTGCAGTGACTCCTCGACCCGAGGAGCTTACTCTGTTCCTGTTCAGATACGGGCCACAAGTACCTCCGGTGAATGGAAGGCTCGCACAATGTTTCCTCAGAATAGGAAGTATTAACTCAACAAGTTCCCTCGTGGCGAGCTTTGGAAAGGGGTTCTCCCCCAACGGCTCATGGCCGACTTCTGTTTCTCGGATGCAAGGAAGTTGTGCAGATATTGGTTCGCCACTTTCACTACCAGCGCTAGTCACAATTCCTAGCACAATTTTTCAACACACCGTCATCCCCTTCCTCACATGTGTAACTTTGTTTTTACATTTCGACAGGCGGTAACAAGCTCTGTGCAGCGGCCTGTGATGCACACAGGCAGGAGCAACTGGCGATGCGGCCACCGCCGGTCACCGCATCGCGTGGAGGGGCTGGTGCCGGGTCGCTGCGCGGCTGGTCCGCAGGGTGTGGCATTGCTGCACATACGCAGTTTTAGAATATGGGAACCGAACGTTGGTGGCCCCACAAACGGTAGAGGAACCCAAACGCAGCACGCTGGTCCGTAATGAGCTTTAGAAGAACGCCTTTCCCAACAGATCGAGCCGGCTTGGGTTGCACAGATCGCCTCGGATGTTGGGAACTTTAGGCTTAGCACCAAGGCCGATATTTGGTCGCCACTACCTCTACAATTGCGAATGACTATCCTTAACACAGTTTTCCCCCACACTATCATCCCCATTCTCGCATGCGGAACCTTATTTTCACGTTGATAGTCATTCTAGCGATCGGTGCTGTGTTCATTCTTGCGCGCAGGTAGCGCCATCCATCGGCCTCTCGCCGCACCTCGTGCTCGGGCAGGCGCATTTGCTGCCGTCGAAGAGCCCCCGTGGATGGTCGGCATTTCGCATCGCGATACAAATTCGATCACCTCTTTCAAAATCACCTTGGATGACAATCCCTAGTACAATTTTTCACCACGCTATCAGCCATTCTCTCGCACGTTTACCTCGCTTTTTGAGACGGCTTTGATTATGGACAGCAGGGAAGAGCGGTTGCTGCCGCGGCATGTGCGGTTCGAGCCATTTTCTGGAGAGTGCACAGAGAGCTTCCGCACGCCGAAAACCGTTCATGCCTTCCAGCTTGCTCGATTCGTGCCTTCATGCCTTCCATACCTTCATGCATCATGCCTTCCAGCTAAGCTGTCGTCATTGCCGACAACGTTGATCGGGAAAACGAGCAAGAAGTTCGGGAAACCCAGAGCGCTGCAGTCCCAAAAATTTTCTAATCCTCTTATAATAACGGATCAGGACGTTGGGGTACCTCCGTATTTGTTTGAGCCCGTCGCTTCGCGTACGAAGCACAGAGCCCCCGACGACACGTCCGGCCCCGACTACTCGTGAAGGCAATGTAGTAGCCACGGGCGCTTGGGTAGGAAATCTTTGGTCTCTAGGAGTCGCATTAGGGAATCTCTAAAAACATGGTAGCATTACGGTTAAAAATTTACACGGAAGCAACTCAGGACAATGAAGGTTAATAAAGTGCACATTACACGCCTGCTTAATTCGGAACTTCGCCCAGAAAACTGGGACACAGCGAAGCGGCGGCGCACGTCGCTGGCCGTCTCCCGAATATGACGCTACTTCCGGTCGCTGCCTCTCGGTTTCTCGCTCTTCTGGCGATGCGGGAGGGAGCGGTGGGCGAGGCGTAGGGTCAACTTTATCGACGAATACCGCTGTCCCCAAGCCAAAAATTCCGAAAAAAGTTTACAGGCACAAACTGACCAATGTAATAATTGCAAAAAGTAGAATTTTACCCGGTTTTAAAAGCGCTTCAGTAGGCCTTTACATGAAGGATGGTTAAAAAGCGAAGCTGCTCTGACAGTGTCGGAACGGTGCCATCGGATAGCCATGGGTTTCGTAACGCTGGGGACCCCAGATTCAGTTCCGACCATCAAAAAGTGTCTTCTCGAGGTTCTTGATGTCCCTCCGCTTATCGTCGTCATCATCATCATCATTTTGGAACACCCATCGTGTAAAGCTGTTGCCTTTCCTGCAGTGCGTTTTGGCATGACATCCGACACCATCAGTGAGGCAGAGAACGCTTTGTTTTAAAAACACTTGAATGCTTTGCCCTTTGGTAAAACCTAGGGCATGAATCAACAAGGACGACAGGAAGGCGACAAACACAAGCGTCCTTCTGTCGTCCTCGTTGATTCCCGCTCTAGGTTTCACCAAATATGCACCAACTCACCCAAAAGTGTGTTCTACTGAGGTGCCTTTGCCCTTTGAGCCCACCGGCCTCCCTCCCGTCTTCCGTTCCATTGCTCGCTGAGTCATCATAAAAAGATGATAGAAGGTGTGTAACATTACGGGACAAGAAGAGAGCGGAGTGGGTCAGGGAACAAACGCGTGTTAAGGACAAATTGGTAGAAATTAGGAAGAAATGGACGTGGGCAGGGCATGTAATGTGACGGCAGGATAACCGTTGGTCATTAAGGGTAACTGAGTGCATCCCTAGAGAAGGCAAGCGTGGCAGGGGGCGGCAGAAAGTTAGATGGGCAGATGAGATCAAGAGGTTTGCGGGGATAAATTGGCCACAGTTAGCACAGGACCGGGGTAATTGGAGATCAATGGGAGAGGCCTTTGCCCTGCAGTGGCGTAGTAAATAGGCTGGTAGTGGTGGTGGTAGTGATGATGATGATGATGATGCCCCTCTCCCCCCCTCACCATGTGCTGGACGGCCAGCTCGGAGGGCAGGGGGTTCCCCAGCTGGAGGGCCACGGCGGCCACCTCCCCCTGCACCCACAGCATGGGGGGACGGCCGGGCCGCCGGTGGGGCTGCAGGGGGGAGAAGATGAAGGGGCTCTGGGAGGAGCCCCCCGCACCCCCGCCACCCTGGGCGCCCCCGTGGGAGCCCAGGCGCAGGGGGCGCAGGTGCGGGGCCGGGGCCTGGGGCTGGAACCGCCTGCGGTCAAGAGAAGGGGGGGAGGGGGAAGACAGCCCTCAAAATTGAAGAGGCCACCGAGACAAGACGGGAGCTTGCTTTGCTAACTGACTGCTGATCAACTGTGGAGAAGTTACAGCTGAACTATGGAGGCATGCTGTACTGAAGGGTTCCAAATTCATTTAGACCAGCAAGTTTGGTTTGTTAAAGAGACAGCTCTGTTCCTTTGACATGGTAAAAAGCACAATAGACAGGGACAGAAGAAGAGAGAGTGACACGGGATGAGCGCTAGTCACTCTCGTGTTTACTGTCTTCTGTCCCCATCTACTGCGCTTTTCACCATGTCGAAGTCCTATCATCAACTCGGCCAAATATCTGCTTTGAATAGTCTGTTCTGTTCCTGTGACGATGACATAAAGTTTATCGGAAATCTCAAAGAAATACCGTATTTCTGCACGTATAACCCGCACCGAAAATGCTAAAATTTCAGTGGCAAAGTAGTGCGGCGGATAATAAGAGGGGTTTTTATTTCCTTTAGTGCGGCTTCACGGCAATGCGCGTTGTGCTGTGAAGCTCCTACGCAGTAACACTGACTAAGCCTTCCATGGCAGCGTTTGTGCAAAACATACAAGGACAAAGAAGAAAAAACAAGGACGATCAGTGAATTGTGACTTTCGCCTTGCAGTTAGTATATTCTACTTGCTAAATATATGCCTTTCTGTCTACAGAGCATGTGATGTGTTGCTTGAGGAGTAGCTTTGGTACAGCCTTTCCTGTATCAAATGTGCACGCAACACGCGAGGATTCTGTTTTTTTCTTTTCCGGCAGTCTGAAAGTGGGGGTGCGGATTATACGCAGGGGCGGGTTACATGTGTGAAAATATGGGAATAGAGGGCAACATTAGGGAAAAAGGTGAAGCAGTGGCGAGCGACCCCCCCATCTCTTTTCGAAGATTTCTCTATGACATTACAGAAACTTGTTTGTGCTATTGGCCGGCATTAACCTCAGCCACCGCCAACAAACAAGACTGGACAATTGTACCGGGGGCCGGTAGTTACATTCGACCGTATATCAGTTGAAAGCTAACATGTTGTCAACAGACTAATCACTATGTTTTCACTGTTAGCCCATGTTATGTCCCTCCTGCCCGTATTATGTCAGTGTAGCAGAAAATTTTGCAAGTTTTTCGACATTTCCCGAGTTTTTCCGGTTAAAAACTCCATCATAGCTGCAGTGAAGCTCAGTGAGTTACCAAAGACTAGTTCTTTCACAATTAGCAAGGTTTGTATGCTGTTTTCTTGGCCCCCTTATGACACTGCTCTCACGACACTCATTTCATGACACTGCTCTCAAAACAGCTTCCCCTAATTGTTAAGTAAAGTCTGTGAAACTTGCCAGCCTCGCTGCTTTTTATCCCACTGATTTCAAATATACCATTATTTTTTGAGTAAGTCAACTAGTTCCAAAGATAATTGGAGATAATGAGCCATTTTTGGAGGAACAATAGAGAAAACAGTGTTAGTTAAGACACTAATCTTTAGGTTTTCCAATACTATGAACCCTGGTGAATGCAATAAGAGAATTGGTTTGTTGATGCACTGCTTAGAACTAATTTTACAGCTCAATAAACCGTGGCGGCACCAGTGGCAAGGAACCATTTCGAATGTCCATTTCAAACACCGAAGTCTTATGAGCTGTAAAATTATTCCAAGCAGTATATCAAGGAACCTCTTCTCTCATTGCATTCACCAGTGTTCATAGTACAGTCGAACCCCGCTACAACGAAATTTCCGCTTCAACGAAATATTTCCAATTCCCCGTCAGCCAGCCATAGAAGTCCATGCAACAAAGTCCTCGCCACAACGAACCATTTGTCAGGCTTGCTTTCGCTTCAACGAAATTTTCGATGATTTGGGTTGGGTTTGAACAATTATTTTACAATAAAATTAGCATAGCGCCAGCTATCTGTAACTTTTTATACATTCAGGACGCTTAGTTTCACCGAAAACATGCGCGGTGCGGCCACACCGCCACAAAAAAAAAAAAAAACTCATAGGCGGACGCCATTCTTTGATGGTGATAACGATGTGGCTGACCGTCTTTACATGAGGCGCAGGCCCGGTTCGCCAAGACGGAGCTACAGCCAATCCGTATCCAGTTGAAATCGCACAAATGTGCTCCGCTGCTGGCGCGGCGCCGTCAAGTATGCGTTGTGAGCAGCTGTCCTTGCCGTTTTCCTTCTACCATTGTTCATAGCCAAGAGCAAAAATCATGTTTGCGTGTTTGGTCTTGAAGCCAAGTCATCCTATCTTAGTCATGAGCGCGCAGTTGTGTTAAATGCAAGCGCGCGCGTCTAACCTGCGAAGGTCAGTAGCTGCTGTGCCCTGTCGGAGGATAAGATAATGGCACTGCTCCTGCCACAAGCGAGAGGGGGGCTTCCGACTGCCTAGCAGTTATCTGCAAGTAATCAGCTCGGTGGGCACGCCTTGTTGTACAGCGATACGTTTTGCGCCTGCATTTCTTCACCCCACTCCGCAACGCGTTCTTCGCGTGCCGTGAAAGAACAGATAACCATTGGTATGTTTGTTATCCGAATAAACATGACGTTATTGCGCGTCACTCCTTTTTCTAAACATTGTATTATGCTGCCAATGATGCGGAAGCATACGGGGCTATTTTTCTGGCCTTTCCGTGGTGTGTTGCGGCAGATTTCGCCTCAACGAATTTTCGCTTCAACGAAATTTTTCGCACGTCCCGTCAATTTCGTTGTAGCGGGATTCGACTGTATTAAAAATGTAAAGATTACAGTGCTATGACCAACATTGTCTTGTCTATTGTTCTTCCAAAAATGTCTAATTATCTCTCATTATCTTGGCAACTAATTGACTGACTCAAAAAATAATGCCATATTTGAAATCAGCGGGAGAAAAAGCAGCAGGACTGACAAGTTTCACGGAGTTTGCTGAAAAATTAAAGAGGTTTTTATTTAAGAGCAGTGTCGCTCGTAAAGCAGGGTCTTCAAACAGCACCCACCAAAAATACCTGAACACATGCCGATACGTCAGCACTGCAAAGCAAATGGTCTGTGCACATGCTATGTTGTCCAGTTGTGCCAGCCTTCACTTTTAAAGACTTCAAAAGCTCACTGAGAGTGGCGTCAGTAAAAGAAAAATGACTCGTCCAGAGCCATTCTATACCACCAGGCATTCCGCAGCATGAGCTGAAGGGTTGATTTGATTGATTGTAGGGTTTTAACACTCCGACGCAGCGCAGGCGATGAGGCGCGCCGTAGTGGAGGGCTCCTATGGATGGATAATTTCGACCACCTGGGGATCTTTAACGTGCGGCGAAATCTCGTACACACGGGGGGCGTGTTTGCTTTTCGCCTCCATCAGAAAAGCGGCCGCCGCGGCCGGGAATCGAGCCCGCGACCTCGTGCACGAGCTGAAGGGATAGAGCTGGCACCCATAATAAAAAAAAGAGTAAAAAAAGAGCACCTTCGCAATGTATTCCAAAGCGCAAACTGAAACCGGACAACAGCAATAAATAAACAGCCGTCCCCGCCAGTATACCACCGCAGATGAATGGAGTGGAAGATTCCGTTTTCAACAATCCCATTACAAGGCAGCGTGAATGCGACGGGCAGCATGGTGCTTCAAAGAAATGGCCATTTGAAGTGGTTCCTTGCCACTGGTGCCGGCAAAGTTTAATGAGCTGTGACATGGGTTCCAAGTGGTGCCTCAGAAAACCGCTTCTCTTATTGCGTTCACCAGGGTTCGTAGCGTTGGAAAATATAAAGATTACAGTATTATGATCAACTCTGTTTCGTCTATTTTTCCCCCCAAAATGGCTAATTATCTCCAATCATCTTGAGAACTAATGGACCAAGTTGAAAAATGTTGCCATATTTGAAATACTAATCGGAGAAAAAGCATCAAGAAAGACCAATTCCACCGAGTTTGCTTGAAAATTAAACTGTTTTAAGACCTGTGTCCCCTCTCAATCAATGTGTTTATACGCTACAACAAGGCTAGTGCAAATATTTGAGCACTTCGAATATTTGAATGAATATTACAGTATTCGAATTCACTTCGACCCGAATATAAAATTTCCGATATTTCGAACTATACGGGGTGAACAAATATCACAACTGCGTTCAAGTACTATCAGGAGTTTTGGTTTTGTTAGGCAAGCCGCCGTGCCACAGACATCAGGCCTGCATCTTGACTACATGTGGAGCCAAGACAAGCTAACCCGCATTCAGAGTGTCGTCGTAGCCATATTACGCGCGCACGTTTGTCAAGGCAGTCAAGGCTCCCGTTCCATTGTTTCAAACAATCAAACGGTAACGAAACAATTTGTTTGGTTACCGTGTGGCACGCGTGCAGAGAGCAAGTGTTGATTGCACTCCGCACTTGAACTTCAGTGGACATCAGTTGCTTCAATCAGTCAAGTTGCACGGCCAACGCGTCCACACGTGCCAACCCGATATAGAACTTTTTATAAAGGCCCCACCAGGCCTGAAAGCTCAGTGCTTCAGTGACAGGAAACTCAGTGACACCTGGCAACTATTTGAATTTGCTTCGAGAGTATTCGACCCTGAGGACCATTCTCTTCGAATTTGCTTCAAACTAAAATATTACTATTCGCACAAGCCTAGCTGCAACCCGCACCGACACGAACTTAAAAGACACCAAACCGTCATATTTACATTAACAGTGCATGCCATTCACATTGAAGAACATTTTACAATAAAAAAAAACAAATCCCACTGGGGTTGAACCCAAGCCAATTGTATCACAACCCACAGCTCTACCCCTTGGCTTCTGAAGCGAAACAGCGGGAGTTCTTTTACCAGTTACCGAAGAGACTGTGAGCAGAGTTCCAAAGAACGAGTAGATGGTGCTGCGCACATACAGGAAGTACCCCTGTCTGGGAACAGAATGTTGTGTCCGAAATGTACCCTGTCCCATTTTTTTCTTTTCCTTTCCTTTTTCCTTTTTCTTTTTTGGCGTTCACTGCAAGAATGTCCCGGTTTGATTTTTAAATGGACAGACAACTGGCTTTGGCGAAGTATATCCCTTTCAGTCACGAATTATTATATTCACTGCAGAAAAATTCCATACTTGGAGGTTTAGCAGTTTCAAGTGTCTAGAGGTAAGAAAAAAAAAGTTCAGTCTCTCTAGAGTACTTATTACGCAAATGGCGTCGCGTCCCCATACGGAGACACCATTATTCAAACCTGCTTTTCCCTATAAAAAAATAATAAATATCCTGAGGGAGTTTACAAACAAGGAGGTGAAATAATTATTTCTGCACATGAAAGAGGTGTTTTTAGCCTTTGTAAATGATTTACACCGCAGTAAAAGAGAACTTAGGACGGCAACACACCGGAGCTCCCACAAAACTTGCTGGCGTCCATTTTGAAACTATGTTTACGAGTGCGGTTCCGTCATTCCACATCACATGGTGCGACCTTTCACTTCCGTAGGTTTCGAACATCAGCCGCACCACTCTGCAGCATGAACTCTTTTCTTTTTCACGAGGAAAACGACGAAGATTCTTTTTCACGAGGAAAACGACGAAGAAAGTCGCATCTTCATATGGAGGCACGGTGACTGAAAGGGATATACTAGTACTCTTTATGTGAAAGGAAACCCCTTATTTAAAACACCTCAATCCGCAACAGGTTTTTTGACCGGGCCCTAGGACAACTAAAAACGAAATTTTCAGATCTATGCAGCCAAAACGATTGTTGGCAACTATGACGGAAACCTGCGCGGCAACACACCTTTAACTGTACGTGAGATGAAAAGAGGCTTAAAGGAGCACTGAAACGAATTTTCGGCATTAATATTATTGCACAGTTCGTTTCCTTCACTCAACAGAATACCCTGGCTGAAATATGAGCGGCCTGCGACGTGAAGAACATAGTTCAATTGGATCTCATTTATCGCACCGACGGAGCAGCGCGCGGAGCGGCACTCAGCAAATGGACATCAGCGTGACATCATCCAGGGAGAGCCAAAAGAAGCGATGCGGCAGCGCTCGTCAAAAACTCGTGACATCACTTCACGCATGCGGCCCCACGAGCGGCGAGCGGGCGCAACACCCTCTCAAGCGGGCGCCGTTGACGTCCGCACAAAGTGGTGAGGTCAGGCAGGGAGTCTGTCATACGCGCCGTTTGGGATGAAAGCGTGGGAATTTGAGACAAACGATTTTCAGGCCGTTAAATGTAATTAACTATCGCGCGCTGAAGTATTTGAAGTGCTGTTTCAGGTTCGCCAGACCATTAAGCATCGATAAAACCAATAAAAGTGTAACATAAAATTTTCGTGTCAGTGCTCCTTTAAAACCTTGTCCCTGACTGAAACAACGATAACGTCCAGCCTTTCTTATTCCTTTATGTGAATTTTGAATCGCGGCTTGAAACAGATGGAACTGTTCGCATACGTATGGCGGTGTCATGTTTACACAGTACAAGCTGCCACCTGTTAGACTCCAGAAAATTTACCCAAGAATTAGAACTGTTTCCACCAATTTATTGAGAACTTCCTCATGCTTACCTCTCTATATACGGTAGGCGTGCGATAATTCAAACTTTAGGTAATTTCCAACAAATTCAGAAATTTTGGTTGCCCCGCTATATTTTCAATGTATTTTCAAGCCGCTTAGTTCAAACTGGTCCACTGTGCAAATTTGGTTAATTCGTACTTTTTGCTTGTCCCTGCCACAAAATATCTCGTCTAGTGGCCACTTCTAACTGTACATTTGCATCCTTATAGTATCACCAACAGTCTCAAATAGAGCCAATTACCCGCATACACTTCAAGTGACTGTCCTTGCTGGTATCATAATCTTTGTTTTGAACTCTCATACAAACGAACCAGTCATCCATTCACAATTTTTCTTCAAAGTGTGAACAGCACTTTAGTATTGCGTGTGGCTCTTGTATTACTAAATATATGTGAACGTTGAACGTTTCATTACAACACGAGTTGGTACGTTGCCCGGAGCCATATTTATAAGAACTCCTGATAATTCAAACAAAGCCCAGGGGCCCTTCTGAATTTGAGTGTACTCTAAAATGTCGGTTTTTATACAAGCTAGAGGTCATCAAGCCAGGAGCATAATGGAATCCCGTTTGGCGGAAAGGGTACATTAGAAAGAAAAAAAAAAGAGATGCTGACCAGTCCAAACAAAATAGTTCTTGCTGTTTCAATTTCAGCACAGAAGCCTTGTTGAAAACGAATGGATATCACCACCAGAAGCGGTTCGTTTAAATAGGCTTCAGTAATAATCACAGCAAAGAATGCGCGTAGATCAAGTTGAGATTCCCGTTCTTGCGATTAACTGTGCCTTCACCTAGAGGCCGTGCACAGCACACAAATAGGCTGGCTGTCCCTTTAATTAAAGCCAAGTTCCGCACTTCAGGACAGCGAAACGCACCCGACCCGCTGGACTCACCGGACTAGCGGGAGGTGCAGAAGTGGGGGCTGGGCAGAGGCCGGACCCTGGAGCCGGGAGGCCAGCGACTGGAGCTGCTGGCAGGCCTCGGTGCGCTCCGACGGAGACAGCCAGTCCAGCAGGGACTCCAGCAGCTGGCACAGGTGGCTGTGTATGGGGGGGGGGGGAGAGAGAGCAGCTCAGAAGACATCCCCGCAGACTCTGGTTATTTCCCAAAAAAATACAGCTAAGGGGTTGCCTCTCCACTTGCACACCAGTCCGTCCTCCGTCAGTACCATAGCATTTCACCGGTCACTACCATACCAGCTGCCTGTCCATGAGAACAAAAAAGCCCATGCACTTGCATGTTATCGCCTGTGCTGCAAATGTCACCCCGCGAGCCAAAATATTAAAGACGGCTGTCGCTCATCGCATTCGGAGTCCCCTAAAAACAATCAGAATGAGCTGAAATCATAATAAGCACAACTGCATAAGAATGAACTTGTGCAATCCCCGAACCAGATTTGCAAGTGCAGCCTCGTCAACGCCGTCTTCGCAAACAAGCTTAGCTTATCTCGGCATCAAAAAGCGCAAAGCTAAACATGTTCACCATTTTGCACATCTCCTGCATGGATAAAAGAAAGGAAAATTGCATTATAAAAAACAAAGATCAGCTTTGCGCGTCCCTTGAGCACGAAACCGGGAACGATGTCAGCGTGCAGTTCGGCTTTCTTGTCCAGGGAGCGTTGACCGAGGTAGCTTGGAGCCATTTAAGTATGTTATCCAGGATGCGAAAAATGGAGCACACCGGCCCAATTGGTTTATTGCCAAGAACGCAGAAGGGGATAGCAAACATTTCTTGTTAGCCGCTGATCACTAATGAGTTGTGGGACAACGTGCTGCAACTGGCAAGCATGCAACTGGCCTGCATGTTTGTGGCAATTGATCGCAGCCACTTAAAGTACAATACACTTGGTGACCAACTGGTTCAAAATCATTGCAAAGAATATATTTTGCATGTGTTTTTGGGGGGGGAATTTCTCTACCGTAACGAGGAATCATAATTTTATGCATCCCAGTTCATTAAAAAAAACTGTCCCTTAGTGTTTCAAAATTTCAAAATACTTCGAAAATACTTGGACGTTTTGAAATAGTGCCATTTGTGTCAAAGCCAAATCAAATATTGCAGTATTTTCATCAATAAACTTTCACATATTTGCTCCCTGTTATTTCAAAGCTGCCACGGTTGAATGGTGTTGTTGAGCCCAAGCAAGCTGGTCAGATCGCAGCTACAGTGGCCGCTTTTCGGATGGAGATTGAAATAACGCCCACGTGTTGAGATTTCGGCTGTCAGAGATCCCCAAATGGTCACAAATAATCCAGAGCTGTCCACTACGGCGCGCCTCACGGCCTGGCTACAGCTTCGGCGCATGAAATCGCAAAATCAATCAATCGATCAAGGACCCCACCTAGGAGTAATGCACCGACTCAAAAGAACAGCGCAACGAAAAAAACTTCAAGACGGAAAGATTTTTTTTTTTTGTCCCTGTGGGTCGAGGAAGGGGGTGCGGAACCCCACACAGAGCATGGTCTATTTTTATTGCAAGTCCGGTAAACATTGAATTCCTCCAATTTTTCCATCTGCTGTGCATTCCTGTCTGTTTTTCCCCATATGCTGCATTGCAGAGGAGCTGGCACTACAACTGAGGCATCAAGGGGTGAACTAGGCCTCCACGAGAACCCTTACTGCAGCGTGCAGCCTTTTTTTTTTCTTTTTTTCACTAGAGACAAGCAGAAGGGGTGTGAAATACGATAGCCATACCTGACAGCCAAGCCCAGGTTGTCCATCTTCTTGGCGGTAACCAGCAGGTCTTGCAACAGCTGGATCTGGAGCCGGGGCCAGCCATCCGTCGGACCCGCTGGTCCATGTAGCACCGTGCAATAAAAAGAAATTACTTTTCACAACCACAAAATGTTGAAGAGAAGAGGAAAAAAAATCATATGGGTGAACTGAGTATGTGCCTCCATATATTTGAACTACAAACATAAATACACGAATGTTCTCCTCTGTTCCAAACAACAGCTGACATCTACTGAACAGAGCATAATCACAGTTTTTTCTTCCTAGAAAAGGTGGCTCTGTGGAAGTTTAACTGGAAGGATTTTTTGTGCATTAGTTTGTGAAGCACTTCTTTTTTTTGTATGCGCATACATGACAGAGTGTTTGTTCTCAGTTTATGTGTATCACGTAGCAGAACTAAGTCCTTCTAACCATACTAACCAATTTACCAATTGGTTAGTACGGTTTTAACCGAATGACATCAATCGGTTAGGTTGATAGATTAGATTCTAACCACTTCATATAATTATTTCAATTCACTGAAAACCTCCAACAACTAACAGACACACTGCTACTAATTGATGCTCTCTGTGGTTTAGTTTTGCCCTTGCTTTCCCCCACAATTCACTTCAATTTTGTAAATTCACCGACCTCATGTAAATTCACCGACACAAACAGACGCAAAACAGTTCCACAGGCTGTGTGTACTTTTTTTTTCTTTCCTTTTACAAGAATACAGTCATGCTGTGTAAACACTGTACCAGCACATGAACACCTGTCACAGGTTGGCCGTGTGACAGTTGCTTAACTTTGCAACCTCTTGACGCATTTGCACATCCCCGAATCATTGATGGACTACATGAAAAGGTGCTTCTATTAAAAAAAAAGAAAACAGTAAAGACACCTACAACCACCGTTTAAATGTACAAGTCACATCTCTAAAACAGCTCTTCCTCTTTTCTGGAATCCTTCCTTCTTGTTTTTTACCCTGTTTGACAGTGCTGACCCAATGACCTGAACAAACCACATTTTCAGACACCTACCAAAATTGCGCACCACCAAGGCTGTAATTGTAAATTCCTCAGCAGTTAACTGCCACAGATTACGGAAGACTGCCCCAAGAATGTTGAGATGTGACCTTTCAGAGCTTAAAACTCCTCCAATGACCCTCGATATCCCAAAAACGAGCTACCGTATTTATTTGATTATAAGGCGGTCATGATTACAAGACGAGGGTGCAGTCTGGAGAGTAAAAAAATAAATAAATAAATAAATAAATATAAAAAAATACATACTGAGCTGCAATTATAAGGGGGGTATGACTTCGAGACTACGGATTTTGGAAAAAAAAACCTCGCCTTCTATTCGAACAGTGTAATTAGCCTTTAGGCAAGCAGTTCCCTTTCCAGGCTGCTGCCACAGGGCCGTTGTGCCCAAGGTCACTTCTACAGTGACTCAAAGGTCCTCAATGACCTTTGAGTCTACAGTGACTCAAGGTCCTAAGACGTTGTGAAAGCCCCCACTCTTCCCTCAGAGCTTCCCTCTATCTCATCGGTGAAAGCAAACCCTGCGCGACCTTTGACCCGGGAAAGCTCACCCTTGGCCGGCTTGCCTGGATCCATGCTGATCCGGTAGCCGGGTAGGCTTTTCAACAACAGGTGGTAACACTGTGGTGTGACAGAAGGGGAGGGGAGAGAGAGAGAGTGAGAAATGGAGGGACGCCTGTCAACCTTGCTGGAACACTAAAGGCAACCCTAAACCAAGGGCTAAGACAAACACAAGACCTCTCATCATTAGCGTCCTCTTTTGGCATCTCAAAAACAGGCATGGAAAAGACATTGACCAAGGAAAGAAATACACAAGACAGTGCGCTAATACCAACTATATAGATATATAGTCTGGAGACATAAAAACTCACACAGAGCGTGAAAACATAAGATAAGTAGAGTCAGAGACACATGAGAAGAACATTCAAAAATAAAAGTTTCACATATATATATATATATATAGTATAAGTAAAGAGTCGGATACACAGCAAGAACAATAACAGACAAGGTTTACTTACGTAGCGGCAACAGGACTTGCCTTCATCAGAGTAAAGTTACATGATTTTGTGGAAAGCAAAATCATGCAAGTTTACTCTGATGAAGGCAAGTCCTGTTGCCGCTACGTAAGTAAACCTTGTCTGTTATTGTTCTTGCTGTGTATCCGACTCTTTACTTATACTATTTCTGCGCGCTTTGTGAGTTTATCTTTCTCTAGATTTTTATATATATATATATATATATATATATATATATATATATAGTAAAAAGGGGCGCAATAAAAAACATAACAAGTTTACTTCGAAAACATAACTTTACATCGATGTTTCGGACGGGGACCGTCCTTTATCAAGAGTAATACAGTTGAACCTTGATATAACGAACCTCTATTTAACGAAATTCCCGATATAACGAATTTGTTCAAGTTTCCTATCAAAGTTTTGCTAAATCCATGTATTTTTATCTTGATTTTACGATGTAATTTCGTGCGGCGCTTTCGATTTAACGAAGTCATGGCGAGAAAGGAAGAACGAAATTCTGGTCGAGGCACGTTTTATTTTGCCTCTCAGAGCCTACATTGAAAACATTCAGTACCTCACATTAACTCTTAAAAGGCTAAAATGAAAGAAAAACGGTAAACTATGCGGTTGACAACAATTAAAAGCGATGAAAGAAGCTGCTCAGAAACCGCTTGCGGTCATGGACGGTTTCATAGTGCAGCCACCATTTTGACGTCTCCATCATTGCCTACGCCAGCGCCCTCTATGGTTAGGCTGCCGAAGGCCGAAGCCTACTTCAAGTGTCTTTTTTTATGCATCCTTGCTCATGGTGCTGCTGCTCTAGGTTGTGCTCGCTGATAGCCACATTAATATTTTGTTCGTCCATCATTAGATGAGTCTTATAAGCAGCATGAGCAAGGGAAAGAAAAGTGTTCCAAACAAGAGCCTGAGGAAGTGTCGGTGAAACCGAAGGCCATTGAAGTGATGGATGCCATCGACGTTCTGCGGAGGCACGCAGGCGCACGCGAATGTTGAAGAGCAAGCCTTGTTAGCACTGTCAGCATACGAGCGTCACGTAAAGCCCACCCTGGTCAAGAAACGCCAAGCACTGCTTATGAACTTCTTCACTACGGTTCACTACGGCTTGAACATCGAGTGCTGGTGGCAATAAATTGCTCTCCAAACGTGGTCAAAACGTGTTCATTAGACAGCTGCGATGCGGAGAAATCGGTTTCTTTAGGGCTCAGCAGGCATAAAAGTAATTGCTTAATCAAATTTGGCCAGAAGATATTTAATGTAAGCTTTTCGCTTTAGCGGGAGCACATAAGCGCTGCTCCACAAAGTGAAGCGGTCCGTGTGTACTCCGCTCAACTCTCAACCATGGCTTTATCTCGAGTGTCGTGGTTGCATCACGCGTCCATACTGCAGAGCCTTAGTCATGGCTTTATCTCGAGTGTCGTGGTTGCATCACGCGCCCATACTGCAGAGCCTTAGTCATGGCTTTATCTCGAGTGTCGTGGTTGCATCACGCGTCCATACTGCAGAGCCTTAGTCATGGCTTTATCTCGAGTGTCGTGGTTGCATCACGCGCCCATACTGCAGAGCCTTAGTCATGGCTTTATCTCGAGTGTCGTGGTTGCATCACGCGTCCATACTGCAGAGCCTTAGTCATGGCTTTATCTCGAGTGTCGTGGTTGCATCACGCGCCCATACTGCAGAGCCTTAGTCATGGCTTTATCTCGAGTGTCGTGGTTGCATCACGCGTCCATACTGCAGAGCCTTAGTCATGGCTTTATCTCGAGTGTCGTGGTTGCATCACGCGTCCATACTGCAGAGCCTTAGTCATGGCTTTATCTCGAGTGTCGTGGTTGCATCACGCGCCCATACTGCAGAGCCTTAGTCATGGCTTTATCTCGAGTGTCGTGGTTGCATCACGCGCCCATACTGCAGAGCCTTTGTGCATGAAGAAAGTCTTTCGAAAGCTTTATAGCACCCTTCCGCTGTTGGCCCGCCGCACCCCTCAACGCCGCGCCTAAGCCTACCACTGAACGGACAAAAAGAGGCGTAACTTTGAACCAGCACTTCGCCGGGGTGAAGTTCACGGGGCATGGACGCGGGTTCAATTGACTAACAGCGCCGTTTAGTAGTGACCGAAATGAAAAAAAAGAAAAGTGGAAACCTAGTCTGCTATCATATTTAATGTGGCGTTGCGGAAAAAGAACCGGTTTTACGACGATACGAACTGCTGTCGGCTATCCGAATTCAATTGCCTAAGTGTTGAAGCTCTTAATTCACACAATTTTCGCGGCCAGTTTTAGTACAAATTCGGTTTAAGTGGAGAGGTAACTACATAGCAGTTGTTTCTGAGCGATGGGCAAGGTTTTGAAACCTCAATAACTGGTTAAATTAACTGTAAAATCGAAACCTCGATTTTACGAAATTCTCGATTTAACGAAATTTTCGCTCGCAAGTACGACTTCGTTATATCGAGGTTTAACTGTATTTTACAGAATGGAAGCGGTTTGTATACAGTTCAAGCACTTGAGGTTCCGGGGCGGTGACATACGTTTAAGATTGGAAGCGAGGAGGAAGAGAGAAAAGCGCATTGAAACACGAGAGAAAAAGCCAGCAATAAGGAAGCACAAACTAGAAAAGCATAAATATGTGAGAGAGGGGGATGCAAAGGCAGAGGTGGGGACGGGCAAACTAAAAAGAACCGAGAGGACACGACAAACAGAAGCTTAGGAGCGATGGGAGACACGTAATTGCGTGGTCGACAGGAATGCGTGGCCTCATTGCGTGGCCTCATTCCCCTCAAGGGATCCGTGTCCTGGCACCCAAACTATATAAACTTCGGGAATGCTCTGTCTTGTTAAAAGAAGACGAAGTGCCGTTTTAGAAATTCGACCTTGTAAGTAATTTCTGCAGGCTGCCTGAGAGTCGGTAAGTATGGTGATTGGGTATTGGGCAGTGATGATGGCGTGGGCTATCGCGGCTTCTTCGGCAGTATCAATCGCTGTGGTATTGACGGTGCAGGATGTGATCTCTTGGCCCCGTCCATTCACTACACAAGTTACGTGGGCCGGATGGTGCGGATAAGGAGATGCATCCACATAACAGGTATTTAGGTCGTTTGCATATCTGGCGGACATGGCTCGTGCTCGGAAAACTGAAGGGACATCGAAGACCTCAATGATTTCTGGCATCAATTCAAATAAGAACTGTATCTAAGCTCTCGCAGCTTTTGTTTGACAACGAACGATGCTTTGTTTACCAACGAACAGAAAAAAACAATCAGAGCTGGCATTTCTTTCGCCTGTTTCCCTTTTACTTCGTTGTGACAGTAAGGAGCAAATCATGAAGTGCCCAAAGTGAGCCAGGGACTTTACTCGATCAATGCTACTTCCCTGAAAGCGCGTTGTGATCGACTTTCACTTTCACCACGAGGGTTGGTTGAAGGCCAATGAAAAAAAGGGCTTTTCTGTCATCACAGAAACCCTAAACTGGCCACCAAGCCTCGACCTAAAGGAGTATTACGTTACTGTGAGGTAATGAGTACACGTGACGACAGCCATTCCGGCAGCATAGCCAATTGCACTAATAGTAGTGCCTGGCATTTGCCACTGGTTGCTGTGCTTGTAAATATACGTGCTCGGGCAGAATACAGGTCTGGCGGGCCAATGCATTTTCCCACGCACACCTTTTCAGGGGGGACGCGGCAAGTAACACGACTCTTTTTATTTACAAACGAAATCGAATCAAATTAGGAGCATTTATGTAGCTAACCATTCAAACAAAAATGCTGAAATCAGATTAAAGATATCTTCTATACTTTCTGAGTCAGAAGACTAATTGCCTGAAAATTGCATTCAGCATAATTAACTAACTAGGCAAGGAGTCAACACGATTTTTACGTCAGTGTGATCAGAAATGTCTATTCTGTGCAAGGAAGCTATTAGATTATTGCATTATATCCATTATGCATTAAGAAAGAACAAGAGAAGTTTCACCTTCCTTCCGAAATCACAAACAGTCTCATGGCAGAAAGAAAGTGAAACTTTGGTCTTTCTTTGTTGATACCTCAACTAAATAAAGCAGTAACCTGATAGGTTTCTTCCACAGAATGGACCTTACAGGTGATGCTGACATAAAAATCTTGTTAACTTCTTGCTAATTAGTTTATTAATCTTGCGACAGCTTTGTGAAGGTAATTAGCCTGGTAACTCAAAATGTATGGAAGGTATTTTTAAACTGATTTGTTTAAGATTAGTTAACTACATAAAATCTCCTCATTTGACTTACTTTGGCCCATAATTAACAAAAATAGTTTTACTTGCCACGTCCCCCCTTAAAGGGACACTGAAGTGAATTTGTCAAGCTCCCGTTTTTGCTTGCACTGCGTAGACTGGCTCAAATTAGCACACTTTTCATCGTTTATCCGGTTGACAAATCGGTAATTATTTTACAAAGCGCGAAAGAAGAAAAACTACCATGCGCGGTTTGCGGCGGCCGCACCAACTAAGGCTGTGACGTTGAGAGGAGGGGCGCCGTGATTGGACGATGCCCAAGGTTAGCAATCACACAAGTTTCGGTTTCGGTTTCGGTTCTGTAAAACATAACCAATGGCTTTGTTGGATGGGCATTCTCAATATCTCAGTAATCATCGTACCGCGCTTCTGCCATGCTGTCGGATGTAAAATGCGTAAGATAAGCCTCCCAGGACGGCTTGGAATCGTAGCATGCACTACCCGAGGCCTACGCAGTGCATGAACGCCCTCCGCGTCCCCCGCAGACGCTCAAAGGCCATGCGCTTTTCCCCCATATTTGGAGCTTGCCTCGCTCATGCCTGTATCGTAAAAAGCGTGTTCGCACCAGGCCAAGGGTCTGCTCATTCTGGCCTGTGCCCACTGCCTGCAAGCAGTCGGTGCATGCTTATGGCAACAGCACGCCAACGAGAACTCGCTAGCGCGCCAGTGCCAGCCTGCGCGCGTTTTGTGAACTAGTTCGTGTAGCCATGAACGTTGCGGCCCCAAAAAAGGTGAACTCAATATAGAAAACATCGGCGGAAAACAAAAAAGTTAACTTACAAAAAAAAAAAAAAAAAAAGCACGTACCCGCGGGGATTCGAACTTGTGACTCGCAAAACATTCAGGATGAATTCCTAGCGCCCCAGACTGCTAGGCCACGGAGCGGGACGGGAATGCCTTGCTAATATAGGGTATATATTGTACAAACGGTTTACACTTTTATTTAGTTTTGGCATTTCAAGCAGCTTAGGTGACTATTTGTTGTACTGCGATCGTGCAGTAAGCGTCGCCCGAGTTTCCACAGTTGCTCACGTCTAGCAATTGCATTTTGTAGACGGAAAAGCGTTCGCAGATGCGTAGTCGTGCTGCTGACCGCTGTGCTTGTTCGCCCAGCGCAAAAAAGTGCTTCCCGCGCCCTAGTTTTACGCTGTACGGTAAAAATATCAGTTGATTTTATTTGCTTAGTACCTATATTGACTTCGCTGACTCTTCTCCCGCCTTCAAGAGGCCTTATGTTTTCGTACTGGCGTACCAGTCAGCGAAGCGTCGCATGTGCAGCGCTTGTGTGAAGCGACCTTGACTTGGAGCTAGATACAGTGTACAAACAAACCAAGTAAAGAAAGGCACATTCTTCCATTCACAAACGTGTCCTGGCTTCGTTTCAACTAAGCGAACGAATTGCGACCAAGCAATTTTTTTCAACCTCCTTGATTGCGACGACCCGCCGGCGGCCGGCGGACGAGGCGCTGGGCCGACTGACTCTGTCGGCCGGGGAGCCGTGCAGTAGCGCAGCCGTGGCGCAGCCAATTGCCAGCTCATCCCCTCCTGACGTCACACGAAAACGCCACAGAAAATGGGCGAGCGTAAAGAGAGGAGGACAGCGTTTTCGAATTAGTTTTTCTACTAAATAAAATCGCGTAAACGTGCCTAGAGTGGTCGAAACATGGCCTGGGGACTCCGGACTACAATTTGCGCTAGTAATCCCGCAATGTTTACATATCACTTCAGTGTCCCTTTAACCGTGCCTGCATCAAAAGAAGGAACGTTTCAACAAAATCGAAACTGAAACAAAAGCTAGCCTGCTGCCTGTAGCCAGACATTCTATTTTACGATGTTTGCTAACTGACGTTTATTTTTTTATGTGAGCAGTAAACAGGACTTGTCGACAAAATTTCTGCAGTGCTCTGTTTACTTTCACACTGTTCTGGGAACAGAGTGAGCTACGGAGAAGAAGAGAATGACAGAGAGAGTGCGCGGAGAGAGCTGTCTTCGGAACTCTGGCGACGTTGGCGTGGAGGAAACAAGTCAAAGCACAGTGCGACTACCACGACTGCGCGAAGGCATTGTAGAAGTACCGTATTTTCACGCGTATAACCCGCACCGAAAATACGAAAATTTCAGCGGCAAAGTAGGGGCACGGATAAAACGCTGGGTTTTTCCTTCAGTGCAGCTTCACGGCAATGCGCGTTGTGCCGTGAAGCTCCTAAGCAGCAACACTGACAGCCTTCCATGGCAGCGATTGTGCAAAACATACAAGGACAGGGAAGAAAAAACAAGGGCGAGCGCACTCTAACAACCGAATTTTATTAGTGGCAGTCAGTGTAGTCTGCTTGCTAAATATACGTTTTTTTTTCTGTCTACATAGTATGTGATGTGTTGCTTGAGTAGTAGCTTTGGTGCAGCCTTTCCTGTATCAAATATGTGGGCAATACGCGAGGATCTTTTTTTTCCCGGCGGCCTGAAAGTGGCGGTGCGGATTATACGCAGGGGTGAGTTATACGCGCAAAAATATGGTAAGTCTGCAGCCAGCGCTGGCGGGAAAGGAGGAAGGAATAAGAAGGACTGTGACGAAATGACACTGGCAGTCAACAGAAGGAGTGACAGGCAGCCAATGTCGCTGCTACAGTGAGCAAACGCAGCCACTGAGGCAGTTAGAGGGCTGAGGATAGTTGAAACAGTGCATGATTTGAAGATCAACCAAAGGATCTTAAAAATTAATTTTCCCATTTACATTTTCATGCCTCTGTGTTTTCTATTTTTCTTTTTAGGGGTGAAGCCGCTTAGGGGCTGGGGCTCTTGGCGTCTCCTGTCATCGTTGTAAGCGTCTTCTCATGTAGCCACGGTACTAAAAAAACACCGGGACACTCGTTTACGCGTCGTGCTACAAGGCTTCGTGCTTCAAAGACAAGAGGCTTTTACGGCAAAGCTGTATAACTCTACTCTCCCATGGCTTCATCTCCATTGGTGATAACGCCAAGGCACCAAGAATACACTTGTACACTGCATGGTTCACCCCTCCCCAGGTTTTGCCTTAGTGGTGTTGGCACAGGATTTTTTCCAGGAAAACACGTAGGCAAGCTCCACTAATCCCGTTACGCTATCCATGACCTTTGACACCACAAGTTGTGGGGGGGAAAATGAATGGAAAGAGCGACACCTGTTTCCACACTCGGCATTTTCTGCGTTGATAAGCAGCTATCATTGCAGGTGGTATACAGTAGAATCTCGATGATACGAATCTCGCGGGACCGCGAAAAATATTCGTATCATCCGAAATTCGTACGAACCAACAAAGACCAAAAAAATTGAGCGCTGAAAAAAGTTTTCGTTTATTTCTTTTCTTACTTTCGCGTGCACAAATCCGTGATTTTTTCTGCTTTTTTTAAACCCCCACGTCACAAAGCAGTCCTTTCTAAAGCGCATAACGCTTCGCCTAGCTTCGCGTTTGTCTCCTCACTCCCGGTGTCGAAGCTCGCTACACGCCGCAACAGTCAAGCGTGAACCGCATGGTGCGTTTTTGCACGCGATTCGCACGCCTCGGCTTTGCGCGCGCTGTATTTTCACGGCCGCATTGACGATTTCGCGCCCGCGGTATCTCCTACCTCGGTCAGAAAAAGACGCTGACGACTTGCGAAACACTCGAGACAGCCCGCTGGCTCCGCCCGAGATGTTTAGGCTTAGCACTCCGGCAGATATTTTATGGGCGCTTTCACTAGCGGCGCGGATGGCGTTTTATAGTACCGTTTTCGCCAACGTTATCAGCTCCTTTACTGCACAAGAAACTTCGTGTCTCCCTTGAGCGGCATTTTAAAGAGCGGCTAGACGCAGTCGCTCAAGCGGCCGTGCCACTTCGCGGCCGAAGCCGCCGCCATGTTGCCGCCGCCGGCCGCGGCGCGCGCAGCGTGCGAGAGGTTTCGCGGCGCGCATGGGGCGTGCGGGGCGCGTTTTCGCGAGCAGAAAACAACAGCCCGGCCGTTTCTGGAGATAGAAGAGTGACAAATGGGGAGAGAGAGCCATCACTTGCTTGTTCGGCAGTCGGGCCCCTCGCCGGCTCGTTCGTATCATCCGCCGGGCCGCGCAGGCCTGTTCGTAACAGCCGAAATTTTTCCCATTGCAAACAATGCAATTTTGCCGGGACTTTTCAGAAATTCGTATCATCCCGAAATTCGTATCACCCAGAATCG
Organism: Haemaphysalis longicornis; assembly: GCF_048455015.1. Classification (NCBI taxonomy): domain Eukaryota; kingdom Metazoa; phylum Arthropoda; class Arachnida; order Ixodida; family Ixodidae; genus Haemaphysalis; species Haemaphysalis longicornis. The sequence goes on from NW_027526316.1 coordinate 24,381, forward strand.
TATCATTGAGATTCTACTGTATTTGTATCCATTGTGTTCAAATCTACCGACATAGTCACACCTGCTTTTACAATAATGGAGGAGGTGGCTTTTGCCTCTCGCTACCCTGACATCCTAGGTGGTGATACAGAGTACGACTTCACGAATCACTAGACTGCGATAGGACCCATTCACCTTTTCGACCCTGGTGGTGGTGTCAATTGACACCACCACATAAACGTTTCTCTAGCGCATAAAGAACAAAACCAATAGGAGTTTTGGAAGGAATAGTTCTTCAATAATGCCTATTGCGATATAGTATATCACTGTTGTTTCATTTTAGAGTAGGTGCACGCTACAAAAAAAAATAAAAAAAGACAAAACTCCGGGGAAGTTAAAATTATGAAAGTGAGGCTAAAAAAAAAATGGCACTGTCAGTTTTATTCTGAAGCTTGTAAATCTGTAAATATGTGCACTGTGAAGCTCATTTGTTGTTTGTGAGTTCATGTAGTCATGACGTTTAAAAAAATGCGCAAAAATGATGTCTCTGCTCAACATAAAATTTTTAATTGCGAGACATTTTAATTAATTGCCTCATCAATAAATCTGGTAATACTCTTACTTCCTGCTCTATTTTTTGTTTGTGGGCTAGCGGGACACTACAATTTAGGCAAACACACAGAAAACACTGTCTTGCCTGAAATAAAAAAAATCAGGGCTGAAAGGGCTAACCACACACGACAGCACACACGAGCCAAGCCGAGCCCAGCCCAGCCGCACCACACCGACCTGCGTGGGGTTGGGCTTCCCCACCATGCACTTGAGGGCCGCCACCCGCATGTAGAAGGCCGCCTTGCGCACCAGGCCCAGCTCCGCATACAGGCGGGCCAGGGAGCCGTACCACGCCACCTGCCCCCCCCACCCCCACAGAGGGGAAGGAAAGGGAAGAGGAAAAGAACATGCACCATTCCACTCTGTATAGGCAGATGACCCGCACACGACAGAAGAGGCGACACTGAACTTGGGTACAAATTTGCAGTGGTAGAACGCGGTTAAACCAAGTAGGTCAAGCAAAACCTTGGCTTTCATGCCTAAAGTGCGCAGTGAAAGTATGCACAATCGCACCAAAAGGCTAGATACAGGCGCTGCTCGACGCTGTTGGCGCGGATGTGCAGTGAACTTGGATGCAGAGAGTGCTTTCTCGTACCATTTTAATGAAAAGAACCCTTTGCTCTTCCCTCCTATCTGCACCACCCCCCTTAGGTGCCAGTTTGACCTTGGCTGAGCTTCAAGGCCAGACTGATGCTACGAGGAAGGTACCCTTCTCTGGGATCAACCTGGAGTAATAAGCTTCAGTTGAAAAGCACTGGGACTAAGGCGCACCCCTTGGGGACTCCACGCCCTCAACCTCTACTACACACTGGCTGTATGCAACAGGTGCCCTCAACGGAAAGCTCTGGAGGTAAAAGCGGGGCAGCGTAAAGGCCCAGCTGTGTACACAGGAGGGACCGTGAGCCATGCCACAATGCCTACCCCACAAACCATGACTGCATATTGACAGTGCTGCGATAACAACAAACCAACAACTACAAATGGCGCTAGAGAGCAATTTAAGAGTGCCTACGATAGAGGTGCAACGAGGGGGGTGTCAGTGTTAGAACACCCCCCCCCCCCCCAAAAAAATTTTCTCAGTTTTTTTTCGAAATTTTCTCAAAATTTTCTCACCCCCAAAATCAGTTATGCCCTCCCCCCGCTGTCCCCTCTACATTTCGGCCCTTTGTTTTTGTCCACACTGTTCACACTGCACATCAGTATATTATGCAAAAACAAAATAAGAGGATTACATAGGAAAACGAAAATTAAATGATATTTGCGCGCAGACTACCATATTTTCCGGTGTATAAGTTGGAGTTTTTCTCAAATTTTCGTTGGTGCATCTTATCCACCGGTGCGACTTATGTATCGAATAAATTTGGTACGTGACGCCCGCACGTGGTTCGCGTTCAAAAAGGTTCCTGTGTGGTGTGTGATTTCAGTGCACCTTAAGAGACACAGCTCTACGGTCTAAATGAATGAATTATTTGTTAGCGAGTTGGAGGAAGAAGGCTTTGATGGTTTTGCCTAAACACCGCCTGCAAGTACATGCCATCTGTGTGTATCAATAAACCATTGTTGAGAAGTTAGTTCTGTCTAGACTCTGGATGGTAGATGCACCTGTCTAGCACTGCTTACCGGGGGATGCGTTCAGAAGCGGTGGCTGCTGCAACCATGTACTTTCACCGTACTTTCTAATGAACTGATCCTCTATGAGTTTACCTGGTTAACAAGTGCGTTTTGCACACCGGTGTGACTTATATAGGTAAGCTTTTTTTTTTTTTTTTTCCGGAAGAAGTGCGGTTTTGAGGGGGTGCAACTTGTACAACAGTGCGACTTTTAGACCAAAAATTCCGTATAAAAGGTTCTTTTTTTTTTTTTTTGCCAGCAGCGTGTAACAGCTTCAAAAAATATTTCTGGCGGCGCCACTGGCCTGCACTAGCTAGCACAAGTGTGAACTGTTGCACAGTAGCCACAATGATCTTTCTGGCAAAAGGCAATAGAGGTGAATTTTTAAGGGACACCAAATGGTCAACTCTAACAATGCCACGGATAGCCTAGAATTTCATCCAACAGTATTCTGCAACCCCCCAAACTCTGAAAAATCTTGCAATAATTTTTGCAATGTCCTGCTACGACCTACTGGGGAGGGGAGGAAGCTGGCACTACTACCCACCTCTCTAAGCAATGCGCACAAGGACGCATTGAAGTACGGGCATAACACATAGGCTGCAGCACTGTACTGTCAAACCCGTTTATAGCGAATTGCAAAGCACAGCGATCAGTTCGATATATCCAATAGTTCGATATAGCCAAACCCGCCTATAACGAACTCATTGTTACAAGTTCGCAATCCGCGAGACCACCCCCCCCCCTCCCCCAGCCCAAATCCACCATCACCAAATGCAGAAAAGAACACAGTAAAGTAGCCATTACCACACCCAAAATAGTTCATTTATTGCAAGTAATAAAGCTACTTTCCTCCTGAAGTGCCTACTTTGCAAAGAAAAAAGCGGTGATTTTTGTTTTCACTTTCGTTTAGGCGGCTTCAACTAGCATAGCATTCTCTACACAAAACATTGTTTGTACCAGTTCGCGTCCGCGTCCTCCAAAGTTGGAGTCTGCGTCCTCCAAAATTTAAGAAACATTGGCGGAGCACATCGACTGCCAAAAGCGCTCCTTTATAAGCGTCGGAAGGCTTTCACTCGCGACATCATCGGGAACGTGAGGGAGCTCTTCCCACAGTTCACCGATGCTGCTGTTTTGGTCCGGACTCGCTGACTGCGCGGGTTCCGACGTGAGTCCCGCGCATCGGAAACAGTTACGGAAAGTGTGTGGCGTCACGTTGTCCGTGCGAGGCGCATTGTCTCAGTCGCAACTCTTGCTCCGTGGTCGCGGCCAATCCACATCTGAATCGCCGCTCTGAGACTGTGCATTTCTGCGGTCATTCTAGGCGCGCAGAGTTCGATATATCGGATGTGAACTTCGTTATAAGGAATAAGTTTCCCATGTATTTTGGAAACTGAATTTGTTCGATATATAGCATAATTCGCTCTATCCGGGTTCGTTATAGCCGGGTTTGACTGTATGAGTGAGCTCCAGACCAAACAACACGAAACCCTAATGTATGGTGACTAGTCAACTTACCCGTACCTATCAGTAATATGATCAATGGTCAGACGCCATTTTAAAAAAAGCCTTTCCTTTAAAGGAGTACTGCCCCAAATCTCAAAGCTGACATAACGGTGTAAAAAGCTTTCTTTGTATTTGGAGACATCTCCTAGCAAGTTTCAACTGTAATCATTCGGTATGAAATATTTTAAATCAATTTTAATCTTTGCATGCCCCAAAAAGCTCGGAACGAATACCCCTGTGACATCAGCATGATGCCATGTGCGCCTCGCCCCAAACTGCCAACGTCAGGGTTCCCATGATGTAGCCAGAGCACTGCTTTGGCTACAGTGACATCACAAGAACAGTGACATCATAAGCGCCTCCCTGTCATGGCGGCGGCGGCCGCCTTGGTGCTCGTTTCATCGAAACCGAAAGTGACACGAATAAACGATGCTGTAAATAATTACTTATGCTGATACTGACTGTCTAACGTGCCAATCTATCATTACCGGGGCATCCACAGCAGTGAACACAACGTAACACGAAAGCTTCGTGCCAGTACTCCTTCAAGTACTCCAACATGTAAACTTGTCGACATTTTCGCCCCACCACGCCTCACCTTTTCGAGGTCAGACTGGGCCAGGTTCATGGAGACGACGCTCTGCACAAACTCAGCTGCACCCAGGGGCCTCTGGGCAGGACGAGAAAAAGGGACAGCAACTTGGAAAACTGCACTCCGGTGCCCTCCAACACCCTCAAGTGGATCTGTGTACAGAATGACCACAGATGCCTTGTAACAAGCGACACAAGGACGGCGATGTAGCAGCTCAAACACACAACACAGGAAGTCCACATCAATACGAGCTGCTAGACAAATGTTTCGCCATTTTAGGGGCAAAGCCCCGTAGGGGATGGGGCTGTTGGCGTCTCCTGTCGTCATCGTCGCCGTAACCGTCATCTCATGTAATTACGGTACTAAAACACCGGGACACTCGCTTACGCCTCACACTGGAGCACTTCGTAACGCGTACTAAAAAAAAAGAGAGAGACACCGGGACACTCGTTCACGCTTTGCACTTGACAGCTTCTTGCTTCAAAGGCACGAGACTTGTACAGCAAAGCTGTATACCTCGACCCCCCGACGGTTTCATCTCCGTTGGCAAAAATGCCACGGTGCCAAGAATGCACTTATACACTGCATGCTTTGTCCCTTACCAGGTTTCCCGCTAGTGGAGATGGCCCGGGATTTTTTTGTCTGTTAATGTTACTGATTACACACAGAAGCGCATCGGTAACACGTTTCTTTGAATGTAGCAATGTCGACTCTCTCTTTAATTCTCTAAACACAGAATCTACTTACAGTAAGGCTTACCCTTTGTATACTACAACTTACTTACACTTTGTAGAACCGCAGCTACTATTTTTCCTCATGAATGACTGTGACTTCTTTCGTTTCAGCAGTCCTGTTCTACATGTCATTGTGCATAGGACAGTTAGATCTCACCCCAACCAAAGCGACTGAAATGAAGTAACGGCTGCAACCAGATACAATTTCCATTCTCATCTGGGACGTTACAGACAGCTGGCATTAGATGCAAACAATGGTTATAACAAAGCTTCGCTGTTTAAGTGCACTCGTGCCGGTTACACGTACAAACTGAAACGTAGCCTTCCTGTGCACTTGCAACAACTTTTATGAAGAGTGTGCGGATAGAGCACAATCAGCACAGCACCTTCAGAGGCAGCTAGGCAGTCAAATGAAACAACGAATTAAGCTGGCACCACGTGACAGAAGCATTGTAGCTGTACTACACGGCCGTTTCAAAGGCCTTCCGAAGGCCTTCGATTGATTTGATTGATTGATTGTGGAGTTTAACGCGCCGACGCAACGCAGGTGATGAGGCGCGCCGTAGTGGAGGGCTCCAAATTAATTTTGACCACCTGGGGATCTTTAACGTGTGCTGAAATCTCGTACACACGGGCGTTTTTGCTTTTCGCCTCCATCAGAAAAGCGGCTGCCGCGGCCGGGGACCGAACCCGCGACCTCGTGCTCAGCAGCGCAACGCCTTAGCCACTGAGCCACCGCGGCGGGTGAAGGCCTTCGAACCAACTGTCTACCGAGTGCCCTATTCCAAATACATAGGGCAAACTTCGAAAAGAGCATTCAACTGTCAACTGAAAGTCGCCACCTAAGCACAGGCACTGGTCCCACAACAGACAGACCTGGTCCTCGGCCCATCGCGCAAAGTGCAGGACTTATCACAGGCAAGTAAAACTTCCCCAAGTAAGATGAGGGTACCCGAAAGCCAACAGGACAAAGGAGGTCCAAAGACGCTGCAGTTCCTAACCTTGGTAGGCGTCGTATATTTTGGTTTGCCAGCACAGCTTTGTGATTTGCCCGCGTCCGGGGAGCTACCCTACATGCAGACCAATTAGGCTGTAACGGCAGCCCAGGTTCCTGCAGTTGCTGCTTGAGTACCACTTGCACTTTCTGTCCATAGATGGCAGGCTCATCACCTTGCCTGTTGACCGCCAGAACAGGGGGGCCAACCGTGGTCCAGACTCTGACACATGGGGCCTCTGGGGAGTTTCTCCGCTCGTTTCTGTTGAGTAATACCCCTGTCAAACGTGCCCATCTAAGTGCACTTCCACAGAGTGCACTCAGCTGAAACGACATCCAGGCGCAGCTAAACAGCAAAGGCGAATGATACTTACCACTGAACGCACTTTAAAGGGGCCCTGCAGCACTTACCATCGCCTACTCGTAGTAAAGTCTATTATGAACATCCGTTCACTATCACCGAAACTACGCGCGATGAGAAATCGCACATAACTATTCCCTCTCAACTCAACCGCGGACAATGCGACGAAAGCTGCGTGCTCTCTCCCAGAGAGAGGGGCGGCTCGCGGCGTTCTCTTCGGTGGCCTTCAGTATATCACATGCCGGGCAGTTTTCTCCCTTTCTCCGCAACGTGGAGGAGTCTATTTCCGGTCTGGTGCCACAAAAAAGCAGGCATGGCTGCCTCATCACAAGCGTGCGCTCAGGCTGGTAGGGCGTTTTTGAAGCAACAAACATTTGTTGTCGAGTGGTCTCGTTGAACGGGGAGTATTGAGTCCGTCACTCAAACTCCGCGCGCACTCAAAACACAAAATAAACACCAAAACTATGCGTACAGGTTCCAACATACAAGAGGATCGCACACAGCGCATATGACGACGGCGGATCGTCACAGGAAATGTGAGAAATTAGCCGCGAAGTTGACCAGTGACAGCCGATCGGACAGCCATGGCCTCAATGACGTCCTTTGGGCCATGCCAGGGGTGCATAATAAGGAGAACTGAAGAAAGCGCGCTTGTTTTTTCCGAGTCTTTCAGAGCGATTTGCGCGCTCAGCGCTTCACGTGCACGTGTAGTATACAGGGTTCGCACAGGTCCTTGAAAACCTTGAAAACCGTTGAATTTAGAAGTGTCAATTTCAAGGCCTGGAAAGTCCTGGAATTTTTAAATGGTCCTTGTTGAAAACCCTTGATTTTTCCTAAGGGAATCAATGGCCCTGTCTTTTTACAAGAATTTAAAGTGTTTGTCATGGATTTTAGGTGTTAACAAATGTGAAGAAACATTGTAACAATCAAGTTTCAGTGTATTGCGTGAAATTACAAGTTTGTTGGATTTTCATTATTACAAGGCAACATTGGGAGCAGGCACTTGTCGATCCAATCCATATCACGATACAATCCAGTAAAAGCCAGCTTCTGTTCTCTATCTTGCATATAGTCTGTGGACGCTTGCTCATTGCATGTTCACTGTGCCTCATACGCTCCATCTACATTTGCTTTTACGTGCAAATGGTGGACGTGTACATAGTTCATCCTGCCTTGCAGCAACACTTGCGGATTTAATTTCAGCTGATACTCTCGTTGACAAAGCAGGAGATGCAGGCAACATTAACTAAGTTTTGAAATCAAACAGCCTCAGCAAAACACCAAGAAAAAAGAAAAACCTCTAAATACCAGCCATAAGATAAAAAATAAAGCTGGGGGAGCATTTACAAACCCGTTAGCACCTATCTAAATGTGCACTAATGTGCTTAGGCATTGTGCAATAAAAAACTTTTGCATTGTGTTGGAAAAGTTATAAATAATCCCAGATAAAACATTAGATGGGGACCTTGAAAATGTGTTTTTGGTACTTGAAAGTCCTTGAAAACCCTTTAATTTTTGCTTTTGAAGCCTGTACGAACCCTGAGTATATGGTTCACGTATTCCTGGCAGTGTAAGCTAAACGTCGAGCAGGTTTACTTGCACAGCTCAAAGAGTGTTGCAGGGTCCCTTTAAGCTGAGTGTGTTCCCCAAACACACTTTACCCAGGCCGGCTCACCGAGTCAGTTGTCCCAGCCGCAGGGGTCAAAAATCGGGAAAAATAACATAAAATAGCGAGCGTTTAGATGTCTAAAAATTATGTTAAAATTTAGATATGGATGTATTTTTCATTTGTTTTTACGAAAAGCGGAGCACTGACGATAAAGAAGAAAATAATCCCTCGCCGGACAATGTGCCAGCGCCGCCTGATAAGGTGTTGCTCCATGGCTACCATTCTCTGCAGTGGCCAGTTGCGGTGGTTTGTTGTGGCTTTGAGGTGGTGCTCCCGTTGCAGTCTTTTCGGTTATAATCCACGCACTCTGATAGTTTCCCCTCAACGATAATGCTGCTGCGATTCGCTGCGAAGCAAATAACAATGAAAATATGACTGTCGGCGTTTAGTCGCAGTCCCAACGGCATTTTTTATGGACTTGTGAAAGACGCTGATAGTGCTGTTGAACAATGTAAACACAACGAACTGTTTACATAGTCTCTCATATAACAAAAAGCTGGAATTTCAAGTAAATTTGCAGAATATTTACGCCAGCTGTCGTCACTGACACCACCGCCAAAAGCATTTTATTTCGGCGTTTAGCAGCGCACAGCCAAAGTGCCATGCGGAGGCGCCCAAGTGCACTTGGCCCAAGTGCACTTAAATAGGCACGTTTGACAGGGGTATAACTCTACCTCTGTCATTGAGAGCATAGAGTTTCATACAATAATAATTAATAACTCGTGGGGAAACTGGCGCTAGTGTCAACGCGAACATGGCAGCAACGCTTACGCTTCAATGGGAATCATGGGTAGTTCTGGAACCAGATTGCCTAGGATCGAAACAGGTCTATGGCTGCGCAAATTGTGTTTTTTGACAAAAAAAGCTCTTATGGCCCGGTTCTCCGTTTACAAATTACATGGCGAACAAGAAAGTTAGTGACGAAAAGCCGGTTCTGTACGAAATAAAACGGCACGTTTAAATAAAAACCAGACACGGAGTCAAGGAGGTTTGTGGAGCAGGTTTGCCATTTCCGTCAACTACAGCAGGACGCGGACTTCTTTAAAAACTACTTGTAAAAGTTTTGGCGCTGGTGGTTTGTGATAGTAAGAGAAGTTTTGTGCTCATAAGAAAAAAAGCAACTGATTACCTTTGGAGAAGTTACTCTTGCCTGAATTAGTGACATTCATCAAACTGCATCCCTGTCAGACGCCGTTAGTGCTGGTCTACGCCGTAGGAGCCGGCGTTCGCACGAAAGGTGTGGCTGTTCCAAGCGATTCACAACCGTCGTCAGCTTCGACAATACATTGCTCTGCCGAATGAGCAGCGCCGCAACTCCTAATTAGCAGACAACTTCGCCGCACAGAGCGCCGTCATTTGTGTTTTCATGCTCGCTGTGCCGGCAATGAATTGATAACGCACCGAATTCGCAACTCCGGTAATAACACATTCCACTCAGGGCGGCGTCAGTGCTCGCGGGCGGCATACAGTTTAAGGAGAAACGTATTTTTGATAGCTTCTCCCAACAACCCGCGTAGGCAAATGCGTTCATGTAATTCCAAAACGAAAACGAAACTGCCTGCAATCCATAGCAACTTCCACAAGCCATCGAGCGCAAATCCGAATCCAGAACTACCCATCACGCCCACTGAGGCGTACGATCGCAGCGCCAGTTTCCCCTCTAGTTGGTATTGTGTGAAACTCTATGGTTGAGAGTAACAAAAAGCCACGTTTGCTTGATCTGATTGATTGTGGGGTTTAATGCGCCATTGCAACGCAGGCTGTGAGACGCGCCGTAGTGGATGGCTCCGCCGGATTAATTTTGACCACCTGCAGGGGATCTTTAACATGTGCCGAAATCTTTAACACCCGAGCGTTTTTGCTTTTCGCCTCCATCAGAAAAAGCTCGCTGGGAAAAGCTGCGGCTGAAAAGCTGCAGAAAAGCTGCGGCTGAGAAAAGAACCCGCGTCCTCGCACTCAGCAGCACGACACCTTAGCCACTGAGCCACCACGGTAGGTAAAAAAAGCCACGTTTGCGAACCATGCCAAGTAGAAATGAAATACTTTCAGCTGTTACGATGGCCCAACAACTGAGCGGCCGTTTTTCCCTCTAGCAGAGCACCCCAATTTGTGAAGCGCGCCCAACGGGCCCTACACTGAGAGAGAGAGGTACACTGACCGCGTGAGCGGCGAGCCAGCGGGCGGCCTTGACGGCGCACTCGGCCAGGATGGGTGCCACGGGCGAGTACTTGGCGTAGTGCAGGCAGCTCTCCCGCAGCTCCTCCCAGCCCTCCTCCACGGCCACCAGCCACGGGGGGCACCCCATCGAGGGGGGAGGGGGAGGGGGAGGAGGGGCGACGGCCTCCCCCTCTTCACCTGCAATTCAAGAATCTCAGCGGCAGCCACAACAGCGGGGGCTCGGCTAACTAGGGCTCTCAAGGATCAGGATCAAGTTCCACGGACAACAGATTCCTCGAAAGGCTAAAAGAAGGGCACTAGGTTTTTTTAGCAAAAAAATGCACAACTTCACAGCACGCTTACTCTGTAGAGGCTGCAGAGTACTCTCTTCAGAATTTATCAAGCTATTGCACAAGTTGTTCAGAGTTAGGCGCCAGCCACATTACGCTTTCAGCACTCAAAATCAACCACCACAAGAGAGCACCGGCTTCGATGCAGCAGCAACAGGCTTGCTTGCAAAGTACAGGCAATATCTGAGCAACCACCCTTTGCAATCTTAACTGCAAGATACAAGCTGGCAGGCGTACTCTCACATCCCACTTGCCCTGCACCCAACCGCCCTTCCTACCCATCAGTGCAACACGTTTACTGGAAGTGCCATCCACCAGCCCCACCACCACACCTGTGTTGGCGCATGGCTTCCTGGGAGGACTGGCTCTACCCGGGTTTTGGCATGGACATGAAGTTGATGCAAGTACTTCTGGTGGCCCATTGCCATCGTCTTAGTGAGGGCCTCTGGGAGTTCTATGGACCAGCCGTCTTCAAGTGAAGAGACTGCGGCATGACAGCCCACACTAGAGCTGTTTAGAGAATAAAGTTTTGTATCAGACATCTCTGGGTGTCTGCAACCAAGTTTTCATTTCCGCTCTGAGCGGATATCTGGTGCCCTCATGCTTGCGTGGGAATCTAGTGGCGAGGGCAACCACGCTGCCAAAGTTCTTGCATTCCCAATGAACTGATTCGTTGCCAACAATAGTAGATAAAACATCAGCTCTTTCACAGACAGAATGACCAAAAAATGTGCCGTCTCCAACCGAGAAAATGGTCTGCTCCGCAGTGCGGGCACCGGAAGTGCAGCGTTTTTTATCCTTTACAAACAAAGAACCTCCCCGCTCACAAATTTCGGGGCTTTTGTGCACTGAAGCTACACCTGGGGTATGAATACAGTGGGAAAAAGGTGTGAAGAGACGGAGTAGAAAAATAGACAAAATGATGCATTCAGAAAAAAAAGAGGGCAGGGGGGGGCATGGTGTGTACTTTCTGTCATTGTCTTTTTCCACGCCTTGTTCCACTATGAATTGAAACCAGGTTTACATCATGCTGGGCTATTAGGTGCATTCTCGAGGAGGGCTCCAGGTCAGTTTTGACTGCCTGTGAATCTTCATGCTCTTGTGAAGGCACTAGAAGTGATTGATTGTAGGGTGTAATGCGCTGACGCAACGCAGGCGACGAGGCGCACCGTAGTGGAGTGCTCCGGATTGAGTTTGACCAAACTGGGATCTTTAACGTGCGCCGAAATCTCGTACGCGCGGGGGCGTTTTTGCTTTTCGCCTACATCAGAAAAGCGGCCGCTGCGGCTGGGAATCGAACCCGCGACCTCGTGCTCAGCAGCGCAACGCCTTAGCCAATGAGCCACCACGGCGGGTAAGGCACCACAAGCACTAGGTTTATTTGTTGTATCTGAAGAACTGTTCCATGCAGATTGTTTCCACGGCTTCAAACTTTCCTATTTACAAATTAAAGGGGTGTAGTGTGCTGATGCTACACTTTGCCTATGGGGCACAACACTGCCGTGGAGAGACTAACGTCAACCACACACAGCCAAATTTCACCACAGACGCGTTTCAATTTTTCCCCAGACTCAAAAAAAGAAAAGAACAGAAAACTACCCTGGCTGGGATCAAACCCAGGTCTTGGGATCAGCGTCGCAACCCCACACTTCCCCCTCCCACAGCCCATCACCACCCGTGCTCGCTCACCGCCGTTCTTGTCGGCCGTGGCAGGTGGCGTCCCCGCAGCAGCGGAGGAGGAGGAGGCTGGCAGGGAGGAGGGTGGCGGGCAGGAGGGTGGGCAGGTGGCGGCCACGGCCCCCTCCAGGGTGGCGGCCAGCCAGAGCCAGTCGGGCACCCCCCGCAGCAGCTCCTGGGCCTCGGCGTACAGCGCCTGGGCCTCGCGGGGAAGCCCCAGCTGCAGGCTCAGGTCCCCCAGCTGCTTGCGCTGGCGGCCCTGGCACCGGCGCCGGAACTGCCTGCGCCATTAATCCGGGGGCGAGGGGGACGAGAAGAGGAGGCACTTTAACTGCCGCCATGAAGCACATTCCAACAACCACGGCTCGTTCCGGCCACAATGTTGACACTGCATGTCCTGCAGAACTGTGTTTCTCATCTTTCAACGTCCAAACTTCGTGGGGTGTCACAGTGAACCTTTCTTGGTATGTGTTTAGCATGACTGCTAAGTCAGTCGTCAGTGTGTGCTGCGCTCACTGTTTCACCTTTTTACTACTTTACTATGGAGCTCTTTAGATGACACCTCTGTTCAATCTTTTTTTTTTTCTTTTTTCCCTTTGCTTTTTTCCTCGCATGTCTAATTTTTTCACCTGACGTGGCATGTTAGGCTCTCTGCTGGACAAACCTCGTCAGCATCATTGCACTACATTCTCTCTCAACAATAGGTGACACCACCCTAAGCAAGGGAGCGGGAGTCATTACACGCAGCTGGGCTGACTGCGGGCTTTTTGAAGTGCCCTTGAAGACAACGTACTATCGGCGTCAAATAAAACATGAACACAAAAAATATGAACCTGTGCACACAAATAGCGCGATCATTTTCCATGCAAGCCGAAATGATGCGTGTCTTAGTTACAAAAACAAAGTTGGGAAAAGTGCATGTCTACACATACCAATAGCAAGCCATTATATGAACTCTACGAACAGTATTTTTCAATTTTGCACGTTCTGGTTCATATTTTTGTGTTTGCGTTTATTTGACGCCAATAGTACATTTTTAAAGACAGCACAAAACAGCACACTGGATGGGACTTTGCGGAATATGTGATGCCCACTGCGTTCACGAACATCTGTTTGACCATTCCATCACTGGCGCCACAATCAGAAGGTATAGGTGGTATTCGTTATAAAGTTTAGCTGTCAATTTCTTCGCTTGGGAACACTGGAAACGGCCACAGACATGGCCGATGTGCCACGGGCATGGCGCAACTTGGAAAAAAAAAAAGAAAAGCCGGCATGCGTCGTCTGCACTGCTTCAACCCGATTCTCAACGGTGGTGTCAACATAGATGTTATTAATCGCACTCACATTGTACTCGAGGCACTACTTTGCATTCAGTGAGGTAGAGTTTGTAACGTGCAACACAGTCATGTGCTTAGCACGCACAAGTACTGCCATCCCGCGGAGCCCGACGTAACCAGTGACAGCGCACCACGGCCTCCGCGATCGGCTGCCGGCGGCGCGCCGCCGGCAGCCGATCGCGGAGGCCGTGAGCGCACTCACATGGTTGCCTGCATGCGCACCCCGCCAGTGAGTACAAGCAATAAGACATCTATCGGACTCCCTCGCATGGTAATGTCTGCAAGCTTTTTGTTTGTTCCAGTCATTTTTTCCTCATGCCCTTATAAGCCATTCACGGAAACAAAGCATTTGGTTGTTAGTCAGCGCATCGTCCTGTTGTCCTCTCTGGTCCCATCTATTGTGCTATTTCTGTCTGCTGTCATTGAAAATGTACCAGGCAGCATAAATTGCTGTGCCTTCTTGGACAAGGTAGAGCCTGGTTTAATCTCAGAGAACTAACCCACTCAAGTCTGCTTCAGTTAGCTATACTCAATGACAACTTAAAAACGGCGCCGGAAGTTGCCGCTGTGCCTTATCACCGTAGCCGGATGTTTCTCCGCGCGGCGCAAGTAGGGCGTAAATGGGAATATTTTGAACATGGCGTGAGCCGTTCCCATGATTTTTTCGACTTAATGTGCTTATAAACGACTCCAGTGACGACAAGCAGACTGCGTGAGACAAGGCAGACGATATCACGCATTCATAGCAAACCCCTTTCAAAACGCACGCGCACTGACGTCACGAGTCCGGCGCTTTGGCGGAGTGATACACTACATGAGGTGGTGCCGTTCTTGAGTTGTAACTGAAGGCTTTTTAACCGAAAAATAAAGGGCAAGAAACGGCTCCTCCAGCTCCATATCAAAGAGGCCACGAAACCACTGCTTTGTCCCGACAACAATGGCACAAATCGTATGACAAACCTCAAACAACTAATTGAGACTATAAACAGAACACACACAGCAGTGGCAACTCGCCAACCACCGTCTGGGAAGGTCTATAACAACATGACAGGATCTGGATTCTCCCCAATTAATAGCTGTCGAATCAACATAGTTGGCAATTTCAGTGGGGCCTCCAGTTCTGTTTGATTGCATCACTTGAATGCTACCGCGCAGGTACTAACAACCTGATAACTGGGCTTTCAGCACTGGCCCACATTATGTCCCTCCCAGCAAAGTAGAGGCATTTTTTTTACCTGAACTGGCTACACTGGTGCAAGCAGTGCGGCATACGTTCATTTTTTTACTAATTGATATCCCCAGTAGCACTTGGCACTGGTCTGCACGACACTGCACTAATCTGCACCAGTTCAGGTTAAAAAATATGCCCCTAGTGCCTCACCGCTGCACAAAATTTGAAAGTATTTTAGCATTTCTTGGGCTTTTCTAGTTAGTAATAAATGTCTTTTGTGGATTCAAAATGGTGCAGATTGAGTGAATTGCCCAGTTGTGTTTTGTCTCCATTTAAAAGAAGCCGCTTCTTTCTCCCTCGGACGTCGGACCGGTTTCGGCAGCGCCGAAGGAATGCCGGACCATTCACCTGGAGTCGGTGTCCAGTCCGACGAAGTCCTCGAAGGGCGCCTTGAGCAGAGGCAGGGCGGAGGAAGAGGAGGGCCGGTCGAAGGAGCGCTCCAGCCGCCGGGACTCCAGCACCCAGGCCAGCGAGGCGGCAAACTCCGCCACGTCGCGCTCCACCTGCTCCCCGTCCAGGCTCGGGTACAGCTGGCACCACAGGAGGAAGGGCGGGAAATTCAAATTCATTTAATCATGGTAACTCCGCACACCATTCAAACTGCTTTCCCGTTACCCGCAAGCATTCTGCCATGCCCACGAAATTTCAACCACAGTTCACTGAAAGGAGCATCAGTCAATGTTTTGCAAGTGCAGAGAGCTTCGTGGCTCGAAAATGCACTCCTGTAGAGCAAGAAGTAACAATATCTTACCTTTCAAAACTGCTCCACCAAATGGACACAACTTACAAAGCACACACTTCAACTTCTTTGCCACAGCACCCTTTTTGCTTTTACTTTTCTTTCTTTTGAAAAAGCAGTAGCTGAGATTTACCAATTATGCATCCCCAACTGACATTCTTTGCTCCCTGCATATATCGTACAATGCATACAAGCTAATGCTCTTGTACCATTAAAAGAGGAAGTCAGCTGACGTACTACCAATCGCTGCTTCACATTTAAGCACACCCTCTGTGCAAGCGGCCCTCCTGTCTAATGTTTATGCGGAAAGCTACTACACACAAAAATCTTCACTGACCCTTCCTAAAAAAAGTTGACACAAGCGTGAAGGCTTTCGGGCATCAAAACTGCGTCAGAACCTCCACAAAACGTACGTCCAACCTTCACTAAAAGTGCATCCAATCGATCGTCAAACCTTCGAGGAACCAAATCGCAAAAGAAGGATGAACCCATGCAACAACTTCTAGTGTGACGATTTTTAGTGGTTTATAAGATGAAGGTATAGTACCCCAGTCCTCCTCCATAACCAAATGCGTGCATCGGCTTATCTAAAACTGTTCCCTTCTCGTGATTCTTTTATGCAACCGCTTTGACACGACAGAAGCCCGGTTTCAAACACGCACCCTGTGTCCAGAGATCTTATCAGAGATGTTCGATTGATTGACCAGTCTGTGGGGCAATGCATTCATTTCTTGACCGGATGCCATCGGTCCAACTATGAAAGCGTCCGCTTCAATAAATGATGCACTCTTCAAAGATGAGGCATTCCTAATATCTTACGACAGAGTCGACGTACAGCCTCCCCTCAACTCAGCACAGGCCACACTCAGACCGCGGGCTGGTTGGGCCCCCCTTACCAGGCACTGGGTGCTCCGCAGCTTTCCCATGGAGGGCGCCACCATCCTGGCTTCCTCCCCCTCCTCTTGGCCCTTGGTGGAGCCATCCTCCTCTCCATCTCCCCTGCACACACGTCCACCCCACTCATCACAGCCGCGTCGTCCACCAATGGGTGTGCAGCAAAATGACACCAACCGTGGCGCTTGTACAAGACGTCTACAAGACATCTACAAGGCGTCTCTTGAGCCGGTAAGTGAACACTCGGCAAATTATTACAGGGGCCACGAAGAGGAAACAGAAGTTTGGTCCACTGAAAACACTGCCCTGTCCCCCATAACAATGACACCAATTTTGCAGCGAACTCCAAAAAAATGGCGTAGATATAGTGGAAAGCAGACAAAGCAGTGGCAAAGTCCGCTTCCAAAACTTTCTCTACGATGTCACAGAATATTTTTGTACGATATGCAGCTGCCCACCAAGACTCATGACTCCATCGATTGTAGGGTTTTAATGCGCCGACGCAACGCAGGCGACGAGGCGCGCCGTAGTGGAGGGCTCCGGGTTAATTTTGACCACCTGGGGATCTTTAACGTGTGCTGAAATCTCGTACACACGGGCTTTCTTGCTTTTGCGCCTCCATCAGAAAAGCGGCCGCCGTGGCCGGGAATCAAACTCGCGACCTCGTGTTCCGCAGCAGAGTCATGACTCGATCACTCTAGTGAGGCCTCAAGTTGCGTTTGATCATATTGCATGAATGTTAACGTGCAGTTAAAACACTGATGACTACGTCTTTAGTGCTGGCCTATGTTAGGTCAGTGCAACGCGACATTTGACAGTTTCTCGACATTTCTTGCATTTTTCTCGGCTAAAGAACATCTTTCGTGGCTGGAATGGAGTTGAGTCAGCTACCAAAGGCTAGTCCATTGACAACAAAGTTGTGCTTTGTCTTCATGGCCCTCCATTAATTATGGCCGCATTTCTGCACCTTTCCAACATGATAATCCCCACATGTTGGCATACAGTTGTGATTCGGTCAAAAATGTAAAAAATACCGCTTATCGGCTCCTTTCGTTGCAAATTCCAATGAAAGACGATAGTCGACTGGCACCCCTGCCAAGAATATTCTCTTTCCCACTCACCTCTCATGCTGTTCCTCTCCCGTCTCATTCCTCCCGAGATTACACACTAGAGGTTTGCTCAAGTCAATTTAAATTTACCGCGTTCCACTGCCCCAAGTCAGAAGCCTCGATGCCAGCACCGTACAGCGGAGACGCACGTGAATCAAGGCACCCTACTTCAACGTTTATAGAACCAAGCCACATTGCCCTACTCCACGAGGGTTCCATGCGGAATGTGGAACCTATCTAGTGCAATCTTTCGTTGCCGTTGATTTCTTAAAGGGACCCTGCAACACTTACCATCGACTACTCGGAATGTATTTTGGGGTAAAGTCTATTGTCCCAGCAATCTCCTCCCGCAAGAATTATGAAATTCCGTTCACTATCACTGAAACTACGCGCGATGAAAAATCGCGCATAAATGTTCCCTCTCAACTCAACCGCGGACAACGCGACGAAAGCTGCGCGCTCTCTCCCGGAGAGGGGGGCGGCACGCGGCGTTCTGTTCGGCGGCCTTCGATATGTCACAAGCCGGGGAGTTTCGTCCTTTTCCCCGCAACGTAGACGGGCCTATTTCCGGTCTGGTGCCACAAAAAAAGCAGGCATGGTGGCCTGCTCGCAAGCAAGCACTCAGGCTGGTAGGGCGTTTTTGGAGCAAAAAACGTTTGTTGTCGAGTGGGCTCGTTGAAAGTGGAATATTCATTTCGTCGCTCAAACTTCGCGCACTCAAAACAAAAGAAACACCAAAAGCATGCGGACAGGTTCAGACATAGAAGAGGTTCATACACAGCGCCGACGACGGCTGATCGTCACAGGAACTGCCAGATTTTAGCCGCAAAGTTGACCGGCGACAGCCAATAGGACAGCCAGGACAGCCATGGCCCGATTGACGTCGCAGAGGCCATGCCAGGGGTGCATAATGAGGCGAATTGAAGAGAGAGCGGTTGGTTTTTCCGCGACTTTCATGGCGATCTGCACGGTTACCGCTTCACGTGCCCGTGCAATATTTCGCTCGGGTGTTCCTGGACGTCTAATCTGAACGTCGCGCAGGTTTACTTGCACTGCACGAAGGATGTTGCAGGGTCCCTTTAAATTTCACCAGGAGCTATAGTAGCGTGGGCAACAGCAGGCGACGGGTTTCTGCAGTTGATGCAGTATTTCATTTTCTATCGCAAAAACCACGCATCCAGGAATTTTTCAATAAACGAAGATTGCAAATATCACTCATGTATTAATTTTCTTCCTTATATTTGCATAAACCCTTGTTCTTGTTCACCACTGTTGACAAGTATGAACATTGCCACCAGACTTGGACGTTTACAATTGGCTGTGGGTACACAAGACTATTCGGTAGCTCTTGTTTCACTTGGCCGGGTGGCTGAATCGAGTCACAGACACAGACATACAGACAGACCAAAATTTCTGCCGTTAAGTAGCCCAAGAAAGACCTTTAAAAGAGGTCCCTTACGCAGACAGCGTGGGACGGGACCCAAAGAGGAAGCAGCGGGAGTCAATCGCCGTCGGATGCTGATGCAGAAGCTGCTCATGGAGG
This sequence comes from Haemaphysalis longicornis, assembly GCF_048455015.1. Classification (NCBI taxonomy): domain Eukaryota; kingdom Metazoa; phylum Arthropoda; class Arachnida; order Ixodida; family Ixodidae; genus Haemaphysalis; species Haemaphysalis longicornis. The sequence continues at coordinate 43,479 of NW_027526316.1, forward strand.
CCGCACAATGCCTCCACACTGTGGGAATCACTGCACTCACCTGCATAAGGAGAGAGAGGGAGAGAAAAAACGCAGCCACACAATGACGGAGCACAATGAATGGGTGTCTCTGAAAGAATGGCCGTGAGGGCGAAGTGTGTACAGGTACAACGAGAAAGTAGACAAGTGAGCCATTAATCTCAAAACTAATACTATAGAAGCGTACAAGAGCTTTCGGGTGTGTGAATCAGAATTAAACTCGAGATGTATGGGGTGTGAACGAGACTCAGTTGCTATAGACCATGCACCACGAACGTCCGTATCCTTCTGTTCTTGCGGGGTCGTCATTTGCTATGCATGAGGGTATAGTTCACAAAATTCACTCATTACCTATGAATAATTGGTAAGGGCATAAACGACAGACATTAAAAGGATCACTTGCCCCTCTACTTTTGGTAGAATGCGAAGCTAGCACCACACAGCGTCAGTATATGGCGTCCAAACAAAAATGACAGCGTCTCTCGAAAAAGCTGATGCATCAGCGCAGTGTTCCACTATGCGCTGCAATGTGGGGTCTGCCAAATGATTCACGTTGAGGTGGTGCAGTGTTCATTAACAACGCTGAGGACACGCTGAGAACTGACAATCTAACTTCGCACAAAGAAGTCATTGCTCAAGCACAGCCCCTGCTCCTGAGCTCTCAGAACGAGGTGTTACACAGCATGCGATGGTCTGCCACTGAACTTCGTGACGTCGCTAGGAGTGATAAAATGGAGCTTGATTCATGCGCCTTCACGGCCACAATGCAAACTCTTGCCAGCAACCAGACCACTTCTCTGGTACAAAACCTCAGAAAACGAAGCACAAGTGTATATACCCATCCCCTCGCTAGTCGCGAATGCAGCGACCCCCCCCCCCCCCCTTTTCTGTTGTATGTTACTTCCAATGAACATATATTGCACGAACGGCCAAGCATATCCGATCAGAGGTCTCGCTTATTTGTCAAATAAGCGAGACGTCATTTGGAAACTTCTTGTTCTGAGCAGCACTGTTCAGAAATGCTCCAAAACCGCGTTTTATGATCCCATTCAATTCCTACGGCGGGAGCAGTTTCGGGATGCCCAGTAACTACTCCGCACAGGCAAATAAAAAGAGACGAAATGCCTCACCGACAGTGAGCACTCCCAGGACCCGCCGGTGGGCCTGGAAGTCGCCCCAGAGGCTTCCGTCGGCAGGGTAACTTGTGGCATACCGCAGCCAGACGCAGCGACTGCCGTCGGGCTGCTGCTGGTCGCTGAGACGGGTCCAGCGGACACGACGTATGTGGCCCAGCGCCCGCTCCCACAGCGATCCCGCCGGTACCAGCGGCTGAACCAGCACCAGCAGGCAGTGGTGGTCTTCGAGCCGGGCCTCGAAGTCCACGGCCCCGCTCATGTCACCCGCCGTCAGCTCGCACTAGACATGCGCATCGGCTGCCCGACACACGCCGGGATTCGAGCGTTTAGGACGACGCGTAACGCGTATCAGTTTCGACGAACGGGGAACCTGTAGGTTTGTGAACGAAACGAAAGCAAACGGTAGGAGGAGGCAACGCCGAAAGGGATCAAAAACAGATGCTGGGTATATTGATACGGCTGCCCATTTAATCCGGATTTATCCGCACGCCGTTTGTACTAGTTCGACCAAGCGCCGCTAGGCGCGCCTCATTCCTTCCCACTGGTGTAGGCGGGAGCGCGAGGGCAGGAAGGGTCGGATACAGCGAGGACTCAAATTAATAAGATTTTCTAGGGGTACGATAAGTATTTAAATAAAACACGCAAATCGGTTGCTTTCAACCGAAGTTCCGACTCAAACGCGCCGAAAATGCTAGTTCCGTAACTCCCCGCGCGACCACGACTCTCGCCACCGCGGAGCTGCGGTTGCGAGTTGCGAGTCGAGCGTCGTCTGCTAGCGAGTAGCGAGTAACTCTGTGCCGCTCGGCATCTCCAAACGTTGGCATCTCCGGTTCTCACCAGTTCTGGCTGTGTACTGCAATAATAATAATAATAATAATAATAATAATAATAATAATAATAATCAATCAATCAATCAACCTTTATTTTCGGTGCCCAGGAACAACCCTAGGGTCTTGGTACTGGTACACCATAAAAAAAAAAACACCACAATTAAGACAAGACAACACACAAAAAGTATATGTATGACATAAACAATAAAGTAAAAATAGTTACAGAAATCTTAGAAAGCAAAAAAGGAAAAAAAAAAAGAACAGAAAGTCAAAAAAGAAAAGGCAGGCTTAGTGTTGCAAGTAGACCTGTGCGCCGGTCAGAAATCGCCGGCGGCGGCGCGCCGGTGTTCCCACCTTCGGCGGCGGCGTGTAAACGGCGCGGGGGTCCCCGGATCGGCGGCGGCGCGGCGCGGAATAGGGGGTGGTGGTGGGGGTGAGAGAGCGAGAGAGAGAGAGAGAGCGAGAGAGAGAGAGAGAGAGAGAGAGAGAGAGAGAGAGAGAGAGAGTTAGGAATTTGGGGGAAAAGAAAATATGCAAAAACCGTGGGAGATCCGGACATTTATGTGTAGGACATTTCGGTGTAGCACGTATCGGTGCGGGCATTTCGATGCACGGGATGTCCCAGGCATTTCTTTAAACATTTTAGCTTTAATAATTTAGTTTCGTCAGGTGATATAATTTTACGTTCGAGAGTTGTGTTTCGTCTGCACTGCAAGGAAAAGAACGCTAAACCGAAGCGGAGCATTAGCGCCTAAAACCCAATTTTGATATTAAATGTTAAAAATTCACGTTACATGTTAATTTACTTCCCTTCTACCTCTTTTTTATTTTAGCATTCATGTGAAGAACTCTAATATTTTAATTCAATTATACCGAAAGGCTTTGATTTAACTTCACCCACCGCTGCAAGAGGCTGCTGCTTTTAGTCCGTTCCTATCTCCCCCCCCCCCCCCCTTCCGCCAAACCGCCTCGATAAAAAAGAAATGAAACGAGCTAGCTTAAGCGCGCGTGCATTCATTTTAATAATTAATAAATTTCTCTATCGATTTATTCTTGCAGTCAGTGTTGGTTCTACTGAAAAACTAGCCATTGATCGCACCAGCCCTCTTGGTAGAGACAGGGGGGTGTCACTTGTGCCTCTTCAAAGTGTAAACTGGGCATACGACTGTCGCGGCTCTCGCAAAACCAGCCTATTCAAAATTTCCCCCTCTAACAATGGAATAAATGGAGGAATGTCTGCGGTGTCCATGATATGCGCGACTTGAAGAGTTAATAGCAGGTGGGGCGACTGAAAGGAAAGACAGCGATTCCCGGAGAGGGGCGCCTTCCGTGTGGCCACGACGCGCGGAAGAATTGCAGCCATCGAGCTTTCCTCGATGGGGGCGACAGGCGCCAACGACCCTGGTCATTGTGTCCTCAGCCGCTTTTCGGGTGGCTTTTTGTTGTGCACTACAGAGGTTGTGTGAGCTCACGCCGAATGTATCGCTCTTTCTTGCATCAATGCGGTGACTCTTTGGAGAAGGTGATCGCCGCTATGCCTGTAAGATTTCCACGGGAAATTGAACATAATATTACTGAAAAGAAATCTGGGGAGGTTAAAACTTACAGACGGAGAAGGGGGAGGGCTGGGAGAATAAAATGAAATGAAAGAAGTAAGCATGTAAAGCTAAAACGGAGGTTGGTTTGACCGAACAGAATTGGTGGTATTTGTATACGCACAACCTGTACGCGCTTGATCAAAATGAAGCTGTAGCTGTTTTCAAAAGGCCCGCTCTTCCTCCGCGACAGTATCCTACACTTGTACGTAAAAAAAAAAAGCTGGCGAGGACAGTGTCTTCAAATTCATTTAAACATGACAGCGCAGTCAAAATAAACTCTTCATAAGATTGCCGGCATTTTCAGGGGCAACCGAATGTTTGTAAAGTTTTGGATTGTGAGAGTGTGCATTTTATTTAGAAAAAATTAGATACAGAATGCGTTACCCTTCGTAAACATCGGCTAATTGTCTTTGCTGATTAGCATGCCCCAAAAAAGAGCGAATATAAATAACGTCTTGTCGCAAATAAAAAAAAAACACGTGCAAAAGAATTCAATCAGCTGGCTGCAAAACAGGTGTTCCCTGAACTAGGTGTCAAAGAAAAATACACAAATGTTCAGTTTCTAAAAATACCTGGCAAGAAACCGCGAACACGGCATCAATATTAAAATGCAATCTCTGCCCTAGATTGTTGTCCAAAACCCATGTTAAGTGCAAATAAAAATATAACGGCTGTTTCAAACAAACAAGCACCCGATGAGACGGTCGCCGAAATGTTCGCGCAAGGAAATGCCGTGCACCGAAACGTCCGTGCACCGATATATCCATACACCGAAATGTCGACCGTACACCAAAATTTCCGCACCGAAACGTCCTGCACTAGAATGTCCAGCAACGAAATGTCCTAGACCAGGGACGACGCTGTGCGCTTCTTTGGTGGAGCTCCCACGGCTTCTAGTGCAATTTTCAGCGATACTGATGAAACCTCGCAGCGTAAAGTTTCTATGACATTCCAGACACTGAAATGGGTAGCTGTGTCCGACTAAGCTACTAAGCCGACGGTTCCAGGCTTCCTGGCTTCGCAGTTGTTGTTCGTGCGGTTTTAATCCAATTACTTGCATTAAATTTTTTTATCGATGCTCAGCCCTACCAGCCATCCATCCATCCGTGCATCCATCCACCCATCCATTCATCAACCCGTCCGTCTGTCGACCCAATTTGGTTTGTTAGGTTTTAGCCTCCAGAGGCGTTAATTTCTGCCCCTATAGGAATATTAAAGCATTCAATCTCTTCCTCATCCCTTTGGCTAAAACGCAAAGGGATAAAATAAAAACCGCAAAAAAGTTCAAATCTAACTTGAAGGGAAACACGTCGACTGGAGTATGGGACCATTTTTTCCTATATGGTTACTGGGACCATTTTTTCCGTTTCGGGGTTCACCCATCACAGCCACGGTGGCTGCTTTTCAGATTGAGTGGAAAAGCGAAAGGCAAATTGTGTTGAGATTTTGGCGCACGGTAAAAATCCCCAGGGCATCAAAATTAATCCGGAGCCCCCTACTACAGCGCGCCTGTAGCCCATGGTTTTTTTTTTACTCACACGTGTCAAAAAACACATGGCCTATGAGGCGCTTCGGATTAATTTTTATCCAGTGCGGACGACCAGCTTCGGTTGGTGGAAATGGTCGTCGCAGCTGGCACCACGAATGGGGTCCTGAAAAAAGGACACGACTCCGCAATTCTTGTGCAGACGAAATTTATTCTCTCTCTCTCTCTCTCTCTCTCTCTCTCTCTCTCTCTCGCTCTCATAGCCCATGTGTAGCTTCGGTGCGCTAAACCCCACAATCAATCACGTTCACGTCACGCAGCACGCGCTATTAATATACAACGTTTACGTTTCAAAATCATAGCTTTTGTGAATCTTGCGAAGCGTGGACATTGCTCGTCGAAGCTCTGTTTGGGCACTCATAGCCTAATTCGGCTGTAAAGAACTCACAATGAAGGCAAGAGGAGTAAGAATGCATTGGCAGACAACCCTCTGAATTTTATGTAGATTTTCTTATGGTACCTTTCACCATTATTTCTGAATTCTTTTTCTCCAAATCGTCTAGTTAACTGGCCTCCAGCGAGAAAGGGCAGCATGACGTACGCTCCTCTGCCCTCTGGGACGCTATTTTATCACAGTGCTCGAATACGACATTGGTTGTCTGAAGTTGTGCGGGTATTAGAATTTCCTTCCAATTTTGTGTTTCACATTCGTTTAAGTAATGCATTGCTGACGTTAATGAGTTGAGAATGCTTGTGCCAGGCTCACAGTTCCGGAGATCCTAGCTGCGCTTTCATTGACCCTTCCTGCGTACCTGGACAGTTCATTTATTGACCCACTTCCCGTGCACTCTTCCCGTAATGACACTGACCATTCAAGCTTGCGCGCTACTGCGGCGGTTTCCTGTGCGCTGTTCCCGTTCTGATTATGGGGTTTCATTCTTCGATGTTAGCGGCTTGTCCCCTTGAGAGAATCGACGAGTGGTGGGAGGAGCTGGCGCACTGATTTTGGAGACTTGTGTACTCCGGTCGTTCCCTTTCATCCGCATGTATTCTTTTCAGTCTCTGCGACCGCTACTTTTATGTTAATGTTTTATTTTCCTTGCAGTGTATACCTTTATCCCCGTTGGATGATGTTGTTATTAATACGCCAAGAGGCCGGCCTTTATCAAGAAGGAAGGTGCTCAAACACATTTGCTCATGTTTGTACAGCAGAACGAATATGGCTTGAAGGGCTGAAGTTTGCGTTCGCTCCTGTCCTCCGTCCTACTTCCCTTTGGAGAAGAAAAAAAGGGGGCTATTGACTCAGAGAGAGTTAGGTGGGCCTGTTTATGCATGGATGCCTGTAGCAACATGGGTGCCTGGTCATTTTAGAGTTTCTGAGAAAGCGGCTAAAACAAGAAAGAAAGCAGCGAGAGAAGCTGGGGTGCTTCAAGAGGATTCCGAGTCAAGCGCGTCGAGACGGTAGGCAATCACGCATTTATCCTTTGTTAACAAGGTCGCGGTATGCATGCAATGTAAGAGGATTGGTATGGGACGGGCCGAGAAGAAAAGGTATTCGGAGAAGGAGGAGAAGGAAGGGGACTAGAAGTCTCCCCACACGAGCAGCAGAATGAGCTGATTACAGGCAGAAAGTACAAATCATCCGTTGATGCATGGTGGATTGCTATTATTTCCCGACGAACAGCACCGCTGAGAGAGGCATTTCTTGCAGAGGGAGAAACGACAACTTCCAGCGAAACGACATATTTTCCTTTCATACTCCTTCGTTGTTCAGAAGAGTCGCCCTTCAGCAGCTCCCCTCAAAGAAAAGAATAATAGGCGGAGCGGGAGGCCGGCGGCGCGCCGAAAATTTTGTCCGGCGGCGGCGGCGGCGTGCTCATTCCCGCGACTTCGGCGGCGGCGCAGACGGCGCGACCAAAACAGGCGGCGGCGGCGGCGTGGCGCGGCGGCGCACAGGTCTAGTTGCAAGCCATGCCACTCGGCCAGCGAAACGTTCAGTAGATGTGAAAAATAGGAACTACACAAGCAAATATTGAATCAACATGACATAGAGTATACGTATATAACCAAGGTTTTCTAACAACATATTAGGAAGTTCCGAAAAAAAAGGGGGAAAAGCTTCAGCATTACCAACACTGACACTAAAACGTACAAATATTCAAGCAACACAAAACAAGAAAAAGTGAAAAGCAAGCAAGAACAGTTTGCACATAATACATAGGGTACATAAATTTGGAATGACATAAAGGACTTAAGCTACAACAGTTTTCAACTCATTAGAGAACAAAGTAAAGGAGCTCTGGAATATATCAAGCCGAAAGGAATATTCATTATATGCACATTGTATTCGGCAGATGGACGAGCGTCGGCTATTTAAAGCAACTGGTCTGAAAGCTGGAAATTTTCTGAAAAGTTTATTTGGCAAATTGACATTGATAAGTGTAACCAAATCGTCACACAAAATATTACCATGAAGAAGTTTATAGAGAAAGATAATATCAGCTCGCATTCGTCGACACCGAAGGGAAGGAATGCTTTTCAGAAGAGACATGATGCCGTTTGCGTCGTCTTGCACATGACGGAAGCGGTGCTTAAAGATAGAAAGGAACTTATTTTGAACCCTTTCGATACGGTCACTATTGGACTTGCAAGTTCCATTCCAGACAACAGACCCGTATTCAAGAAGAGGTAAGCAGAGAGCCGAATACAACTTTAAGAAAGGAAGCGGACCTTTAAACTCTCTAGAATACCTGCAAACAGCACCCAGACAACGAAGAGACCGACGGGTAATTTGTGCAATGTGGGAAGAGAAAGTCAGAGGAGAATCAAAAAGTACTCCCAAGTCCCGAATTTCGGTCACCCTCGGCAGTGTGGTGCCTGCAATTTCATAAGGGTATTGCAGCTGTTGAGTTTTTCTACTATAGGAGACAACTTTAGTTTTTGAAGGGTTCAAAATAAGGTCGTTTTTGGTGCACCAACGATGGAATGACACAATACCCT